>NC_081168.1:16259809-16629809 GCF_012432095.1 Onychostoma macrolepis | reverse complement strand
CACACAAATCATCACATGGATACTGAGGATTTGAATTAAAAAAATTATAATTTTATGATCATTTTATTTAATGCTTGTGCATGACAGCATATTAAGGTTGTGTTCGGGTCAAATTTACCCCGAAGAAGATTTTCTTTTTTCCGAAAATACTAGTTAACGTTATCGCATTGGACTCAAACTTACTGACTTTGTTCACATAGGGTATAAGTACTTCTCATAATTTTTTTTTTTGTGGGTTTTATTTCACGTAGTAACACTTGTTGTGTTCCCGGTCAAAAATGACCGGACTCCAAACAACTGCTTATAAATCTGTAATTATGCTATATTATCACTAAATATTGTTTTCTTTCATTTAGGACTGGTTTTGTGTTTCTATTTGCATCTGATTAATCGTAAGCCTCATTTATCTGAGAGTAGGTACCTCATTTTCTGAGTGAAAAAAGCATTTTTTATGAATAATATTCACAATATGAGATAAAAAAATTATGAAAATTTGCACTGTTTATCACACTAGTGTGCTTTAATGTTTAATCAGGAAGTTTGCTTTTAAATGTTTTTATTTTGTACAAAATTGCACAAAGTCACACTTGTCAAAAATGGCCGGCCATTGAAAGTGAATGGGGAAGAATGAAAGTAAGAGAAACAACTAGTATTCAGGAGCATGTTGTGCTTGCAAACATAAAGGACTTGGACCAGTGCGTGTGTGGATGCATGTATCACGCTATCTCACACACACACACACACACACACACACACACACACACACATCTATGCATACAAACTATTGTGAGTATTACACCTATTTCATCCTACCCTGAACTGCATGCAATATGCTTTTATGAATCTGATATTATAACTCACTCTCTCTCTCTCTCTCTCTCTCTCACACACACACACACACACACACACACAAATGCTCAAACTGCCTTGTCTTTAGCCTGCACTGACTTTAAAAGAATCTTTTCTTTCACCACATTCTAGACAAAACATTATGACAATAGGTTTTGAGGCTTTCGTGTTCTCACAGAGTAGACAAAAGTTTACAAATAAATGCTAGAGCATACAAATGCCTAGGAAGGGACAACTGAAGATGAATCTTACAGTGAAGATGCATTGCAAGATATATTGGAAGAGGAAAACATCACTGAACAAGCTGAAAACCTTGCAACAACTGAAGAGGAGCAATCTTCTGATTTTGAGGGACCAGCTGAAGTTGATGTAAAGTTCTGGTCGAAGGATGGAAAAAAGATTATTTTGAAGTCAATGCAGGCCAAAGACAAGGCAGTTTGAGCATGTGTGTGTGTGTGTGAGAGAGAGAGAGAGTTATAATATCAGATTCATAAAAGCATATTGCATGCAGTTCAGGGTAGGATGAAATAGGTGTAATACTCACAATAGTTTGTATGCATAGATGTGTGTGTGTGTGTGTGTGTGTGTGTGTGCGTGCGTTTGTGTGTGTGATAGAGTGAGTATGGTCCAAGTCCTTTATGTTTGCAAGCACAACATGCTCCTGAATACTAGTTGTTTCTCTTACTTTTATTCTTCACCATTCACTTTCAATGGCCGGCCATTTTTGACAAGTGTGACTTTGTCCAATTTTGTACAAAATAAAAACATTTAAAAGCAAACTTCCTGATTAAACATTAAAGCACACTAGTGTGATAAACAGTGCAAATTTTTCATAAATTTGTATCTCATATTGTGTATATTATTCATAAAAAAATGTTTTTTTTTTACTCAAAAAATGAGGTACCTACTAGGCTTACGATTAATCAGATGCAAATAGAAACACAAAAGCAGTCCTAAATGAAAGAAAACAAGTTGACAAAAAGAATGAATCCAATATTCGGTGATAATATAGCAAAATGAGAGATTTATGGGCAATTGTTCGGAGTCCGGTCATTTTTGACCGGGAACACCACAAGTGTGACTTTTTGCAATTTTGTACAAAATAAAAGCATTTAAAAGCAATCTGGGCCACACTCCTCCCACCAACAATCGTCCTTGCCCTCGCCCTCATATTGTTTGCCATGATCCACGCCGTGCCATCACTGCCACACATGGCCTAGCTCTGGCTGAATGGGTACATGCCGACAGGAGGGCAGCAGTGCCAGCTTTAGGTCACATTTGGGCCAAGTCTGTGTGCTATGTGGGTATATGACTGTGTATAAAGGTGAGGTTCACACGGAAAAGAGATGAGTACCGTATGTTGCAAGCAAATGATTATGAAATCCTCCACCAAAAAAAGGTGAACTAGGGTTTCATAATAGAGGTAGTTTGGATTATTATGAAAGCCAAAGCATTTTGAAGGCTTCATGGCCTACGTGGCAGTGACTGTGTGTAAAGGTAAGGTTCACACAAAGGAATGAGTATTGTATGTTGCAAGCAAATGATTATTAAACCCTGTCAGTTCACATTAGATGTATATGTCTCTGGGGAGGCTTTGGGCACATCGAGAGGTTTAAATAAAAAGTTATTAAAAAAAATAAATTAAAAAAATAGACCAACTGGTAAAATTCCATCATTAGAAAAATATTCCGCCATATTCCGCCTTGTCATTTTTCACAGAGATGTTTGTTTGTTTATTTAGAGGTGTATTAATACTACACCTAACTATACTATACTAACACTAACACTATAATACTCCCCAATAGCACTAACAGCCTGACACATACACTGTAATACTATAATATATAACTAACACTAACACTATACTAACACTATACTAACACTATATTATTACCTTAACCATTCAATTACACACACATTATCTACATTTAACTCTTCTAAAACCATTTACAGAGAAACAAAGTTGTATTAAAGCAGTGTCTGATATTAGGTTGGTTAGAATCACCACAATTACAGTACATCTCAATGAATTAGAATGTCGTGGAAAAGTTCATTTATTTCAGTAATTCAATTCAAATTGTGAAACTCGTGTATTAAATAAATTCAATGCACACAGACTGAAGTAGTTTAAGTCTTTGGTTCTTTTAATTGTGATGATTTTGGCTAGACGAACAGAAGGTACAACAAGGGAAACAGATGAAGAAGATCTGAGAGTACGTTTCGGAATGTAAATATGAAGCAAATCAGCAAGATAAGGTGGAGCAGAACTATGAAGAGCTTTGAAAGTGAGTAATAAAATCTTGTACTCTATGCGATATTTAACAGGTAGCCAGTGAAGGTAGTAGAGAACTGGAGTGATATGCTCGGTGGAAGAGGTTCTAGTAATTATACGGGCAGCTGAATTCTGGACCAATTGAAGCTTATGAAGAAGTTTATGGGGTAGCCCAAAAAGAAGGGAGTTACAATAATCAATGCGTGAGGTAACTGGAGCATGTACAAGAGTAGCTGTTGAATTTGGTGTGAGGAATAGACGAAGATGACTAATGTTCCGTAAATGAAAATATGCAGACCGAGTGATATTGTTCACATGCTTTCCAAAAGATAAAGTACTGTCGAGGACGACACCCAGTCTTTTAACCTGAGTAGATGAGCAGATTATAGAGTTATCAATAGAGAGAGAAAAATTATTGGACTTTGATAAGTTAGATTTTGTACCAACAAGGAGAACTTCAGTTTTATCAGTATTTAGCTTAAGAAAATTACGTGAAAACCAGGATTTAATCTCTTCTAAGCAACCTAAAAGAGAGGAAGAAAGAAGGGTAGAATTTGGTTTAGAGGACAAATAGAGCTGGGTGTCGTCAGCATAGCAATGAAAATTATTGCCATATTTCCTAAACATGTGACCAAGGGGTAGTAGATAAATAATAAATAAAACAGGGCCCAAAACAGAGCCTTGAGGGACACCAGTTGTAACAGGTGAAATGTAAGATTTGAAATTTTTAAGTTGAATAAACTGATTGCGCCCAGAAAGATAGGATCTGAACCAACTAAGAGGGACGCCAGTAATACTTATGGAGTGGAGTCTATCTAGGAGAACTTGATGAGAAATTGTATCAAAAGCTGCGCTTAAATCGAGTAGAATAAGTATAGTTAAAAGTCCAGAGTCGGCTGACATCAGCAAATCATTAACAACTTTAACCATGGCTGTCTCTGTACTATGCAAAGGGCGGAAACCGGATTGGAATTTTTCGAACAAACTATTTTTTAAAAGATGATAGTGAACCTGAGATGCAACAACTTTTTCCAGGATTTTTGAAAGAAAAGGTAAATTGGAAATTGGACGAAAGTTGGAAAAATTATTAGGGTCGGCTCCCTGTTTCTTAAGTCTTGGAGTAATAACAGCAACCTTAAAAGATGAAGGTACCACACCAGAGGTGAGAGACGAGTGTATGATATCAGTTACTATATCAGATAGAGAAGAAAAACAAGCTTTGACCAGGTGAGTAGGGAGTGGATCTAACAGGCAAGTGGAAGACTTGGATTGTTTGATAAGACCTGATATTTCATCAATAGTTGGAAGTTCAAAACTGTTAAGTAGACACAGAAGAGAATCGTGGGACGGTAAGTACAACAGATCAGATGTTGCATTATTTTGAAGAGTTAATTGTTGATGAATATTTTCAATTTTAGTAGTAAAAAAGGTCATTAATTTATCACATTAATTTATGTTGCCAGTAAGTTACTGTAATTAAGATTTACAGTAGCAAACTATTTGATTTATCAGTATACTACAGTAATTAATTCATTTTAATATAGATTTCATTAGATTTTATAATTTTTATATAAAATTCATTTTATTTTTACTCTACATAGGTACTACTGGCATTCAATTAAAACAGACACAATAACAAAATATAAAATTCTTCATTTAAAACATTGCATGTATAACAGTTAAAAATACAGACTTCCAATGCTGGAACAGTGCATCTTCACCATTTCTCCTGTCTTAGGACGTTTTGCAGTGCATTATGTTGTGTCCTCTGGATTCATCCTCACAAAGAATCTTTAGGCAACAGAAACATAATGAGGAAAAAAGACAAACAGCCAAAGACAAACATCTGCAAAACCCAGGTGCTGCTCCAAAACGTGGCCACCACCTTTGCTCACCATCCACTTTGACAGAAATGTCTTCTCTGAAAAACAATTAGAAATAGCACATTTTTAAAAGGCAAACCTCATACAGAATACACAAATCTCTCAAAACCATAGTTGTTCTCTTACCATGCTTGTCAGTCGCAGGTTGGCTGGCCTGCTCATGTCTTTCTTGATGCTTCATTGCAGTTAAAACACAAATACAAAAAATGCAGTAAATCTTAATTTCCATTAAAAACTATAACAAACTAATTCTAAAACTAGAAAGGCAGCTAGCCATAAAACTAGTTTAACTTAGCTAACATAGGATTTTATTTTCTCAGTAGGCTAACGTTACTGGCCAATAACTACTAACACCTGAACTAAATTTCACATTAGTTAACCTAATGTTAATATAAGATAAGTGTTGCTCGTTAAAAACTATTTTAATTCGGTAACTTAATTCAATAAGATGACAAGTTGTTTGAAACGGTAAAGTTCTGTAACTGCCATGTTGACGAGTAAATGTTACTATGGGTTAAACTGGTGTGCAAAAATCTGACACAAACACCCAGACAAACGTACATACTGTATATTTTTACCTTGCTTGCTGGTCTTATTCTCTTGTAAGGTGCATCGACACACTGCGCAGATGTTCTCCGGAGCTCTTCCACTCTAGCGGGTTCATCCTGGGCAAAAACCCGCGGCCCTGCCCCGCTGCTTCCGTGTCTTCCTCGGACGCGAGCGGCATGGCGCGACTCGACTCGACAATAGACAACAATATAGAACCCATTATATATATTATCTACAGTGGATGCGGACAGTAAAGTGATGACCCGGTATATTTCTGACTTGTAGATGTACTCCAAGCGCTCGCGCTGTTTCTGACATGAAGTACAAACGGATTTTCCAATCATTAGAAGCGATGTAACACATCCTGTAGTCAGTCCCAAGCTGTTGCGGCGTTGTAGATACGGTGTAGGGTAAATTGTGTCGATCCAAATGTAAGAAATGAGGAAAATAAAACAACCCCAGTATAATGGCGCCAAAGAGACCGTTACAGTAGTATACAGCAATTTAAAAAAATACAGTCTCTGTATGTGGGGTCTGACATCACAGAAAATTCCCATGATGCAAAGGGTATTACAGTTATTTATTGTAAAGGGAATTTGCAGTATTACACTGGGTGATATACAGTAAATAACTGTGGGAATTACGGAAATGTCTTTTTAAAGATGCTGATTTCATTTTCCAGCAGGATTTGGCACCTGTCCACACTGCCAAAAGCACCAAAAGTTGATTAAATGACCATGGTGTTGGTGTGCTTGACTGGCCAGCAAACTCACCAGACCTGAACCCCATAGAGAATCTATGGGGTATTGTCAAGAGGAAAATGATAAACAAGAGACCAAAAAATGCAGATGAGCTGAAGGCCACTGTCAAAGAAACCTGGGCTTCCATACCACCTCAGCAGTGCCACAAACTGATCACCTCCATGCCACGCCGAACTGAGGCAGTAATTAAAGCAAAAGGAGCCCCTACCAAGTATTGAGTACATATACAGTAAATGAACATACTTTCCAGAAGGCCAACAATTCACTAAAAATGTTTTTTTTATTGGTCTTATGAAGTATTCTAATTTGTTGAGCTGAATTACTGAAATAAATGAACTTTTCCACGACATTCTAATTTATTGAGATGCACCTGTATATGTGATTAGTGACCTGAAATCAGTTTAGGCTAATACAATATTACAATTGCGTCCTGAAAATTTATGAATGTGAGTTTGGTTTCCTGAATTATTATTATTATTATTATTATTATTATTGTTTAATAGGAATTAACTGTTATTAATATATTCATATTTTGAGTTCTATTTCAAAACTTTCTCAATTATCATGCAACATTTTGCAACAGAAGATTGCGGTCTTGTGTGTAGGTTGTGTTTTGTGAAACCTTGATGATCCACTGATAAATTATTCAGCTTGTAAGAATTTTGTAATATGGTCGATAGTGGTTTTTTTTTTTTAGGTAGACATACACTCATCTGCTATATAAAAAGTCAAAGATCTGCACTGAGAAACAGTGTACAGCAAGCTCTCTGTTAGTATTACCAAAATAATACACCAATTAAAACATTTACAATAGCATCAACATAATATTTATATTCAGATATGTATAATGTTTTTCATTGTTGTTTCAGATGTGCAGTATTCCTGGCTGATTTGAGTGAGAAACAATGGGAGTCTGGACTGTCTGTGTGTCTCTGTGTCTGCTCTTTGCTCTGAATGCTTCAGGTGAGATGCATCATGACAATACTGCAGAATTTACTGAACATCCCTAAATACCATTACTGAATTTTCACTGACCTTCAGTGTTTTATTATCTGACCTTTAACATTAGAACAACTGGTATAAAATTCCCATGTTGTTCAGTTTAGTTTTCCCAGAGCTTAATAACGGCTTCTTTTGGAATAATTTCCACTGGCAGAGAAACATTGCTGTTTTGCTCAATATCATTAACATGGCTGAGAAACAAGGCTGCTAACATTCAGTACAAAAACACTCTTCCTCAAGTTGTATTGCTTAATTGAACCAAATATATTGCCCTGCAAATCAAAACACATCATCAAAAAAGTAGTAAATGTTGCATGTGAAGGAAGGTTGCATTGTGCTTTGGTCTTGTATAAATAGAAATGGGTGACAAAGTGATAAAGAGATGGTCTATGTTCATTTTTGTTAATAGATATATAATGCAATTAATTAATGATCACATAACTTGCAATAAAACAAACCACATCTTGATGTAACAGCCTGTCAGAGTGGGTGGACTCGATATGGACGTACATGCTTCAAGGTTTTTAACAATCCAATGTCCTGGAAGGATGCAGAGGTATGAAATACTCAACAACATCTGACAGAAAAGTATAAATATATTTTTTTCTATCTATCTAATAGCTGTTTCTCCTCATGTCATACTCTCCTCAGCTGACGTGCTTGAATCATGGTGGGAACCTTGCCTCTGTACACAGTAACCAGGAGTATGCCACCTTAAAGCTCATGATCTCAAGTTCAAAATCATACTGGATAGGAGGCTATGATGCTGTTTCAGTATGTTATTATGTTGCTAATTTATTTACTTTTTGTTGTTGTTTGTGCTGTTGTCCAAGATGAATATGTAACAATTTACTGTCTAATATTAAATCAACAAAATTACACAGAGATGTTAATATTTGTGCTCTTCTGTTCACAGGAGGGAACGTGGTTGTGGAGTGATGGATCCAAAATGAATTTCAAACTTTGGAACCCTAACGAACCCAACAACCTACATGGCGAGCACTGCATGCAGATGAACTTTGGAGGTAAATAATTTGAATGATGTGAGCGTCATTTCATGCTTTCAGTTCTGGACAGTTAATTAAGTATTGTATGTTCACTCCCCTAGAACTAGACTTTCTCTATTTGCCTTTCTAAATATAAGCATTATAGTTAACACTTTAGTATAGGTACCAATTCTCACTATTAACTAGTTGCTTGTTATCAGGCCTATTATTAACATATTGGCTGTTTATTAGTACTTATAAAGCATTTATTCTACACGACCATATTCTTCATCCCTAATCCATTAATCCAATACCTAAATTTAACAACTACCTTACTAACTATTAAAGCAGCAAATTAGAAGTTTAATGAGGCAAAGGTTGTAGTTAATGGTTTGTTAATAGCGAAAATTGGACCTTAAAATAAAGTGTGACCGTATTACGATGCTAATGCCTGTATAATTATTTGTATATTAAAACATCTTTTTCTTTCTCATAACAGCCAAAAGAAATTGGAATGACCAAAAATGTGCAGTCAAGATACCATTTGTGTGTGCCATTTTTCGCTGATCTCTTTCCTGTTAAATCAGAAGTGGCATGCCTGTTCAATCTTATTTTTTATTGTTTCAAACATTTTTAATATAGTGCAAAATGTACCAAAATGACTGATTCTAAGTTCAGTTGCAATTTTGCTTTGCACAGATGATGCCTCTGTGTCTTTCTTTCTTTCTTTCTGTAACTCAATAAATCAAATAGCATTCATTTATTGTCCTGAAAATCTATTGCACCACAAATGGGGACACAAACAGTCATTGAAATAAAACTCCAAGAAGAGTTTTTCTGTGCAATTCATGTATCTTTTATGTTCTGGTCAATCAGGATTATCACAGGTTTTGTTCTTCAGCCTCTCCTGACTCACAAGTACTGCAGAGACACAAAACAATAGTGATACAGCTGAACATGTTCTCATAATGAATCGTGTTGTACACACCATTTCTCAAGCTCATGTTTATTTCTGCGATAAATAGTAAAGTGGAAGAGATAATCGGTCATGCCGATTGAACTGGGGTACATTTCCCAAAAGCATCGTTAACTATGGTTGTAATTTCCATTGAACTCTACTTGTAATGACGGAACTTGTGACCATAGTTGTTTTCAAGAAACGCACCTTTGAGGCACTAAAAAAAAATTAAAAGCTGAGACTTTTTTTTATGTCTTGAATGAGTGACAAATTGGGGAATAAAAGGTCATGCAATATTATGACAATTTCATACATTTGAATCCTACTGTATATTTTAGTAAGAGACTACATGTGATTAATAGAATAAGCAGACCCAACTCATTTTCATTATTCAAAATTCTTATTTCATTAAAAATTTTAAAAATATACAGATATACAGCTTGCTTTTTAATGTATATAAATGCTAAATTTAATTTGTATCACTGTAGCATCTCTAAACACATGCTAAAAGCGCTACCGATGTGGCTACTGGTGCTGCTTATGTAAAACCTCTGCCGTCTATATTTAAAAGGCATTGATATTTTTATGATCATAATGCTAGTTCCTGCCTCAGTCCACTTGTGATCGTATTTCCCTCTCAGTCCATTTGCGATCATGTTCCCATGGTCCTCCTCGCTCTAATTGCCGAGGGGCCTGGTGCAGTTCTAATTTGAATTTAAATTTTCAAGTTTAATACAAGTTAACAATACAAGTTTATTCTTTTCTTTCTAGTTTTTTTTTTTCGTCATGGTTAAAAAGTGAAAAATTAACGGATGCAAAAGTACAAGAACCGTACATGAACCGGATTCACAGGCTTGCATAAGATGTCAAAAAAAAAAAAAAAGAATCATGTTTTGATGGCTTGGTGTGTTTTCCTTCTCCCTTGATTTACAGTACATTGATGCCAATGAATATTCAAGTAAAAACTTTTTTTTTCTTCTATTCCTGCTATAGCAAATAACACCTGTAACCATAGTGACTGAATAAAGTAAATATCAAAGATGGTGACTTGCTGGAAACACCTTTATTAACCTTCACTGAAAAATGAGTCAAGCTTGTTTATTTTCCCAGTCAACTTTGACTTTTCACATGCTGCTTCAGTTCACACACACAAAAGCCGTCTTTTCAGAACATGTCTGATCATTCCAGTTGCCATCTGTTGCAAGAAAGAAAGAAAAAACAACAAAAAACCTGTTGTTTTCATCTCTTTTTGTATTATGAATAAACGCAAACATTCATATTTATTTACATTAAACATTACATTAAACATATTATTCACATAAATATTCATTTTTATTTATGGTAGACACAGAATTATTAGTATCTGATGTCTAGAGAAAAATCTGCAACAATGTTTTGATAAACGTCTAAATTCAACAAATTGGGGAAGAAATTTTAGCTTCACCAGAAATATGACATGTAGCAGTATCTACGAAACTGTTAATTTATGGTTTAACATAATTGACATTGATGGAACATTTATAATATTCTTTCATGAGTATTAAAAGCAGTTACTTTCATAGTTCATCTCAAGGCAGTCCTCAATGTCCTTATTGGGTTCTCCAGGAGCCCATATTTGGAAGTTAAATTTGGATCCATCACTCCAGAGCCAAACTCCCTCCTGTGAAAAGAAAAGAGCAAAACGGCCATTTTGTTTTGCACAGCAAACATGGCTTAATTTTATATTTAATTAAAGATGACTCCTGATACTTTATCCTACTTTATAAATGCCAGAAATCCAAACAGAAAAATGAACAGAACATATTTTGCATAAAGAAAGTATTTCATTGAAAATTGTTTAAATAGATGTTTTTGATTTACTATTTTCCAAAGACATTTTCTAAGAGAAGGACATAAGGACTACTGTTAACTGCAGGAATCCATGAATCCAGATGAAGGAATCCATATTAGAAGCTGCCCTCTCATAACAGTTCAGTTTTTCAGAGTGTTAAAAAAATGGAAGCATCTACTTTATGTGGACCAGTCACTGTCACAGGCTACAATATAACGAATTTGGTATTTGTTGCAGCTTTATAAGCTTTGTAATTTCATTAAACAGATATTTTGACAAATATCATATATAAACATTCTCTTTCTTTGGCACACTTCTCATAAAACTATTTTACAGTTTGTTTCATACAACTAAATTAGAAAATGTTTCTATTTATTTCCTATAATAACACATTGACATGATAAACGCAAAGCAGCTCTGGTGCAGACTTTTATTTACACAGATCCGAAGTTTATCTAAAACCTTCAGGAATTTCTTTCAGGAAGTACACATCTGATATAAACAATGCAACTGCTTCATATTTATTGAGTTCTACTTGAACATTAGTAAAGAAAGTCAGAGAGAATTGGTTAAATTAGTAGATCAAAAAATGAAAAATGATTACAAACATGCAGCCTTTCAATTCAGAAGACATTAACTGATGGAGTGGTGTGGATTATTGTGATGTTTTTATTAGCTGCTTGAACTCTCATTCCGACGGCACCCATTCATCACTGCAGAGGATCTAATGGTGAGCAAATGATGTAAAGCTAAATTTCTTTAAATATTTTCTGATGAAAAAACAAACTCATCTTAATCTTGGACTGACTGGGGGTAAGTATTGTCGTAAGTAGTATTGTCATTTTTGGGTGAACTATTCCTTTAATGTAAGAGAATAAGAGATTCAAAATTTAACAAAAGACTTAAATGCACACAAAAGCCATTTTCCAATCACAGGTGTAGTCATTCCAGTTTCCCGAGGCTATAGCAGGAAAAAAAAAAATATAAGTATTCGGATAAAATATAATACAGCTAATTCTATTAGTTCTAAGCATTTCATAAACGCTAGGTGTAGTTAAAATGCAGTTCTACATTCGGCTGGTTATTTGAATTGAGGTTACTATGGTCCTACAAGACTGTATAAAACTGTCAAAAATAGTCATAATATTTCATGAACATTAAAAACTCTTACTGCCATAGTTCATCCCAAGACAGTGCTCACTGTTGTAATTATCTGGTTGGTCAGGAGCCCATAGCTCTAGGTTCATTTTGGACCCATCACTCCAGAGCCATGTTCACCTCCTGCGAACAGAACACCGAAAAGTACACTCAGTTTCCATCACACACCTTCGTGGCATTATTTCATATTTATAAAGCTAAAACATGCTCACACTGATCACTTGGATCACAGGTACATAATAAGACAGCATTAATGGTTATGTATCTAAAATGTGTTCGTGTTTAGAAACTGCCCAGTAAAACTAACATGCAAATGTATCAGCTGTATCCTCATTAAAACAAAATCTTTATTAAATGCCAAGACAAAACTAAAAAACAAAAAAAAAAAAAAAAAACATGACCATTGACAAACACACTAAACAAATGTATTTAAAAAAAAAAAATAAATAAAAAAAATAAGGTAAATTAAAATATTAGTTCACTTCCAGAATAAAAATGTCCTAATAATTTACCCACCCCATGTCACCCAAGATGTCCTTGTCTTTCTTATTTTTAGTTGAAAAGAAATTGAGGTTTTTGAGGAAAACATTCCAGGTTTTTCTCCATATAGTGGACTTCAAATGGTTGCCAACTAGCTGAAGGTCCCAGCCAAGGAACAAGGGTCTTGTCTAGTGGAAAAATCTGTCATTTAAAATAAAATAAAAAACATAAAAATGTATAATTTTTTTTTTTTATCACAAATGCTTGTCTTGCACTAGCTCAACCTCATGCATTATGTAATCATGCACACGTGATGTAAGCAGATTAACCAAACCAGTGTTTACAAAGCGAACATGCAAAGAAAGGCAAACACCCTTTACTAGTGCAAGATGAGCATTTGTGGTTAAAAAGTATATCAATTTAATTTTTTTAGAAAATGACCAATAATTTTACCAGATAAGACCCTTATTCCTCAGCTGGGATTGTGTAGAGCCCTTTGAAGCTGCACTGAAAAAATATTATTCACTTTCCTCAATTTTTAAGTTAAGTCAACTTATCACTTTTACAGTGTGGAGAAAAATCCTGAAATGTCTTCCTCATAAATCTTAATTTCTATTTGACTGACGAAAGAAAGGCATGAACATCTTGGATGAAAAAAACGAGCTCTACTTTCAAGGACTGTTAAAATTAATCATACTTTTTGTTGAATTATTATTATTAAATGTAGTTCACTGTTTATTTTAATAGATGTATAATGAATAATAATAATAATAAAATCGAAATATTTTACAGCTAATTCTATTAGTTCTAAGCATTTCATAAACGCTAGGTGTAGTTAAAATGCAGTTCTACATTCGGCTGGTTATTTGAATTGAGGTTACTATGGTCCTACAAGACTGTATAAAACTGTCAAAAATAGTCATAATATTTCATGAACATTAAAAACTCTTACTGCCATAGTTCATCCCAAGACAGTGCTCACTGTTGTAATTATCTGGTTGGTCAGGAGCCCATAGCTCTAGGTTCATTTTGGACCCATCACTCCAGAGCCATGTTCACCTCCTGCGAACAGAACACCGAAAAGTACACTCAGTTTCCATCACACACCTTCGTGGCATTATTTCATATTTATAAAGCTAAAACATGCTCACACTGATCACTTGGATCACAGGTACATAATAAGACAGCATTAATGGTTATGTATCTAAAATGTGTTCGTGTTTAGAAACTGCCCAGTAAAACTAACATGCAAATGTATCAGCTGTATCCTCATTAAAACAAAATCTTTATTAAATGCCAAGACAAAACTAAAAAACAAAAAAAAAAAAAAAAAACATGACCATTGACAAACACACTAAACAAATGTATTTAAAAAAAAAAATAAAATAAAAAAAAATAAGGTAAATTAAAATATTAGTTCACTTCCAGAATAAAAATGTCCTAATAATTTACCCACCCCCATGTCACCCAAGATGTCCTTGTCTTTCTTATTTTTAGTTGAAAAGAAATTGAGGTTTTTGAGGAAAACATTCCAGGTTTTTTCTCCATATAGTGGACTTCAAATGGTTGCCAACTAGCTGAAGGTCCCAGCCAAGGAACAAGGGTCTTGTCTAGTGGAAAAATCTGTCATTTAAAATAAATAAAAAACATAAAAATGTATAATTTTTTTTTTTTTTATCACAAATGCTTGTCTTGCACTAGCTCAACCTCATGCATTATGTAATCATGCACACGTGATGTAAGCAGATTAACCAAACCAGTGTTTACAAAGCGAACATGCAAAGAAAGGCAAACACCCTTTACTAGTGCAAGATGAGCATTTGTGGTTAAAAAGTATATCAATTTAATTTTTTTTTTAGAAAATGACCAATAATTTTACCAGATAAGACCCTTATTCCTCAGCTGGGATTGTGTAGAGCCCTTTGAAGCTGCACTGAAAAAAAATATTATTCACTTTCCTCAATTTTTTTAAGTTAAGTCAACTTATCACTTTTTACAGTGTGGAGAAAAATCCTGAAATGTCTTCCTCATAAATCTTAATTTCTATTTGACTGACGAAAGAAAGGCATGAACATCTTGGATGAAAAAAAACGAGCTCTACTTTCAAGGACTGTTAAAATTAATCATACTTTTTGTTGAATTATTATTATTAAATGTAGTTCACTGTTTATTTTAATAGATGTATAATGAATAATAATAATAATAAAATCGAAATATTTTACATTTATTCATTTTATTCACATCTCTTGTCTAATTTGTTTAATTAGAATTTTTAATTCTAAAGTGGTGTTTAGTGTGTTGTTAAAAGGAAATGTTAAGTAGTTTCAAAATAAAATCGCATAACTTTACTCACTCAACCATGTCACGCAAGGTGTGAAGGTCTGCTTTTAAAATAACCAGGTCTGCGTTTCCCAAAAGAATCAGACCTAATGCCGCCTTCACGTTCTATCGGAAATTTGATAATTCTCACTATTGAAGTTGTGATTACGAAATGGAAGAGCGTTCATGTTTACCTATGAAACTCGTATTTAAGATAATTCCGAGAGCACTTGAAGGCAGCATTAGAAACGTTAGTGTGTGTGGTTTTGGTGGGATTATGATTAGGATATAGTGTTCCCAAAATAAGCCCCTTAAAAAGAAATACAGTGGCAAAACTGAACCAGCAGAAGTAATATAGGACAAGTTCATATTACATTTACATTTACATTTAGTCATTTAGCAGACGCTTTTATCCAAAGCGACTTACAATTGGGGAATACATCGAGCGATTAATCTTGAAGAGGCAGTCAGACATACGAAGTGCTTGCAACACCAAGTCTCAGACATTGTTCAAATAAATACAAACTACCAAAGGAAGGAATAAGTAAAGATAATTTTTTTTTTTTTTTTTTTTTTAAGTTTAGGATGAAGTCAAGTGCTGTCGAAAGAGATGAGTTTTCAGTTGTTGCTTGAAGATTGACAGGGATCCAGCATTCCGGATAGAGGTGGGAAGATCGTTCCACCAGCCAGGAATGGTGAATGAGAATGATCTAGAGAGTGATTTTGCGCCTCTCTGTGATGGTATCACGAGGCGTCGCTCACTAGCAGATCTCAGATTTCTGGAGGGGATGTAGTTTGTTAATAGAGAGTGCAAGTAAACGGGTGCTGAGCCAGTGGTTGTTCTATATGCAAGCATCAGTGTCTTGAACTTGATGCGAGCCGTGATTGGTAGCCAGTGCAGGAGATAAAGAGAGGTGTAACATGGGCTCTTTTGGGCTCGTTGAAGACCAGTCGTGCCGCTGCATTCTGAATCATTTGTAGAGGTTTGACTGTATTAGACGGAAGTCCAGCCAGAAGAGCATTGCAATAGTCCAGCCTAGAAATGACAAGGGCCTGGACAAGAAGTTGTGCAGCATGCTCTGTCAGAAAGGGCCTGATCTTTCTGATGTTATATAGTGCAAACCTGCAAGATCGAGCAGTTTTGTAATGTGGTCTTTGAAGGTCAGCTGATCATCAAAGATTACACCAAGATTTCTGACCGAAGTTGATGGGGTTATTGTTGATGAACCTAACTGGATCGTGAAGTCATGCTGTAGAGTCGGAGTGGCAGGGAGGACAAGAAGCTCAGTCTTTGCCAGGTTGAGCTGCAGGTGATGTTCTTTCATCCATGCCGAGATGTCCGCCAGGCAACCTGAGATCCTTGCAGTTACCGTTGGATCATCTGGTTGAAAAGAGAGGTAGAGCTGTGTGTCATCAGCGTAGCAATGGTATGAGAATCCATGTGCCTGTATGATGGGACCCAGTGATGTAGTGTATGTGGAGAAGAGGAGGGTCCAAGAACTGATCCCTGAGGAACCCCAGTGACCAGTGTATGTGCTTTGGATACCTCACCTCCCAGGCCACCCTGAAAGACCTACCAGTGAGATAGGATTCAAACCAGCGAAGTGGAATGCCAGAGATGCCCAGTGATGAGAGGGTGGACAGGAGTATCTGATGATTGACAGTGTCAAAAGCGGCAGATAGGTCCAGCAGAATGAGGACTGATGATTTGGAATGGGCTTTTGCAATTCGCAGGGCTTCAGTGACCGAGAGAAGCGCAGTCTCAGTTGAATGGCCCTCCTGAAACCTGACTGTTTAGCATCCAGTTTGTCGTTCTGTGAAAGAAACAGTGAGACTTGGTTGAAGACAACTCGTTCAAGTGTTTTCGCTATGAACGGAAGGAGAGAGACAGGTCTGTAGTTTTCTATAAGAGAAGTGTTTAATGTAGGTTTTTTGAGCAGTGGGGTTACCCGAGCCTGCTTGAACGCAATGGGGAAGTTACCTGTGAGTAGGGATGTGTTGATGATGTGTGTGAGTGCAGGTAAGAGTGTGGGTGAGATTGCTTGGAGAAGGTGTGAGGGGATTGGGTCAAGAGGACATGTTGTAGGATGGTTGGAGAGGAGAAGCTTGGATACTTCAGCTTCAGTGAGTGGACAGAAAGAAAAGATGGGAGTTTTAGCAGTGGATGTGGTAGGGTGAGGGTCCTGTGTGCGTGGAGGTGAAAACTGACCACTGATTGATCTAGTTTTGTCTGTAAAGAAAGTGGCAAAGTCATCAGCTGTAATAGAGGTGGAGGGAGGAGGTGGAGGGGACAGAGGAGGGAATTAAATGTTCTGAAGAGATTACGCATGTCTGGAGCGCTGTCGATCTTGTTGCGGAAATGTGAGGATTTGGCAGTGTGGACTTTAGCAGAGAAGGATGTGAGCATAGACTGGTACCTACTGAGGTCCGACAGATCGTTTGATTTGCGCCATTTTCTCTCTGCCGCTCTGAGTGTAGTGCGATGTTCACGAAGAACCTCGGATAACCAGGGGTTGGAAGGAGCAGCCCGTGCGGGCCTAGAGGAGAGAGGACAAATGTCGTCTAGACAAGAGGTTAAGGTAGAGCATAAAGTCTCAGTAGCTGCGTTTACATCCAGAGATGAGAAATGGGTGGGTGAAGGAAGAGAGGAGGATACCACAGAGGAAAGATGGGAAGGAGAAAGGGAGCGCAGGTTTCGTCTAAAAGTAACTGGTAGGGGGGTTGGTGGCACAGGAGAAGCAAAGTGTAATGTAAATGTAATGAAGAAATGGTCCGAAGTATGTAGCGGTTGTACCAGAATGTTATCTGCAGTACAATTGCGTGTGTAAATTAAGTCAAGTTGGTTGCCTGATTTGTGCGTGCTAGTAGTGGTAAGGCGTTTGAGATCAAACGAAGCTAGGAGTGCATGGAAGTCTGTAGCATAAGGCTTGTCTAGGTGAATGTTGAAATCACCAAAGAATAGGAGTGGAGTGCCATCCTCCACGAAAGAGGACAGCAGCCCGTCCAGCTCCTCTAGGAAGGTGGCTAGAATTTGGCTAGGGGGACGGTAAATGACCACGATCTGGAGTTTTATCGGAGCTGATACAGTAATGGCATGAGATTCAAATAATATATCCATCACATTGAATGTTTAACTTAAGTTTTTGTATTTTGGCCCAGTTCACTCTCACGTCTCAACATTAGCTGTAAAAATAGTTGCCTGCTGAAATTGAAATATATGTACATCTTCATGACTGTATAGACACACAGGTGAGTTTCTCTTTACTACTCGTTAGGTTTCTCTATATGCGACTCAATCGGAATCCTGTCAGATCGTCCATCAATGAGCATATAGGGTCGGCCAATTTGATTTGAAAAATCAAAGTGAACTTATTTAAATAACAATCATGGTCCTGCACAGTGAGTGACCTTACATATGCAGGTAAAATCAGATTTTCTCCAGCCATTGTTAAAAAAACAAGGTAACAAACTTCATAGCTAGCGTTAGTGAAGCGGTCAGGGGAATCTTTCTGCCTCCACCTAAGCCCCGCCCACAGAAAAACGTCACAATGTTTACTAACAGAAAAAGGGTCTATAGACAACCATACAAGGGTAATTGTTACTAAGCCTGCCCTGGGTACACCAATTTACTTGTCCGTTGCCCTCACAGATTCCTGCAGCTAAGCTTGGGTGTACATTTACATTCCAATAAAGGTTGATGATGACATGCCTCTGAAGTTTGACTTTTTGCACCATTACAATACTTATAGGCAACTAGTCATCATATCTTCCGCTCCATGAAACACATTAATGCTCAGTAGTACACATATATGGTTCTTTAATGTATTTGCATTGTACTAAAATGCGTTCATTTTCAATGGGCATATATGCGGCTGAAACAGGTAGCCTAGTGCATGCCGATTTTTTCAACATTTTAATATAACATTATAGTCATTATGGCCTAGTCTTCTCCTGCTCAGGTTGCTGCTGCCGCTCCATAACACAATTGTCTCAATGGTCTCATGAGTTAGGAGTGTGCTCAGAGCAGGTGCTGGTGGGTTTACATCTGCAGGCTTCATTGTTACCACTGGCACACTGGTTGTTTTACTACCCGCTTTCAAGGCGTTTCTCTGGAGTTGTTTAATGAAGAACTGGTGTTCAGCAGTTTGGCCAGGTGCTTGACATACAGTGAAACGTGCAGTTTTGTGGTCGAATGGAGCATGCTGTCTGGATCAGTAGAGAAATTGTGGACCATTGCTGCATACTCCTGAGGATGTCCTTCTTCCCATGGTGTTTATTAAGGGAGTTGTCAATGGGCTCTGCGTTTGTGCTCCAGTACAAACACCCTGCCACCAGTCTTCACAGGTCCAGTATGGGTCACAGGCGAGGCCAGCAGAGGCAGAGGTGGCGATATGTATTTCCTACACAGAGGGAATAAATGAATTAATTTCTGCATTCTGAAAATTCTGATAGAGGCTCCACATGGGAACCATGATATGAAAACAGTGAGGGCACAGGCAGTGTACCAGTGGTGTCTGCAACAAGTTGAATATTTAGTTTAATGTAAGAAAACAGAGTTTCTGCAGGTTTTATGAAGGTTAAGTTGAGACATTTTTAAGACCAAGTAAAGCAAATTTGAGGAACAAATGAGAAAAACTAAAATATGTTTTGTAGAATGTAAATGTCTGGAGAGAAACATAATGAGTTGTATTAACTTCAGAGTTTGAAAATGCAATTTCCAGCAGATATTCATAATTTTTTAATTCATTTTTACAAAACGCACTGAAACACTCTGCTCCAGACACTAGAGCTCGTTTTTATATTACATACTGTTATGCTGCTATACAGTATATGCACTAGAGCAGGTGCCCAATCCTGCTCCTGGAGGACCACTGTCCTGCAGAGTTCAGCTCCATCCCCAATAAACACACCTGAACCAGCCAATCATGATCTTATTAGGCATACTAGAAACTTCTAGGCAGGTGTGTTGAGGCAAGTTAGAGCTAAATTCTGCAGGACAGTGGCCCTCCAGGACCGACTTTGGACACCCCTGCACGAGTAAAAAAAAAAAAAAAAACATTTCATGCTAATACTGATTCTCTGTATTTCCTTTTTTTTTGCAGAGCCTTGTCATTGTTATCCCCGCTCCTCCAGCTCTCTCCTCTCTTTTGTTGTTCTTCACTTTATAACCCAACGACTCTTTTAAAAGCCATTTCCCCTGAGCAGTATTTAAAAAACTGCACTAGTGAGTGCCCATTCTGCAATTACACCAGTATGCCACAACTGATGTATTATACCTACGTACGGTGGCCGGGAAGTGCAAAACATTATTTCAAAGTGTGAAACACTTTTACGAAGCTCGAGACAAATTTACATTTTGGAAAACATTTTTACATATCATAAAACACAATTACATGGGAAAAACACTTTTACCAAGGACGAAACAAATTTACATTTTAGAAAACAAATTAACAAGACGCAAAACACTTTTACCAGTCCCGAAACAAATGTACAATGACAGATTCTTCACGGAAAGGGAATGTACCACACACAGGAAGTGACGCGGTGAAAGGTGGTGTTGTTGGTGAGCGCGGTAAATTCGTGTTGTGGTTGTGGAGTAAATGCCGTAAATAAAGTTTATGGTGACCGAACATGGACTGCGGCCGAGGGATGTTTTGCCCGTTTTGTAGTGATGTAAAAATGAAGCTTTGCGAAGCACCAAGGCTTCCTCTGAACTGTAGCTTTTCAAAACGATGCACACTAACGACATCTTGTGGTCAAAAGGTGGAAATAGCTGCCTTTGCGTCCCAGACGACCCAGCCATTTTTGGATTGTTTCAGATAATAAATCAGTTTGTGCTATGAAAATAAAACAAAGAACGTTCTCCACCTTTTTCTTGAGGTAAAAATGGGCGTGGCCATTTGTAAATTCTATGGGTCTAGCTTCCGGTCTCATGGGAGCAGCTATTTTTAGCTGTACAAAACAGTTCGTTTTGATGCTTGATATTGAAAATTAGTGTGTCTTATCGTATTATTTTAATGTATTTTCTTAATTATGAACACACTGGTTTGTAGTGCAAACATTTTTACCGTTTACTGCACGTTGTTATTCTCCTCGTTACCTATAGCGGCTAATGAACCGGAAGTCTCACCCATAGGCTTACTTCCGCGTTGAAGAAAAACAATATATGAATAAATGAGTGAATAAATCTGTGGAAAAAATAGGCAAGAATATATGATATGCATAAATGATCAAAATAAAAGAAGATTATCAGAATGGTCAGCTGAAGTGATTGTGAAGCGGGAATTAATACAAAATGAACATGCACAAAACTACACATGCATTTATTTATTCGTATATTGATTCATTCTTATCAAAGAAGTGAGTGACACTTCAAACTGTGCAAGTGGTTCGCGTTATTTGAAACAGAATATGAAGCAGTCACGTGGTTGTGTGCGAAAACGAAGCTTCGGACGTCACAGATCACGTGGTTTTGGCAAAATGAATCAAGCTCCGGTACAGTGCTTCACTCAGGCTCCAATTTGAAATTTTAACGAATACCTGCTGCCACTCCCAGACGAAAAACCGACGACAGCTGTGGTTAAACGAGATAAAACGAGCGGACTGGACAGAAACGATCGTCAAAAATACTCGCGTTTGCAGCGCACACTTCTTATCAGAAAAGGTTAAATAAAGTATTGTCTTTTGTTGTTATGGATTATGGTTTGTGTTACGCGTCTAAAGATTTCTTATGCATCTCACAACTATGAAATAATGTCTGTGTGCATGTGTGTAAAACAACAAACTGACGATTTATATGCTTAATCATCTGGAATATACATTATGATTGATAGTGGCTGGACTTTCTAAGAACTTAGTAAGAAAGAATCAAATACAGAAAGTTAAAAATTAATTTCTGGAATTTTTATTTCTAGAAACTATTCATATCTTCCTTTAAATGTGCTGTATGTGACGTATTGTAAATTTAACTTACATAATTTACAGGATGTATATAGCCTACTTTAAAATAACTATTTGGCCATGATACATCTTCAAATAATATATCCATCACATTGAATGTTTAACTTAAGTTTTTGTATTTTGGCCCAGTTCACTCTCACGTCTCAACATTAGCTGTAAAAATAGTTGCCTGCTGAAATTGAAATATATGTACATCTTCATGACTGTATAGACACACAGGTGAGTTTCTCTTTACTACTCGTTAGGTTTCTCTATATGCGACTCAATCGGAATCCTGTCAGATCGTCCATCAATGAGCATATAGGGTCGGCCAATTTGATTTGAAAAATCAAAGTGAACTTATTTAAATAACAATCATGGTCCTGCACAGTGAGTGACCTTACATATGCAGGTAAAATCAGATTTTCTCCAGCCATTGTTAAAAAAACAAGGTAACAAACTTCATAGCTAGCGTTAGTGAAGCGGTCAGGGGAATCTTTCTGCCTCCACCTAAGCCCCGCCCACAGAAAAACGTCACAATGTTTACTAACAGAAAAAGGGTCTATAGACAACCATACAAGGGTAATTGTTACTAAGCCTGCCCTGGGTACACCAATTTACTTGTCCGTTGCCCTCACAGATTCCTGCAGCTAAGCTTGGGTGTACATTTACATTCCAATAAAGGTTGATGATGACATGCCTCTGAAGTTTGACTTTTTGCACCATTACAATACTTATAGGCAACTAGTCATCATATCTTCCGCTCCATGAAACACATTAATGCTCAGTAGTACACATATATGGTTCTTTAATGTATTTGCATTGTACTAAAATGCGTTCATTTTCAATGGGCATATATGCGGCTGAAACAGGTAGCCTAGTGCATGCCGATTTTTTCAACATTTTAATATAACATTATAGTCATTATGGCCTAGTCTTCTCCTGCTCAGGTTGCTGCTGCCGCTCCATAACACAATTGTCTCAATGGTCTCATGAGTTAGGAGTGTGCTCAGAGCAGGTGCTGGTGGGTTTACATCTGCAGGCTTCATTGTTACCACTGGCACACTGGTTGTTTTACTACCCGCTTTCAAGGCGTTTCTCTGGAGTTGTTTAATGAAGAACTGGTGTTCAGCAGTTTGGCCAGGTGCTTGACATACAGTGAAACGTGCAGTTTTGTGGTCGAATGGAGCATGCTGTCTGGATCAGTAGAGAAATTGTGGACCATTGCTGCATACTCCTGAGGATGTCCTTCTTCCCATGGTGTTTATTAAGGGAGTTGTCAATGGGCTCTGCGTTTGTGCTCCAGTACAAACACCCTGCCACCAGTCTTCACAGGTCCAGTATGGGTCACAGGCGAGGCCAGCAGAGGCAGAGGTGGCGTATATGTATTTCCTACACAGAGGGGAATAAATGAATTAATTTCTGCATTCTGAAAATTCTGATAGAGGCTCCACATGGGAACCATGATATGAAAACAGTGAGGGCACAGGCAGTGTACCAGTGGTGTCTGCAACAAGTTGAATATTTAGTTTAATGTGCAAGAAAACAGAGTTTCTGCAGGTTTTATGAAGGTTAAGTTGAGACATTTTTAAGACCAAGTAAAGCAAATTTGAGGAACAAATGAGAAAAAACTAAAATATGTTTTGTAGAATGTAAATGTCTGGAGAGAAACATAATGAGTTGTATTAACTTCAGAGTTTGAAAATGCAATTTCCAGCAGATATTCATAATTTTTTTAATTCATTTTTACAAAAACGCACTGAAACACTCTGCTCCAGACACTAGAATATGGAAATATCTTTTACTGTAGCTTCAGATCATGCTGCAAAAAAGTGATGTTCTTCCTCAGTATTTTTGTCTTGTTTTCCAGTGCAAATGCCTAAAGATTCTTAAATAAAATACATTTACTGGAGATACAAAATAACATAAAATACAAAGTCTTGTTTGAAGTGATTTTGTGATTAAAACAAGAACTAATATCTGCCATTTGGCAAAAAAGTAACCTTAATTTAAAGGGAAGTTTTGATAGCTCATAGACTGATATTTGTTATTGTTTTAAGAATAAACTCTTTTAATTTCATTACATTTTTCAAGACTTCATGAATATTTGCAGAAACCCTGTGTGTATGATGTAGTTGATGTGTCAAATATTTACCTGTATCTGACTGAGGATCTGCATGGTACCAGGAACAGATGACAGCAGTGTAGAAACAGTGGTCTCTACAAGAACATCACAATAGAAATATTACAAAAAGCAATAATTCTGCACACACTCACACGTCTGGTTTGCTATCCTTGTGGGGACTCTCCATAGGCGTAATGCTTTTTCTACTGTACAGACCGTATATTCTATTGTCCTACACCAACCCTACACCTAAACCTACCCCTTACAGGAGACTACAGGCATTTTTTGATTTTCAAAAAACTTCATTCTCTGTGATTTATTAGCTTGTTCACCCGTGGAGACCTCAATTTAGGTCCCCACCGTGACACGAGTCCCCATGAGTCTGTTTGTATTCAGGTTTAAGTCCCCACCTGAATAGAAAAACAAGTACACACGTACACACACGTAAACACTACAATACTGTACAGGGTTTCTGCAGGATTTTTAAGCTCAAATTTAAGACCTTTTTAAGACCTGCACAAATAAAATTAATACCATATGAGCAGGGTAGGGCAATGTCTATGGTAAACTATTAAACTGTAAAATGACTGTAAAAAGCATGATTTACAGTTCAGATATAAGTGTTCAGGAAAACAAAACGTTTTATAAAATGATACACTTCACATTTCAGCCTTTAAACCATTTTTTAAGAAAATGGATGAGTCAAAAATATTAATTACATTAATTTAAACAAGTATTAGCAATAAATTATTATATTAATTAAATAACATACAAACACATTTTACTGTTTAGATTTTTATAATGAATTATCTTCTTATTGACCCACCAGTTCACATTTACAGCTCTGCGTGTTTGCAAGGTAAAAACATGGGTCGATTTTCACATTGGTCTGAACAAAAAACCTAATGTTCCTGCAATACCGGAGGCTGCAGTTCTAGGACCCTATTTTTTGGGACAGCACTATCTACTCCAACAGAGGAGACCTGATTCAAACATTAAACAAACAAACAGATGCAAAGACTAGATCCATGGAAACTATTCATTTTTTATCTTTCCATCTTATTTTTAATGTAAGAGCTAGCGTGAACCATTTGAGGGGGAGTCAGCAATCTCCATTTAGCCTTTTTAGCAGTGCAAAACAGTTCATTGTGATGCTGGATGTTGTAAATTAGTATTTGTATTCAAATTATTTTACATTTATTGAAGTACTAATAATCACACCAATTTGTACCGCAAGTGTTTTACCATTTACTGCACTTTAAGTTTGTCATACATCAGACATGAAGCGCTGCGGCTAATGAACTGAAGTCTCTTACAGACACAAGTCTTTCTTTCCAAGAAAACTGAATTTAAAACCAGAATATATTGAAATAAATTAGGTTAAATATTTCAAGAGGGTTACCAACGGGTATGTTTAGGGTTAGGAGTTGGTTAGGACAATAATTAAGTGTATACAATTAAACAACTACATAATTCCTTTAAAAAATAATCATATACAGAATTGAATAGCAAGTGCTATAAAATAGTATGAGCCACTAATATTTGGTCATTTAGCAGATGCTTTTATCCAAAGCGACTTATAAATGAGGACAATGGAAGCAATCAAAAACAACAAAAGAGCAATGGTATGCAAGTGCTATAACAAGTCTCAGTTAGCTTAATGCAGTACACATAGCAAGGTTTTTTTTAGTTTTTTTTTTTTGATAGTACTCAGCTGCTGGGATTGAGTTGGGCAGGTCATTCCACCAGGAAGGAACAGTTAATGTAAAAGTCTGTGAAAGTGATTTTGTGCCTCTTTGGGATGGTACAGTAAAGCGACGTTCACTTGCAGAACGTAAGCTTCTAGAGGCACATAAGTCTGAAGTAATTAATTTAGGTAAAGGGGTGCAGAGCCAGTGGTCGTAGCTATTGGTAGCCAGTGCAAATTGATAAACAGAGGTGTGATGTTCTTCATTCTTTCTTACATTATTTTTGGCTCACTAAAAATTAATCTTGCTGCATGTTCTGGATTAATTGTAAAGGTTTGATAGAACTGGCTGGAAGACCTGACATAATACATACATACAAAAAATAAATAAATAAAATAATTAAAAAAAAAAATATATATATAGGGTCCTAGAAATCCGGTTCTGAAACTACAGCCTCTGGTATTGCATGAATACACTACTCACAACAACAGCCTTATTGAACATGCGCATTCATTCTCTGCCAGCAGGAGGCGCTTTCGAACGGTTTCCGCGGTAACAGCAGAACACAAAGCAGCACCGGACTTTGAAACTTGCTGCGCTCATATTTATTTATAGCTTTTTGAAGTTTAATTGTCACATTAAGCTGCATCGTGATTCTGGTCTGTACCCAAATTTAAGACCTCTTGAAATCATAATTAAGACTTTCTTGTACAATTTAAGACTTTTTATGACCTTAAATTTGATAAAGTAAATTTAAGACATTTTAAGACTTTTTAAGGACCCGCGGAAACCCTGACTGTAGTACTCCTGCTGTTCTTGGCAGACTGATATTCATTTACAAATTCATGGCTGCACTGTAAATATAATGGCCAATACAGTAACAACAATGGTAAATTTATTTTTGTGACTCTACTGCTAAAATACCATGGCTAAATTATGGTTACTATAGTAAAACCATGGTCAGAAAACATTATTGAACTGTGGAATACATGTAATATCATTACAAAAATGAGAATAATGGTTACGCCCATTCATAATTTAGCTTGTTATCAACAGATGACGTGTTAATGATGACAAACAATAACGTTACACAGAACCGTAAATTACAGCCATGTTCATTCATAATTTGGCGTGCAAACAATCAACCTACGATAAACTATAGTAAACAAAACCGGACAGGGTAAAGTTTGGAAACGAACAAAGTTTACTAACGTGATTTCAGCATTAACGGTAACAAAACGTATACTGATGTCACATAACATATCTTACCTCTGACAGATGCTTGAGAATGCGTTGAAATAAACAACCGAGGCAGACCGCCGCTGTTTTCTTCTCCTGCGAATTCAAACTTCCCGCGGGTGCCGAAACACGGAAGAGCGCCACTAGAGCGCTAGCGGCCGAAAGTATATTGCATCCGTAGTGGTTTAGCACTACCATTGAGAATGAATGGGAAACGGTTTAGGGCCGTTTAGCGCGGAGAGACCGCGGTTCGAAACCCCCTCGGAGCGGGGCGAGTAGGACTGCGACATACTGATCCTATGACCTTATATAAAATCACCTGAAAAACTAGTGAACTACATTTTATTTAGCATTTATGGTAAAGATGATGACATCAGATGAACGATTCTGTTAAACAAAGTTTGTAGCAAGAGGTTAGCTGCCAGTTCCTGTAAGTCAAATGAGCCAGATGACGGAGACTCTCACCTTTTGTTTGTAATGGCTCTTTGGGCAGTCGTTGAGCAGTTATGCTGATTGGATTAGGAGTGGTTAAACGGGGCAGGTTGCTATACCTGAATATTTCATTTGTATTCTTGTTTATTTGGGGGCTCAAGCCCCTGCCCTTTTTCAAAATTATTCAAAAGTGCCCCTCTCAGACAAATAGCAATGATATTGTAGTCAGTAATTTTTTTAATTTATTTTTATTAATGCTTGAACAGACAGTACAAGAAGAACATAGCCAAGGGATCACATACAAATCCAAAAAATAATGACCAATAGTTATAAATTAAACATAAATGACAAACACACATAAACATTAATAATAAAATAAAAATTGTTACAAAAAAAAGAAGAAAAAAAAAGAAAATAAATAAAACCATCAGATGTGAATGACATTACAATGACATTGCAAAGAAATACAAACAGTCGTACATAAGGAAAGCATCTAAATACAAGGATTTTCTTTAAATACCTCTGTTATTTTTCTAATATTTCAGGAAACTTAGTTTTTTTTAAATTCTTTATAAGATGAAGATATTTTAGAAGTGAGTTTAATTCAATTTTAAAAAGGGGATAGGATGGGTAACTATTTGCAAATTTTTGTTTGTGAATGAAAAATGTACCATATAAAAGGAAAAAAAATAACAGTATGTTCCAGGGGTTTCTTTTTAGTATTATCATAATAAAAAATAATGTCTAAAACTAAAAGAATGTAGCCTACTATTGTAGTCAGTAAAACAAAATGAATTTGAATTATAATTAACATCAAACTGTGCACAAAACAGTAAGTAATCGCCCAAAAGTCGGAAAATTCCTGTTTATTTTTACATATTTGTCAATCTGAGGCGTTGTTTTGGGTTGCGTACGTTTTGCTCGACTGATATTCCAGTCTGTTCAGAAACATATGCTCTCAAGCCATATATCGTTCTTTCAGCGAATAGATCGACGGAAGGAAAATAATAATAATAATAATAATAAAATAAAAATAAACCAAACAATATTTTAAACTTTTTTTTCATCAATAATCAAAGTTAGTGTGTCGATTTATTAAAAAAAAAAAAAAATCCATATATTATATATTTTAGAATATTACATAATTCATCAATGCCCGTTTGTCATGTATAATAGCCTACACCAACCAATCATGATCTGGCACATTTCATTGGACAATAATGTGAAGTGGAGCAGTCATTTTCCGTGCTTATTCATAAATCGGTTGAAAATTACATGGGACAGACAAGCTTATTTGTGGAGCGATCTGGATCTGTGGTTTGTCTCATTTTATAAATCAAATTGCATCGCTGAGAAAATGGACGCTAAATGACTACAAAAGCACGGCACAAAACCGTGCAGCGCCAAAAGTCGCAATAATGGTAATCAGTATTCATTTCACTTACATTTACGTATGATGCACCGTTTACTAATTCATGAAACTATCATAGTTAATGAAGCCCAAGTGCCACCTACAGGCCTATTATGTGAAGTGTAGGCTGGCGAAATGGTGACATGAAAGGATTTTATTATAGCCTATTACCACTTTTGATAATTATGTAGCATTATGAAGGTGTCTTATGCTCATAAAACCTGCATTTATTTGATCGAAAATACAGAAAAAAACTGTAATATAGTGAAATATAAAAAAAAAAAAAAAGAATGTTTATCTATTTTAATAAACTTTAAAATATCATTTAGACTATCAGCATCATTACTCCAGTCTTCAGTGCATGATCCTTCAGAAATAATTGTAATATGCTGATTTATTATCAATACTGGAAACAGTTGTGATTTTTATTTTTTTATGGAAACCATGATACTTTTTTGGGGTTCATTGATAAATAAAAAGAAAAAGAACAGCATTTATTCAAAACAGAGATGTTTTCTAACAATGTCAATCTTTACGATCACCATTTCTATCAATTTAGCAAATCTTTGCTGAATGAAAACTAATTTCTTTCCCCCCCCAAAAAAATAAATAAATAATATATATATATATATATATATATATATATACATACACTGACCTCAAGCTTTTCAACATATATTGTAACAAAAGTTATATTTTAAATAAATGCTGTGCTTTTTAAACTTTTTATTAATCAAATAATCCTGAAAAAAGTATCTCAGGTTTCCAATATTGATAATAAATCAGAATTGCATATTTAAAGTATATTAAAAATTTGATCAAATATATGCAGGCTTGATGACCATAAATTACTTCTTGCAAAAATATAAAACAGTGACCTATATTTTTTTTTTTTTTACATTGCCCCTATTTTACATTTGAGCCCCTGCCCCTGAAGAACTCTCTGCACATCCCTGAGATTCAGCTTCAGTGATTTTAATGGGAGTTTTTGAGTGCCTGAACTCTGGCTAGACTGAATGAAACTCTTATTTGATAATGTAAATGTTTTTTACTCTCTGTAAAATAAAAGTGTTATAATTAGTAATTTATTAAATTCACATTAAATACAAAGTCAGTCGTATTAAAAACATGTTATGGCATGACACCCATCTGGTAGGCTACTTAAGCAAAAAGTCGGGGTTTTATGTGTAGTTAATAGATTACACTATTAGTCTACTTTGCCCATCACCATTTATTGATCAAATAACAATCTATAAATGTGCAAAACGCATTTACTTACACATATTTGAGAATCGAGATATTTCCTATTATAGTTAACACGTTTGGAAATATTTCGAATAAAAAGGGAAAAAATAAAATAAAACATAAGCCTATAGGCTATCAGAAAATCCCCTCAAAAATCATGAGTGCTTGACGATCTTGCTACCAGATTACAACAGTGTTGTGTGAAATACCACAGATGAAGTTATCTACACCATACTACACATTTATTATAAACAACTACACAACTACATGTTGCATGGGGAGATGTCATTAAAATAAATGTTGTATTAACCAAATATAAATTCTGAGATTCTGAGTTGATTTTTAATTTTGCCTTTTCAGTCAGTGTTATGCTTATAACACTTTTCCCAGTTGGCGGAAAACACAGCGTATTTAATTGTCTTCATCATCATGTGTGCTCGTTCCTGTGGATGTCATTAATCTGGCAACCTGCCTGTGCGTCAAGCCTGAGGAGGAGGGGGAGGGTGAAAATAATCGTCTGCAATACCTAGTTCAACCACTCGGTGTCAATCCTACATACAGCACCTTTAAAGGAATACCTTATTGCCGTTACCGTGGCAGCCAACAACAGCACAGCTAAACCCTCTGCACATTTTTATATTAAGTTATACTGAAAAAGTTTCAATTGACCATATGCACAGAGCACTATTTAGAACTTCCGGATAAAGATAGGCCAGCTCGTAATCTTCCGGTGAAGCTCATTTTATATGTGCTATATATAGGTAGAGACTCAGAAACATCTCCTGCCGCATTCTTATCAGAAACTGAGAAACAAAATAATTGCAACATGCAAATAATGATTGCGGAATTAACATACAGTTTCATGTTATTAAAGAACATATAATTTTATATGCAGAGTCCAGAAAAGTGTATAACTGTGCATTTAAATGCTGACAAACAAACACTATTGTAACTGTTTAGGCAGTTAGGCTCTCTTAAACGACGTCTTAATGGTATTCTCGATAATCATATCTTACCTTCAAAGCCATGAATACATTTTTAAAATCTTATAAAGTTTTAAGGCATTTATTATTTCTCAACTCTGTGTGGTAAAATTCCCATTATTAAAGGTTCAGTTTTCATTCATGAAGACGACATGAAGAAATACGCTAAAAACCTGTCTCGGCGAAAAATAGACTTTTAAAGATGAAAATGAAATTACCGTTCTGTGGTTGTATTTTATTGTTATGAAAAATAAAATAAATGGTAACAATATTAATAATTGTTAATTAATAATAAACAAGAATCATGTGAATAGTGAAATAACCAGCTGCCATTTCAACTTAGTTTTCATGTCTTTTGATTTATTATAAAATACATATTATAACAAATTTAGTACTTTGTCGCACTGAAGTATAAAGTATAGCAAGTGCAGGAAGTCACAAAGTCACAGCCTATCCACCTTTTTCTTCAACGTGGAAGTAAGCCTATGGGTGAGACTTCCGGTTCATTAGCCGCTATAGGTAAATAAGGAGGAGAATAACAACATGCAGTAAACGGTAAAACTTTTTGCACTACAAACCAATGAGTTCATGATTAAGATAATACATTAAAATAATATGATAAGACAAACTAATTTTCAATATCCAGCAGCAAAACAAACTGTTTTGTACAGCTAAAAATAGCTGGATGCGGATGAGACCTGAAGCTAGACCCATAGAATTTACAAATGGCCACGCCCATTTTTACGTCAAGAAAAAGGTGGATAATGCTGAATTATTTAAATACCTATATAGTCAAATACAAATTAAATAATTTGTTATAACAAATAAATAATGCATTCAATATTTTGAAATGTTTATATTTAATTTAAATAACTAGGCTACATCGTTTAAGTTTTATCCAACACAGACCTGTAGTTTTGTTAGTCTGAATTTAGTCTGAATCACTTAATGCACAGCTTTATTTTGACATCGGCTCGTCAGGTGATTCATTCCATTGCCGCTGTCAGTCATAGCAATGAATCCCCGCATGATTTAACGGATTCCCTCACGTAAGTTTAACATTCCCATTTTGTCATTCCTGAAACGGAATACGTGGACGTTTGGTCATCTTAGACAAACAAAACTTTTCTCCTAATTGTGAATGGATTATGTAGAGAAACCGAGCAAAGGACGCTCCTCTTAAGGCACAGTACACTTGGCCGGAAATGACTGAGCTGGCTTATCTACAACCAGGAAGTAACCGTGCATAAGGTCAATTCAGTCTATCTTTTTTACCCCGTTTTAACATATATTTCTATGGAGACAGGCTGTAGCTGTCGGGCAAGATGGCGGATAGCAGCGGCAGCACATAATATCCGCGTTCTGATTGGTCAGATCACCTGTCAATCAAGCTCTTTGCGAACAGTCAATTTGTAATAAAAATGTATTAAATTAAAAAAAGAATGCCAAAAAAGTAAACAACACCAGGGCTTCAAACTTATGAATCAAAATCAATTTAAATCTGTCTTTTTAGTGACACTACAGTATATGAACCTGCCAGCATTTTCACAGCAAACAGCATGTGTAAACAGCATGTGAGAAAGAGATCAAGGACAGCTGCTGGAATCAGCATCATCTTGAATATATCAGTCACCAGGATTGATGCTGTGGTCAGCAAATATGGTACACTGATAATTATTTCTATAGAGCATATGCTACAGCCAAGCAATATCAAACTTCTTCAGAGTGCTGTTCTCCCAAATATCATCACAATTGCAGATGTGATATTGATTTTATATTTAACTTAAAAACAAGCAATTAATGTTAAGTGACTTTAAGTGAATTCAGCCACAGTATTGTCTGTTTTTGTGTTATATCGCCAAGATAATTGTTCCAAATAAATCCACAGGGGAACTCTGTACACAGTTTTACAATGAGTACTCTGTAGTACTCCATAATGTTGGCCCAAAACACAGTGATCTTTGAACATCTCTGTTCAGAGCAGAGAACATGGTTTTGGAGTGATGGGCCAAAAATAAACAAACACTACCAGACTTTAAGTCATTCTGAACCACTGATCAATAATAAGAGATAATATAGATCAGTGTTCCGAACACACAAACTCATGCAGAAACACTGTGGTCATCACACTACGCACGATTTTCTATGACATCTGTCAACTTAAATCAGCAGACTGGCTCTGACTTTCGGCAACTAGAGTCAGCTTTTCTAGACTATAAACGGGGCAAAATTTGTATCACCTGACCATTATAATTAGATGAATTCATCAAAGAATGCATTATCTTCACTTTCATTCAATTCTGAAATAATATTTGGCCAAGGCTGTTTCTCGTGACTTTTCCAGATGTAAATGGGAGGATCCAGAAGTTAAAATACTGTAGTTCACGAGTTCACCTGCGCATCAGGTCCTGATGGTTAATGGTAAACAAACTTGCTGTCCACAATGGAGGCTCGAACCTAAGTGTTATGACCGTGCCTTTTGGTAGGCTAAATATTTTTTGTTGTACTGTTTATTTTTCTTTTCCCTCTCGCTCTCCTCTGCTCTCTCATAGGTTGCATGATGCTGTGGTGTCGGCGCATAATTGGTTGGTGTGAACACGAACGGCTTCGGAGCTCCTGGATTCCTCCTCCGGCCAGCGGCCAAACTCATGTCTAACGTATGTTTTGTGGCTAAAGCTAAGTAGTTCTTTTTTGTTTTTGTTTTTGTTAAGGATAGAGCACACTTTGTGAAACAGAGCGAAGGGGTGTCCTGCCCTTTTATTTTGTGTCAATTCGTTTGGCCTTTGTTTCTTGGTTAGGTAGTTGGGTAAGTTGGCTGCATTTTATTTTGCAATGTGATTAGGTTATTTAAGTTCTACCTTTTTTGTTCTAGATTCCTTTTGTTTGTTATGTTGACCTGTGGCCACCCCGAAGTGATGCTCTTTATGTTTCCCCAAACATCTTTAATAAACATCACAGTTTTGCTTACTTAATCAGTGTGCTTGTTTGGTCCCCGACCGGAGTGATTTCTTGTGGGTTTTCTTTTTTTGGGGAATCCATCACTACCAACCTATTTCGTTCCCTAGACATGGGGCTTAATATAAGGCTCTAATTTAAACTACCATATTTATTTTTCAAAACTTAATTAAGTAATTACGGGTATTCTTAAGCATTACCTGTGTAGTGAATTTTGCTTTCGCCAACCTAGGAAGTACTCCTGTCACAGATGACATTATGATTTTGGATGACGTGTCACTTAAGGTGTGGTTAGAGTACATCACATAAGAAAGATTGGTGGGATATCTAACCTTTAGAACCTTTACTGCATTATCAACACAAGGAAGACACAAGTGTAATAAAATAGATTTTATTAACAAAAGATAGACAAGAGTAATCAACGACTACTAAATGAATACCATGAATGGGAAAGGAATAAAATGCATAAGATGCATAAAATGCAAGTGATTATGTTGGATGTTACTATGTCAGAGCTACATTATCTGGAAAGATAAACTGTCACTACTCTGAAACAAATAAGGTGAAGAACCTTATTATGCATCAAACAAATACCTGAAAGATTATTTGTTATCAACTGCAATCAGCTATATAACATCTAATGTCAATTAGAAAATCATATACTGATAATACAAAACAATGCCAAGGTCTCTGGAAGAGGTTTGGATAGGTGATAATTACATTCTCTGTGGTTGAGTGAGCAGTCCGGTGGTGGTGACTTCATCCACTGGTTGTGCTGGTAACAATGCAATGGGGAAAGGAGCAGGAATCCGTTTTGACAGCCTTGAACATGAAGCGTTGGAGGATGCTGATCTCCTGGAGCACCAAAGGGTCCTAAAATCTGGAACACGCAGATGTGACCCTGAAGTAGTTGCAGAAGGTGCTTAGCCTGGAACACGCGAGTGAAGGTACCTTGGAGTGAAGGTTTGCTCGCCGGAGCTTAACTTTGTTGCAGATGTCTGTGTGTCTTCTGCCTCTCTGGGCTAGAGACCCAGAATTTGGTCGATCCACTTTGTATCTCTAGGAAGGAGACTCTGGACGTGCTGCACCTGTTGTTGTCTCGCTGGACGAAGACTCTGAAGCCTGAACGTAGATTATCTCTTTCCTCGCAGGCTGGAGACTCAGAACGTGGTCGTATCGGTGGGGGGCCCACCCTTCTTTCCTCCTCTGGAACTTATTTGTATAGTCCAAACACACATTCAGAAAAGTGTCACTAAAGTTTTACCAATGCATCATTCACTTACCAACCACAGCCATAATACCTTTGGCAATGTTACGAACACATTGAGTCCAAACATGATGGAAAAAGATTGAACTGTCGTGCATGCATTCATTTGTCCATCAACAGCTGAGTTTGTGTAAGATGTTGCACTACACGTTGCTGTCACTGAGAATACTTACTTCTCTGAATAAGTATAAGATGTGTGTGTTGTAGTTTGGATCAGTTTAAGGTTTGAAAACATACAGTAGTTATGAATGGATTTAGATGGAACTTTGTGATCTCTCTTTGTTTCACCCACTGCTGCTGTATCCAGAGGTCCCAAGGAATTTTTATCGTGGTCACAGGCCAAAGCCTTAGGAATCAGTCTGTTGGTGGGTGAAGGGCAGTCCTGTCCTTCCTGGGCTTTGTACCAAAGGTCTTCTTCTTGCCCTCTAAGAGGTGTTGGGCTGTTGTCCTGGCATCTTTATCTGATGGTGTTGGACAGTTTGCTTATGTTAGTCCACCAAGATCCAATCAAAATGTAGCAAACCTTTGTCCACTATAGTGGTCAGAGAGGGGCCCCGCCATAAACTGGGCCCTGGAATGTGCTATCCACTACACATGACTGCATATGCCAATGTTAAATCTAAATGTTAAATATATAACGGTCATTCCTGGGATTCAATAATATTTCAACTTGGATTATTATTATTATTTATTTTTTTCAACTACATATGATTAATTTTGCAAATACCACACAGCAAAATGTCAAGCTTTGTCAAGTTGTTTACCACAGACCTTACTTTACTCATTAATTAAAAAAAAAAAAAACAATTATAGAATATAGGAAAATCTTGAGGGAAGCAGTGGAGAATATACAGGTGCATCTCAATAAATTAGAATGTCGTGGAAAAGTTCATTTATTTCAGTAATTCAACTCAAATTGTGAAACCCTTGATAATTAATAAATTCAATGCACACAGACTGAAGTAGTTTAAGTCTTTGGTTCTTTTAATTGTGATGATTTTGGCTCACAAAAACCCACCAATTCACTATCTCAACAAATTAGAATATGGTGACATGCCAATCAGCTAAACTCAAAACACCTGCAAAGGTTTCCTGAGCCTTCAAAATGGTCTCTCAGTTTGGTTCACTAGGCTACACAATCATGGGGAAGACTGCTGATCTGACAGTTGTCCAGAAGACAATCATTGACACCCTTCACAAGGAGGGTAAGCCACAAACATTCATTGCCAAAGAAGCTGGCTGTTCACAGAGTGCTGTATCCAAGCATGTTAACAGAAAGTTGAGTGGAAGGAAAAAGTGTGGAAGAAAAAGATGCACAACCAACCAAGAGAACCGCAGCCTTATGAGGATTGTCAAGCAAAATCGATTCAAGAATTTGGGTGAACTTCACAAGGAATGGACTGAGGCTGGGATGAAGGCAACAAGAGCCACCACACACAGACGTGTCAAGGAATTTGGCTACAGTTGTTGTATTCCTCTTGTTAAGCCACTCCTGAACCACAGACAATGTTAGGGGCGTCTTACCTGGGCTAAGGAGAAGAAGAAAGTCCTCTTTTCAGATGAGAGCAAGTTTTGTATTTCATTTGGAAACCAAGGTCCTAGAGTCTGGAGGAAGGGTGGAGAAGCTCATAGCCCAAGTTGCTTGAAGTCCAGTGTTATATTTCCACAGTCTGTGATGATTTGGGGTGCAATTTCTGCTGGTGTTGGTCCATTGTGTTTTTTGAAAACCAAAGTCACTGCACCCGTTTACCAAGAAATTTTTGAGCACTTCATGCTTCCTTCTGCTGAACAGCTTTTTAAAGATGCTGATTTCATTTTCCAGCAGGATTTGGCACCTGCCCACACTGCCAAAAGCGCCAAAAGTTGGTTAAATGACCATGGTGTTGGTGTGCTTGACTGGCCAGCAAACTCACCAGACCTGAACCCCATAGAGAATCTATGGGGTATTGTCAAGACGAAAATGAGAAACAAGAGACCAAAAAATGCAGATGAGCTGAAGGCCACTGTCAAAGAAACCTGGGCTTCCTTACCACCTCAGCAGTGCCACAAACTGATCACCTCCACGCCACACCAAATTGAGGCAGTAATTAAAGCAAAAGGAGCCCCTATCAAGTATTGAGTACATATACAGCAAATGAACATACTTTCCAGAAGGCCAACAATTCACTAAAAATGTTTTTTTTTATTAGTCTTATGAAGTATTCTAATTTGTTGAGATTGGTGGGTTTTTGTTAAATGTGAGCCAAAATCATTACAGTTAAAAGAACCAAAGACTTAAACTACTTCAGTCTGTGTGCACTGAATTTATTTAATACACGAGTTTCACAATTTGAGTTGAATTACTGAAATAAATGAACTTTTCCACGACATTCTAATTTATTGAGATGCACCTGTATAATCCTCTGAATCAATCTCAGCTCATATATTTTATGTTTTACTCAAGGAACACATTAAACACAATTTGGAATTGACAACCATACATTTTTGCTTGTCTTTAGTTGTGTCTTACTTTGTTTAATAATTATTACACAAATACTCTTATAAAACTGTAGTTTTCACTATTATTTAACTTACTTTATAATTTACTATTAATTTATTCTTCATCATTGTCTATTCTGTATTATTCCACCTTTGATATTACATATTCTACTTGCTATTATTCATCTATTGTTATTCATTTATTATGGTATTATACATATAATTGTTACTATTATAAATCTATTATATCACTTATGTTATTGTACTGTTGTACTCGCTATTTCATTATTATTCACTTTACTACAACTTGTACTACATATACTTTTTAATGTTACATATCACTTTTACTATATTTTTACTGTGCAGTGTATCAGTGCATAATATTTTACCACTGTAACTGTAAGTTTTACTGGATCCATAAAGGATTATCAGTTACATTTGTTAATGTTTGTTGTGGAGTTTATATCTGTGTAGAGTGCTATGAAAGTAGGAAGCAGACTACCAGTGTGTCACTTTTTGATTTGTATTCGCTGATTTTATTCCATTTTCTCTATTATGGTAAATTATTAGTACTTAAAGATGTATTATTTAGATTTTTTCAAATAATCTAATAAGAAAACTACTAACAGTGTATTAAGTATTTATCTACATTCATGTGTGTGTTTGTGTGGGAGTACAGTACGCTTAACTGTGTCAGCGACCTTTTTATGATGGTCCAGCTGCTTCTGCTGCTCCCCACACTGAGGTGACACTGTAACCAAGCCAGAGTCCTCCTGCTCCCTCCAGCTGTAACACAGACTCATTAATGACTAAATCATTGTCCTAATTAGCAGCACACTGTCTTTATTAATCACCCTGTGTCTGCAGCTCCCATTTGTAAACACACGTTACAGTCTTTATTAAAGACATGAACCTTGATAGTTGATATTTAAACCCACATGAAATCAGGAACAAGTCCAACATAAGCACACTCAAGCAATTACATATTTAAATGTGAAACATGTACACTGTAAAAAGTAGCCTAACCTGTAATTGTTACTTTAAAGGTGCAGTATTGACAGCTAGTGGTTAAAATGGGTACTGCAGTGGCAGCCCAAATCCAAAATACTGTTTTTGACAGAGTTGTTTCTCCCTTTCCCTCTTCCTCAGAGTCCACGCTCACGCGGGTTTCCCAGCGCTAGTCAGATTGAGGACATGCAAAAGGAACGAGCTCAATTCACCCCTCACCGGGAGTTTGACTGACAGGCGATCTGACCAATCATAATGCCGAATCCACAATTTTGTCTGCTAATCAAACCAGACGGGTGCGTTTCTCAAAAGCAACTATGGTCGCAAGTTCCGTCATTACCAATAGAGTTCAATGGAACTAACAACCATACTTAGCTAACGATGCTTTTGGGAAACGCACCCCAGGAAAGTAGATTAATGTTGGTGAACCTGAACTTGAAAAGTGGTCTGTATAGACGTCTTTCCGAGGTTGAAAAGATACCTTCTGATGTTAATTCATGTTTATTTCATATTTAAGCCACAGCTATGGCATCTTTATTTAGTAGCCTACAATAAAAAAATTCAGCACCTGTAGATATTTTTACTTGATTTAACTGAAAAATGCATACAGATTGGTTCAGTGACGTTAAATAATGTTCTTGACTCGCATAAAACTAGTTAATTTAGTTATGTAACCTGTTTTTTTTTTTTTTTCTCAGTGTAGATCATCACTATATTAAATATATTATAGTCAAATGTAAGTAAAAAACAAGAGAAATAACAGTTGAAGCTGTAAATATGTAAATATTCTCATGGCTCTTTTCTTCTTTTGCAGAAAACACAATGACAAAGTGTGGACAGTGTAGAAGCAGACAGCAGTGACAGTGCTTTCTATTTTAGCTACAACCTTCATTTTAGAGCTAACACATGTATTTAAATATCCCACTGGAATGGGTTGACAAGCTTTGTTTTCTTACCTACTGTATGTTTTCTTATTAAACAAACAACAACAAAAAATGAATGGGACATAGGCCTATTTGTCACAAGTTGGAAGGGGAAGACTACTTTAAATTTTTTTTTCTTGGCTCTGTATGTTGCAGAAGACATATACTAGGATACAGATGACTTAGATATGGACCTACCACTCTAACTAGTGTGATTTGTTGGAGTATTTAAAAAATATTATGTCAATATAAAGTCATGTTTTACAATTTCCTGTGAGTCTGTGATGTATATCACATATCTCTCCACTTGGTGGTGCCTCTGCTCCACTGAGTAATAAGGCGATGTTTGCCATATAAGCCAGACTTGAGGAGTCAAGAATGATTAATTGTTTCCAAATAAATGCAAGGCTGTAGGGGAAAAAAAAGTTGCTGGATCAAAAAGCAAGGACTTGTGCTCCCTAGATGACTTGGCAGCAATGTTTGTGTGTGTATGTGTGCATTGTGTTTGTGTAATGTGCATGGTGTTTGTGTGTTTCACACTTTTAAAGATTAAGTACAGTAATTTTAAAGGTTATTTGCTCTATATACCAGCTGTGCAAGTTCCAATCAAATGCAACTCTGCATTTAATACTTTTAAAACCCATACTCGCATGCACTCTTGGCAGGAGCATCTCTATGGCCTTGCATAGCCGTGAGTAGCCATTAATAGAAATATTATTTTGAAAATGAGGTGTCTAAACAGGTGACCTTCACACACTTTCACACTCCCACTGTTCTATCGTGACTGGCTGACATCACATGGCTTCTCATGCATCTCTCTGACTGAATCTAGTGGCTTTGCTACTGGAGATTGAAGACTCAGAAGGTCTTAAGTGTGATTTCAGAGGCTGCATGTGCATCTAAGCTGAGGACACCTCTGGTAGGTGAGGAATGTCATTGTCAGGTCTTGTGAATCATGCACAAAGTATTTCAAAAGTATAAGCACTCTTAAAAAACTTAGTTTCAGCTTTAGACAGTATGGTCATTAGCTTCACACAAGTCAGGGACCCCAAAGGAACCCCAATTATTTTTTTTCATTCCAGTTTGTTATTGTGGTATTATAGGCTAATCAGGTAAACTGGATCCCATACATGGCAGGTAAAAACAAAATGTGGTTGATTGATTTTTAATTGTTTAACCCTAATGTATCATATTTGATATGGTCTCTAAATAACCAACATGATCAAAACTTGCTTTCTCCCACAGTTTATACTTTTTTTTAACAAGTGAAGAGCTTTTTAGTATCATTGTAAAAATGTCCCCCTTCAGGTTGTGGTATGCATGCCTTTTTTGCTGTGAAATTGCTGATTTTTATAAAGTAAATATATGAATAACTTTTATATTGTTAGTAATATTTCAAGATGAACACTTACTGGAGTGAAGAAACCTAGGGTTTATTTGATTATCCATACATAAGTATAAAACATGAAACATCTAGCTTTTGAGGAATGTTTATTTGTATCAGCAATCATCATTGTATTGCATTGAATTACTTTGTTCTGATAAGATATTATAGCGTGTCAACTGATATTTATATGCGTTTTATTTAAGTAATCTGCTATACCTGATCTCACTGATTTAAGTTTCAAGCTATCTGAATTTCATCTTACCTTTTGGCCATTTAAATATCAGTAATATTTTTTGCTCAGTTTGAGCTTAATATTCTTTTGTCATATTAAATGAGCCATAAAAGCTTGATGTATCAAATACTACTTATTAAACAAACAAACAAACAAAACACATTCAAATGTATATTAAAACTCGGATTTCCTACCTTCAGACTATGAATCCATCAAGTAACAAGATATTAAACATTTTGATATTTTGAGACAATTTAAGAACAGGTAATGTTTTAATTTGTTGCGCATGTCCTAGCAATGAGACACCTTTCTATATGAGTTTGTTGTGTTCAGAAAAACTTAAAAGTGTATGATGTCTAGTGTTCGGATTTTGAAGGTGGTATAGTGTATTTCAGCTTTAAGATACAAAATGTTCCAGATTTTATGTTGATAATACAAAGTCTAACTTGTACATGTCCGTCCATGGATACCAGGCAGCACAGCTTTTGTCTGAGCAAACAAGGTTTATACACCTAGAAAAGAAGCTCCACTTCAAATGAAAGGCAAGTGCTTCACTTATCTACTTTTAACTTCTCTGGGGCATGTTTTTCTTTTCTTTTTCAAACTGGAAGATGAATCCAAATTATTTTCTGTGCAATTGCAACATGTTTTTGCCAGAGCAGAAGTATTTGACCTGAACTATTTCTACTGCAAACCTTATACAAAGAGCAAAACAGAAGAACACGCGCTTAAGCTGTTTCCCAGGAAGAGATTTCAACCGTTTAAAATTAAGCATCATGTTTCATATCTTATGCATAAGAGTCACTTTTAGAGCCATTCTCCCCTGGCTTCACGAAATTAAACCTGCTTTTCATTTAGAGTGCTGCACCGAGAATGATGTGATTCATCTTGTCAACCATTTAAAGAGCGCAGGAGCGCACGAGATAGGTGCATTAGTCAACCCTTCTCCCTTAAACTGCAGCTCCATGGGCAGATGTGCTTTCCAGCTACTGGAAAACAGCAAGAGACATAGTTAATACTTAATGCAGCAGTGCAAACGAGAACCTATACTAGATCTACAGAAAAAAGCATGTAAAGAGTTTGACATGTAAGGTCAGCAAACACAGCAATCCTTCAACCTCTTGTGCGCATGAGATGGAGACAGAGGTGTTGAAACGTCAAAGCCTTTCCCTCACCTTTACACCAGACACGTTAAATCGATATCAGCCACCGTGGATATTGATGTACACCTCTGTGAAACTATTTACAGTCTGTGTTCTGTGTTTTAACCCATGAGGAAACAGCATTTACTGCGGATGCTAAAAGTAGCACTGATGTTGTTATGCTCCTCGACAACCCATGACCAGAAGACTCTGTGCTGTGTTGAGGTACAAGAACTAGGGTCAGAAGACTCAAGGAGATCTGACAAACCAGAGCAAACAGAGCTGGTGGGGGAAGGCTCCATCCTTAGAGAGCAGCAGAACTGAGCCGTGACTGAGAGAAGGGTGAAGTGGACCAGGGGGACATTAGTATTCAAATGCTTAAGCCTGCAGCCATCTGCCGGACCAAGGATTAGAGCACTTGCTCATTTGTTCAGTATTATGTTTTATTTAACAGCAGTACTATATTATATTTTATATATATATGTATATATATATTATACAACATTTGTGATATTTGGTCAGTCAGAATTTGAGGTTAATTTAATCTAATTTTGTGTCTCTGAAAAACAGTGATCTATGCCATTGTATTATGTTGTTTTGTGTCTACTTGTTAATCAGGGATTTTTACACACATCAATGTTTTTAGATTTGTGGAGTGAAAATATAGCTTTTATTTTAAAGTGAAAAGATCAAATCAGACCTCAAGATGGGCCCCCATGAACTGGCACAGAAAGTCCCAAGTGACATGATTTTACTAGTGGTATATATATATATATATACGGTATATATATATATATATATATATATATATATATATGTGTGTGTGTTTGTATATGTATATATATATGTGTGTGTGTGTGTATTTATTTATTTATAATTTGATTATTATTGTAATTAAACATTTTTATTCAAAAATTCAATGGATCAAATATACACTAGATATCCATTTTCATCAAACCTATAGACCAGTGGTCCTCAATATTTTTTTCATGAGAGCTGCACTTATAGGACAAAGTCAATAGGAGAGCCACTTTTACCGCAAAGTATCAAAAGTTACATCCAGTCATAAATAGCATGTCTGCATATACATCTGCCATCCTTAAACATGCAATATGCAATGCAATACAAAGGGGGTTATTTTTTTTAAGTTATTTGTTTAAAGTTATTTGCTTCTACATTAGCCCATCATGCTAATGTAGAAGCAATGCTATGATCTAACCATCCAAGAGCACATTCGGCATTAAGAGCTGGAAAGATTGCCAAAACAACTCCGCAGTGAGTCATGTCCTGGACATAAGGGCAGAGCAATTTATATCTTTCTAGTCTATATAATATATTTATGTCCTCATTTGGCGAGACAGCAGACACTGAAAACACTGCGCGCTTATGTGTGTAGTAAACGAAACTGCGCGTATGTGCATTCATTCATAACGAGACACGCAGGAATCATATTTAAATGGTATTTTTGCAGCTTAATATTTACAGATACTAGTCCATATCGCGATTTGATTTAATGCAATGACCTACTTGTGATTTATTCATTCAAACTTTGACAAATTCACTGACAGCGTTATATAGTAAATTCTGTTTTATAACTAGATTCCCCGATTCGACTCGCGTCCGGTGTAGACACGGTGTGAGTATTTTAATGGGTTATGTTATAGCCCTGCTTGTTTTTAATGTTTTTATGAAATCTCTGTATTGATCATATCATCATATTATTTACTGCCACGCGAGCCACAAATTAAAGCTTGGCGAGCCGCGCAATGAGTAACACTGCTATAGACTAACAAAGGGAAATCATATAGGGTGAAGTCAGCTAAAATGGGCCGAATAAGGTTGTAGCATCATATCTTAAAATTTTTACAGAAACTGATCTTGCATTGTTGCTTCAACACTTGTTGAAATGTAACAATCATTTTTTATTGGTCTGAGTTTTTTAAGGCGGGCAGAGCAGAGTGTTACATGAAGCTTGTCAGAGAAATTGTATGGTAATTGAGCCTGACATAGAAAATTTCAATAATCACTAAAGCAATTATAAGCTTGCCAACAAAGCAAAGGTTTATGAACAATGTTTTGACATGCTCTTTCAAATAAAAAAGTTTAATTTATAAAAGAAACTTAGATTTTTGGTAGAAATTTTCATTTTAGGTAGAAATGGCTGGTTAAGCTAAAATAGGCCACAATTTTCAGCTAAAATGCACACACTTTTAGACATAAATTGAGGGTGAAAATACGTTTATAGGCCTAGATATGTATCCATACAAAATCTTAACAGTCTTTAAAAAAAAAAATTGCATTGCAGACAGTATGGCAGGAGGACAAGCAAAGAAAGGAAACAGAGAGACGAGAAGAGAAAGGGAAAGAAAGGAAGATGTCAGTAAAATGGGCTGCATACATGCACACAATTGAGGGTGAAAATAGGTTTATAGACCTACTGTAGATATGTATCCATACAAAATCTTAACAGTCTTTTTAAAAAAATACAAGCATACACACATACATGCACACAAAAGACACCAATGCACAGAAACACACATCTATACAACATAATCAGTTCATTTTAATTGCATTGTTTAATTAAATATTCATTCAACTTTCTATTTAATGAAATACATTTATGGTGTATGGCACATTGAAGACAGTAGTGTCAATTTACTGTTAAATATAAAATGATTTAAGCTGAAATTAGCTGTGTTGTTCTTTTTTTTTATATTGGCCCATTTTAACTGAACAGCTGGCCCTGAATGTTGTGCCGTAGCTCAAGAAGGTACCTGCTGATACTCTAACTCTAATAATTTTACAACTTTTATACACTCTCAGAAATAAAGGTACAAAAGCTGTCACTGGGGCAGCACCTTTTCAAAAGGTACATGTTTGTACCTAAAGGGTCCATTTTGGTACCTTAAAGGTACATATTAGTACTTAAAGTGTACAAAAGTGTACCTTTTGAAAAGGTACTGCCCCAGTGACAGCTTTTGTGCCTTCATTTCTGAGAGTGTACTTTTTGCCACATTTAAAAAATATAAATATATTTAAACCCTCTGGCCCTCTTCGTTCAGGAGTCACACTTGCCTCTTTCGTGGTCAAAAGTGACTGAAGCATTGAAATGTAACTTTTTTTTTTCTCAGGAAAATCAATGTAATATATTTTTGTTCAATAATATTTTTTGATTATTATTTATGATTTTTAGGGAATTTTATGTTACTATGGAATATTTATACAATTTTAATGAGCTATTTCTCCACTAGAATTAATATATATATTTACATTTTTTTTAATTTATTCGCTATTAAAATAGAGTGAAGGCATTTAAAATCAATTTTTTTGAAGTGAGAATTGGGCCATCTGGAGGCATTAAAAAATAAAAACTTGTGTAATGTTGTGTAACCTCTTGTATCAGCACCCTATATAGATATATACAGAGGCTTTTGGACTCCCGTTGTTTTTTAGACATAATTTTTTTTTAAATTGATTTATTTATTTTTTTAGGTTTTGCTATTAGATATATATATCTAGACATTCTAAAAGACTACTTTTTGTCAATGTTTAGATATTTTTAGTTAGATAAGTATCAGGTTTTACATTATGATTACAGTCAAACATTAAAATCTTGTTAGAAAGGGAACACATAAAAACATTTTTGTTACTCAGTATTTGATAATTAACAACAAAATAAGGAATAGATAGTGATAATTCAAAACACTTTATATAAACATTTTGTAATTAATTGATATTTTATTCAATGTAATTCAATTAATGTTAACATATTTTCAAAATTTGCTCTGTTGCAGTTTTACCATTAATTTCTGTGTATATATGTATATGTGTGTGTGCGTGTGCGTGTATGCACGTGTGTGGGTGTCTATTTTGCACTCCTGATGTTCTAGAGAGTCACCCCTTGATTGCTGCACACTTTTTTTCTGACCAGTGGCTGATTTGTAGTTTGTACCACCAAAAGATTCAGAGTTTTCACATTTTTTCGTATTTCCCATTAATTTCCTATGTCGGTCATTTTTGACCGCGAAGAAGTCAAGTGTGACTATTTTTTTTTTGGACTCTTTAACATATCCGATTCATGTCCATGATTTTTTTGTGTGTTCATATTGCTAATGTGACAAAAGTCACCAAGTGTCATCTCATTCCGATGAAGCTAAGATTTTTTAAATTTCAAAATATAAAATTTTTCAGTCAAAAATGACCAAAGAGGGCCAGAGACACATGTTAATTTATAAGAATAACATTAGATCTGACGCATAGCTTATTTGATGGTATTATAAGTCATTTACCAAAATGTGGCCCATTTTAGCTTACTTCACCCTATTAATTCATAGCAATACTATTATGACATGTCTTGGGGCAAATAAATTTCAATTAAATTTGGGCAATTAAATATATAATATTCATATGCCTGTATTGTAGAATATACTGCGGGTTCAGAAATTAAGTTCTGTGTAATAAAATGGAATGACCCAGGGAAATAGTATTGAACACGCTTATTGAAATTTATTAGTGTATTGTTTCGTTTGTGTATTGGAGCAGGGGACCAGGCATTAACGATGTGATGGACATCGCTGATTCTACTTGGCAGATCTTGGAGACATCTAGTAAATACTGACATTTTTGGAGATGTGAATGAAAACCGGAAACTGATATCCCGACTTCTGGCGATAGCGGAAGTTCGTCGCTACGCTTGTGCACAGAGCCTATTAGCCTAGGTTGGTACCTCTCTGAGTTTGTCTCTCAAAAGTGTTCGGCAGCAGCGTCCCTTCTAGTGAAATTTTAAGATAATTTTCCTCACGAACAATGCCGTTGTTACTTCGCTTCGCCTATGAGAAATGTCATGTACTTTTAAATTGCTAAACTATTTACTGACAAAGTCGTCAGAGCAGCGCTAACAACATTAGTGCGTATGTTTCCATGTGTGTAAACTGTGTGTGTCTGCAAGGGAGAGAGCATGGGAGAAATAGAGTATGTGCTTTACTTACATAATAAAACGTAATTTTGCAGCAAAACATGGACATAATCTGTCGTTTTTATCCCATTGCTTACTATATTTATGTGTTTGGCCAGTGTCGTTGTGGGTTTTGATTTTTCTGCTGTTGTAAGACCTTTTGAAATAACTGAAATCATTTGGCGAAGTGATATGGTCATATAATGCAGTCAAGAGCTGCCTCGAACTACGTTCGCCGTGCGAAATAATTGCACACCTTAGAACGTTCGTCAGCCAGTCAGATTCAAGCATTCGTAGTGTAAAACCGTTTAATGCACAGGTAGTTCCAAGTCAGTATAATCACTGTTCCATATTAATGCACTGCTTTAACGGATGCACACTAACCAACACGCATCACTCACGCAAACGCACACACACACATACAGAGAGAGAGAGAGTGTGACAGAGAGAGAGAGAGGGAGATCGCAGATTGCGCTGCACACACACATAAACTTGTTGTCAATGCTTCCCTGTGATTTTTATTAATAAAATAGCCTAGATACTATCGCTACATTATATTCCTCAGCAAAGATGGTAAAATTGCTGTTTTTTAAGTAATTGTTTGTAGAGAGAGACGCGTGGTGCAGCACGCAGGTACACACAACTGTCATCTCTCTCTCTTGATTGATAATTAATTGAAATACATGCTATAATTCATTCAAATAAATCTGATCTTACAACACTATTTCATCTCTGTGTCTGATTTGAAGTGGGAAGAATGCTAGTGCTAACGTGCCGTAACTGCTGAAAAATTGACTGCTGTCATTTTTACCCATTCGGTCAAATATTGCGCTGCAAAGAGCAATACTAGTTTTAACTTGTCTATAACTTGGCAAATGACCATGGAATAAGTGGGTGTCACGTTTTGTAGGAGCCAGGGAACACGGAGACAAGGAACTTTTCCAAAACATTCGGCCGTAGGTAATCACAGCGTGCCGATATACAGCCATATCTCACGTCTACTCGTGTGATATTGTGTTTATACAACAGTTCAACAGTGTGTAAATACATAAACAAAATAACAACGGAGTGTCTTTAAAAGCCCTCTTTTGTGCAAACTACTTCCTTCCACCACAAATTCAAATCTAAAGTTAACAGTTGAATAGCTGAGTCCAAGCCTCTGTTACTAATTTCAGAACGTCACTTTAGAACTAGTAACGAAGGAATGTTGAGTTGCTTCATTGAAAGCTTATTTTATTACTGTATTAAAACCTCACTGGAGTTTTGGTTCCTTGCCGCTGTTGCCTCTGGCTTGCTTAGTTGGGGACACTTCATTTCCAGCGATATCGTCGACTTGATTGCACAGATACTATTTAAACTGAACTGAGCTGAGCTGGACGATGACATCACTGAATTCAATAATGATATGTCTTTAACTGAAAATTGAGTGCTTAATCTGTCATTTTACATTATTAACACACTATTTTCCTATTTTGATATTGTAAACTTGCTTTGACACAATCTGTATTGTTAAAAGCGCTATATAAATAAAGCTGACTTGACTGTATTATGTAGAGTATTACGAGAGAGAGATGGACTGAGCGAGTGTGATTAACGTACCTGGGTCATTCCTGTTATACAGTGACTTTTCTGTCTCTATGATTTACTTACTCATATTTTCTCTAAAATAGCCACATATTTATAAGAAATTGCTTAAATTATACATATTAGGTCTACTTTATCACTTAAACAGAGATAATAGACATAAAAAATATTATTTAGTTTTTTTACACACCTTTTTATTGATACATGCGTTCAGTTTTGTCATGTCCTCAGTGCAAAGTAATCAACTTCCACTAGAAATATAAACCATGAAATGATAAAAATCTCAAAATATTTTTAAATTATGTTATGGACTAGGCTAAACTTCATCTAATCATACATATAAATCATGTGAAACTATTCTTATTTTTTTACAATTTTCTTCATTTACCGTGTCCCTAAAGTCATCTTCCACCCTGTTAGTATGTACTTCCTCGCCTTCCAAAATAGACTACAATTCCATTGAGATCATTTTCAGGAAGTGATATTGTTTATTTTTTCCGCTGGAATTCAACTGTACAAATGGAGGTAAGGGTCAACTCTCACTCCTACCTTTTTTTTAAGTTTTTGAAATGTTCTCCTGCTTGTCTCACTCTTAAAGTTCCACCCTGTTAGGCTATATTATGGAGAATAATATCCATTCATATTTCCGATCAAAAAAAACAAAACAAAAAAAAAAACATATCTGACATAGATATAAAAGTTATGTTCATCTGTAGAAAGTTAGAGAGCTAAGTGTTGATCACTCAAAAAAAATACAGCTAATTTAGCTCAAAATGTTCCACCCTGTTAGATTCCACCCTGTTAGGCCTATAAACCTAACAGGGTGGAATGTGAAACTAACAGGGTGGAAATTCTAATAGAATAAATAGTATTTATTGTATACTGCAAATTAATCTACCTCCACAAAACTTTTGAGTGGTAATGTACATGAATACAATTGTACAGGTGCATCTCAATAAATTAGAATGTCGTGAAAAAGTTAATTTTTTCTTGTAAGTTATTTCAAAAAGTGAAACTTTCATATATTTTAGATTCATTGCATGTAAAGTAAAACATTTCAAATTTTTTATTTTTTTATTTTGATGATTAGAGCTTACAGCTCATGAAAGTCAAAAATCAGTATCTCAAAATATTAGAATATTTACATTTGAGTTTCAATAAATGACCATCCCTACAGTATAAATTCTGGGTATCTCTTGTTCTTTGAAACCACAATAATGGAGAAGACTGCTGACTTGGCAATGATCCAGAAGATGAACATTGACGCCCTCCACAAAGAGGGTAAGTCACAGAAGGTCATTACTGAAAGGTGTGGCTGTTTACAGATTGCTGTATCAAAGCATATTAAATGCAAAGTTGACTGGAAGGAATAATTTGGGTAGGAAAAGGTGCACAAGCAACAGGGATGACTGCAAGCTTGAGAATACTGTCAGGCAAAGCTGATTCAAACACTTGTGAGACCTTCACAAGGAGTGAACTGAAGCTGCAGTCAGTGCATCAAAAGTCACCATGCTCCGACGTCTTCAGGAAAAGGGCTACCAAGCCACTTCTGAAGCAGAGACAACGTCAGAAGTGTCTTACCTGGGCTGTGGAGAAAAAGAACTGGACTGGTCCAAAGTCCTCTTTTCAGATGAAAGTAAATTTTGCATTTCATTTGGAAATCAAGGTCCCAGAGTCTGGAGGAAGAGTGGAGAGGCACAGAATCCATGTTGCTTGAAGTCCAGTGTGAAGTTTCCACAGTCAGTGATGATTTGGGCTGCCATGTCATCTGCTGGTGTTGGTCCACTGTGTTTTCTGAAGTCCACAGTCAACGCAGCCATCTACCAGGAAATTTTAGAGCACTTCATGCTTCCTTCTGCTGACAAGCTTTATGGAGATGCTGATTTCATTTTTCAGCAGGACTTGGCACCTGCCCACACTGCCAAAGGTACCAAAAGCTGGTTCAATGACCATGGTGTTGGTGTGCTTGACTGGCCAGCAAACTCGCCTGACCTGAACCCCATAGAGAATCTATGGGGTATTGTCAAGAGGAAGATGAGAGACACCAGACCCAACAATGCAGATGAGCTGAAGGCTGCTATCAAAGAAACCTGGGCTTCCATACCACCTCAGCAGTGCCACAAACTGATCACCTCCATGCCACGCCGAATTGAGGCAGTAATTAAAGCAAAAGGAGCCCCTACCAAGCATTGAGTACATATACAGTAAATGAACATATTTTCCAGAAGGCCAACAATTCACTAAAAATGTTTTTTTTTTTTTATTGGTCTTATGAAATATTCTAATTTGTTGAAATAGTGAATTGGTGGGTTTTTGTTAAATGTGAGCCTAAATCACCACAATTAAAAGAACCAAAGACTTAAACTACTTCAGTCTGTGTGCACTGAATTTATTTAATACATGAGTTTCACAATTTGAGTTAAATTACTGAAATGAATGAACTTTTCCACGACATTCTAATTTATTGAGATGCACCTGTATATATGTACACTACCGCTTAAAAGTTTTAGATCAGCAAGAATTTTAATGATTTTAAAAGAAGTCTCTTCTGCTCACCAAGGCTTCATTTATTTGATAAAAAATACAGCAAAAACAGTAATATTGTGAAATCTTTTTAAAGTTTAAAATAACTGTTTTCTATTTGAATACATTTTAAAATGCAATATTTCTGTGTTGGCAAACCTGAATTTTCAGCATCATTACTACAGTCTTCAGTGTTACATGATCCTTCAGAAATCATTCTAATATGCTAATTTGTTGATATCAATTATGAAAACAGTTTTTTTTAGGATTATTTGATGAATAGAAAGTTCAAAAGAAAAGCATTTATCTGAAATAGAAAGCTTTTGCAACATTATAAATGTATATACTGTCACTTTTGATCACTTTAATGCATCCTTGCTGAATAAAAGTATTCATTTCTTTCCAAAAAAAAAAGAAAAAAGAAAGAAATAAGGAAATTCTTACTGACCCCAAAACTTTTGAACGGTAGTGATAATGTTACAAAAGCTTTCTATTTTAGATAAATGCTGGTCTTTTGAACTTTATATTCATCAAATAATCCTGAAAAAAAAATTTTACAAAACTGTTTTCAACATTGATAATAATAATAATAATAATAAATGTTTCTTGAGCTGCAAATCAGCATATTAGAATGATTTCTAAAGGATCATGTGACACTAAAGACTGGAGTAATGATGCTGAAAATTCAGATTTACCAACAGAAATAAATTGCATTTTAAAATGTATTCAAATAGAAAACAGTTATTTCACAATATTACTGTTTTCACTGTATTTTTGATCAAATAAACAAAGACTTTTGTGAGCAGAAGAGACTTCTTTTAAAAACATTAAAAATCACAATGGCATCAATAAATTCTTCTGGCCGGGCCCAAGAAAAGACATCAGCTGGTATGCTGACAATCAGATAGTGTGCCTGATCAAAGAACCGCAGGCCCTCAATAAAAGGTCTTTACAGGTAGACCAGGCAACATGGAGGTACATAGAAGAACAAAAGTAGCCAAATGTAACAAATATGTTCCTTCTTGTGATGGTTTTTGTGTTTTTGTTTGTTAATCTAGTTAATCAAAATGAATTACAGCATCTTTATGTTTATCAATTATAAAAATCATTTCTTATGTCTGTCCTCTCTAATTTGTTATTATTTCTCTAGCCACCTAAACAGAGATTTGTTTTTGCCACTTGTCGTCATGATTGATTGTGATAAGGAACCATATAACTGCTGTGTCCCTCCCCCAAAGGAAATCTGGATTTCATTTTTTTTTAATTGTTTTGCAGTTCCATACATTACATATGGCAAGCCATGCAGGACAATGACAGAAAGCTCATTTGCTGTTAGACCCTGTTAACACTGGTGTTCCACCCTGTTAGATAAGTAATTAAAAAAAAAATAATTAAAAGCAACATTAAATGTTTGGCATACCTTTGTCTTATTTTGTGAGGTGAGGAGCATTACCAGCATATATATATGTTTTTGAGCAAAAGTTTTATGTTATTTACCATCCTGTTGGCAAAAATGGGCACAAAAAATATCATTATGGCATAAGGGACATATACCATCTTATTATTGCTCATTATTGTTTAACATTTACATTATTCAAATTTTGCGATAACTATGTATATGTCCCTAACAGGGTGGAATACATTCACAGCGAATGTCTGAGCAATATACCCATAATTATTATTTTTTTTAAGTCACCGAGCTTGACCAGTATGTGTTCCATATAGTTAAACATGTCACCATTTTGGTAGAATGCTAAAAACATGAAAAACATATAACTTTTTTTCCAAAAATTATGAAGCCAAAATGTTACTGGATACCAGGAATGACCCACCTGCATCTGATACAGCATTCATTCTTCAGATCAGTCTCGTATTAACAATAAACATTAGTTTGAATGTCCGCTGAAGAAAGCATTATCTTTGTCGTACTGTTAATATCCTTTCATCTGTTAAGGGTGATTTCTGATGACAGTGCTGCTCAGTGCGTTTGCTCGCTGCGTCAGTCTGTTGTTGAAACTAAAAATAACTTCCGTTTGCGTTTATTTTTCAGTATAGAGAATGTGAAGCTGACGTCACGCCGCTTTGAGTTCTGAGAAACTGCTTTGTTTATCTGCCATACTGAGAGGATCATGCTGCCTTTCCACTATTGAGTTCAGGGCAGGATTTTGATTTTCTGTCGTGATTTTGGAAAATGTCACCATTGTTTGTTATTCATGCTGCATTAAGAATTGCAAAAGTAGCTCCGGTACTTCTTCTGAGAGAAAACTGGACAATGCAGTGTATTTTTTTGCCTTTTCTCTTTGTAAAAACCCCAAGGGAAGAAGGTTGCGGAGATGACGAGAAGAGGCCGGATAGTAAATCTATTAATAATGTCACCGATTAAACCCACAGCCTGTCACTCAATAAAAGAATCATATTGCTGTGTGTTTTTGAAAGTTTTGATTTTGTTTGGTTTAATAATTAACATCACCTTTGCTAGTATGACTGTCACTCGCTTGTGAATTAGCAGAACTTGAACAGGAACGTTAAATCGCTTAACACAAATAACGCTGCAAATTACATGCAGATACGCACATAAGCCCAAAACGTGAACCCAATGCGTTTATTTACACGTTAAGCTATCTGCAGAAAAACTGATGAACCCAAAATATGAACTTTAAATACTGTCTTAAAGCATAAGCGTTTTCTTCGTTACGATTTTCTAAACAGAGAAAAACGCTTAATGTGTTAAACAAGTTGCTTAATATTCTGGCCTCATCTGCATGTCTTTAGCATCACTGTCTTACAACACCAGCATTTTAAAATGCTACAAAACTGTTCAAGCTTCCAGGGATTTCATTCTAGTTGTCATTTGTTGAAATAAATATAAACATATTATGCTTGTGTCTGTCTGATGAATGTGACCCACAATCTATGATTGTCCACCGTGGCCATGGAAACATTTATATTTACAATGACAACAATACTTCATCAGTGAAATGTTTCCAACAAAGAAACTGACCGACTTCTGTCAGCTTGTTGAACAAACACTTTATTTGGATAATCTACCATATGACGGCTGAAGCAGCAGCGCACGTCCAGCAGGCGACATTATTAAATACTACTACTTTATCTTAAATATTATTTATTGAATAATAATATTTAATAAACAACAACAACATAAGCCATCATAAACGTTGCTAGGCAATTCAGTCAAAAGTACAAAGGCAGCGCTCTGATATACAGCATTTACATAAACATGGGATTTTACCAAAACTATCTTCTCTGGAACAAAAAATAGATTAATGAGACCAAAGACTGCCCGTTAGATTTACTCAAAACAAATTACATCTCATGTTTAACCACAACAGAGACATCTGAGCCAGACTGTATATTTGAACTATCAACAAGTACATTCTCACCTGTAAACCTCTTAAAACTACATTCTGTAACACAAAAACAGTAATATGATACTGGGTTTGGGCATACACCATGGCACTCACTGTAAGAAGTACCGGAAGTGGAGTGATATGATTACAAACTGTGAAACGGCTGTTGGAGTATATTGGGTACAACGGGGCTAAAGGCGCCCCGGGGTAAAAGGCACCTTTGATATTATTTTCATCTAAACCACTAGATGGCAAAAAAACGCGGCGTAGCACTTTGCAAAACATTCGCTTTTCAAGATGCACGTGTATATTTGTCTGATCCTTAAAGGGGTCATATAATGCCATTTTTGTACAAGCTAATATGATTCTTTAGGGTCTAAATTGAAAGTTTGTAATATACTTTAATTAAAAATTCTCATTAGTATTGTAAGAAAACACCCATTTTACCTGCTCAAAAACAGCTCTGTTTTCAGCACACGGTTTTAGTGTGTGTGTTTTTAAATGCTAATGAGCTTTGCTCGCCCCGCCCCTCTGTTCTGTGGGGCGTTTTTGACACAACACACGTGGAGTGTTGCCTTGACAACAGTTGAGGGTAAGATGTGCTTGCCTATACAAAAGTAAATATGTGATCAGATAACATAACTTATTCTGGCATAATATTGAAAAACATCAATTAGAGTATTTATAGTCTTGGATCATATGCATTTGCAGGATGTAAACAGTATTTTGCAGGTATTGTGTTACCATTAATTTTCATGCAGTTATAACTGTTTTTTGTTTATTTACATTTTTACATTACTTCTTAACAGACACCGTTATAAACCATCTACAAAAGTAAGCTTAGTGTAGTGTTATAATGTTAACTTTAATATCTGCGTACACAGTTTGTAATAACACAATAACCATAACGTTTTGTTCATTATAAACGTGGGATTATTAAGTATATTGAGAACGTCAGAATAGAAAACATGCATGTACCCTGAATGTAAACATTAGCCACATACATCGTGAAGCGTGCTAGCGATTTGCAAAGATTAATATAAAGATTAATATAAAGGTTAATTAAACGTTACACTCACTTCTTCTGGAGGTGCAGCAGGAACACGAATAGTTGGTACCGATTCTTTTTCAGGAGCAGCTTTTAGCAATACCAGCTTTATACTGACCTTCATTTATAAAGCAGTCTGGTGAAAATGATTCGCAAACATGAAAACATTGACGTTGCTTGTGGGGAATATTCCCTTCAAAAGCAAAACTCAGCCACTGTGTCTTCAGCGGTTCGGACTTAGGAACATCAAAATGACTGCTGTGTTCATTATTGCACCCGAGAACAGAACACCACAATCGCTTAGACGCCATTCTGCTCATAGACAGCTCCAGCGTTTATCAACAATGACGCGCGGACTATGCGTCATAACGGCTTGATTTGAGACAGGGTAAAACAAATAAGGAGATTAAAAAAAAAACACTGGATGGATTTTTATCATTTTATGATGGTTGTGTACAGGCACTGCTAACACACATTTCAGTACAATCAACTTGTAAAAGTGCATGTACCATTATATGACCCCTTTAATGCGATCGCGCAAAGTTGATTCTGTGCTTACTTGATCTAATATTTTATGTTTTTTAAAATGTTGTAAATTTAAGTAGCAAATGAGAATCGCCAAAATGAATGCATATATTTTGAGACAAAGGTCTTCTTTATGATTTTCAGTTTTGTTTAAGATAATTAAAGCAACAGTTTTTAAATAACAAAAGAATATGTAAAAGTATGGTATTTGAGGTAAAAAGCGCCTCTGCTGTTGGAGCTAAAGGCGCACAGTAATTAACATGATAATTAATAGATGGCTGACTTTTCCATTTGTTGAAATGACATGGTTAGATTCAGATGGTAAATATCATATATTATGTTGGGTGTCCATATTAGAGATAATCAGCATGTATAGAATGAAACCATCATATTTAAAAACATGATATTAATCATATCATATAATAAAATATCATTTGTTGTCACTACTGTAAATATATATTCAATTTTTATTGGATCTCCTTTTAATGCTTTCAGAACTTTTACTTATTAAAATGATTTTGTTTCTGTATTTTAAAATATATTTTTTATATTAACATATTTTAATGACAGTATATACCGTATATTGAACCCTTTTTTTTTTTTTTCAAATTAAGCAGAAAACAGTACAAACTTTGCTAAAGTGATTGTTTTGAACAAGTATTAACTTAGACATTATTTTTTAAAATATGTGTGTGCCATTCACCCCATGCTGCTCACCCACCCTCTTGTCATCGCATACATTTATAAGATTTTGAAACAAAATAAACTACTTGAATGATTTATTTTCACACAAAATCTGTTGCTCCATTAATATTCAATACAACATATATTTTTTTTCTACAATTATACATTTTAGGTGCAGTGAATAGCACAGTTTTTCTTAAGCCTTTAGCCCCGTTGTACCCTATATACATATAGTAAAGATATAGAAAACCATAAACAATAAAACATGCTTATCATAGATAAAACGTTCATGATAGAAGTGTGTGTGTGTGTGTGTACTGTATTTATGTATGCATATGTATATATATATATATTTGTTTGTTTGGGTTAGTTCAGGCTGTTCTGTGGTATGACTCACCAAAAACATAATAATATTTATGAATGAATTGTGAATTTATGAATTTTTGCAAAAGACACCCATGGAATGTTTTCTCATCTGCCTTTGCTTTGAAATGCATATGTGATGTTCACTGGTTATAGCCTATATTTTAAACATGCATTCTGAACATACAGAGGCAGGTGACTCACTCTTCACACTCTTCTCTTTGCCCTGTGATCTTGAGAACTGTGGTGCACAGATAAAAAGCAGTGTGATATGTTCCTGCATCAGAGTGTACAGAAATAACATGACAGATGAGGTAAGAACTTGGATTTGTCCCACATGCAAATATTGGTTTCTGAAACATACAATATTGTGCAAAATTAACACTTTTTTTTTTTTTCTTTTTGTAAAGATCAACAATCGTCAAACAGTTACAGGTTAACAATTCTGGGATTAAATGTATAGAAATCTCCGGCGCTATGCGATCAACATAACGTTAACATTTTCATTTTCTTTCTTCAGTGGAAGACACACACACACACAAAGATATTTTGAAAAATGCCTCAATTGCCAGTCTTGTAGTTCAGTTCAGACTACCACCATGCTGCACATTTCACTGGTCAGTGATTAAGATGCAGGTATTTTGGGGAAAATAATGTGCAAAGTAGGCACACGTTTGGTAAATGTGTCCTTTTGTCTTTATTTTTTTCCTGTAAAACTAGTTTAGCAGGACCTTCAGTGGTTTGGTAAACTCACTGTTTATGTCAACTCTCCCTGGTGTGCAAGCGCTTGAGAGTGTCTGGCCTTGTGCCATCGATACCAGATGTGAGACTATAATGAGAAAATTCTAGAATAGAGCAACAGAAGGCTTGACACTTCAGTCTTCCTTTATCGGCAGATGCACATATCAAAGCACATTATGTTACCCTCAGCATCACCTTTTAGGATATTAAGGTGCCTATTGTGCAAGATCTAAAATTGTCTTTAATTACTTAAGAAACCTAAACAACACTGCAGCTATCTATTGAAATGACTGAGGAATTTGAAATAATTTGTATTGGGGGAAGTACCTAAGAAATGGGCCAAATTTCAATTAAGACTGAGCCAGCTACACTAATAGAAGAATAATTGTGAGCTTTGTGATATTCAGGAATCATTTTGCACACTCCTTTGTGAGCTTTGAAATGCCAGTTGAATATCTATTTTCCTCGGCTAACCTTATTAAAATAGTGTTTGCTTTTGGGAAGTCTCTGTGGGGATTGTAGCAAAATTATTCTTCAAAGAAATAAGCACTCTCTTTTTTTCAAACATATACTCGCATCAAGCTGTCATTTCCTCAGCAGGTTCTTGTGGTTAATTTATATTTCATGCAATTCAGTTGAATGAATTCGCTCTGCATTTTATGATGCATTCTTGTGCTTTACTTATACAGCAACATTGCATAATTTTGGCATGAAATAACAGCTAAAAATTATGAGGTCATTATGATTATACTACATTAGCATACACAAACAAGAAACAACAAACTTGGCCATTAGCAGTTATGTCACTCAAAGTTCCTGAGGTGGAATTTGCAATTCGGTATCTGCATGCTCCATCTATCATATTTAAGTCAGACACCTTTGGTGAGCTGTAACTCATCTGAGATAAGCTCTCATTAATTTCTCACACCCTTAAGTGTTTCATATTACTAGTGACAGCACAGCCATCTGCATTTTAATATGTCTCAAATTGCTGTCATGATAAAACATGTGAGGATCTAATTGTGCTTTTTCAGACTGATCCTGTGTAAAATTGCAAGATCAAATACCAAATAAAATCTTACATTCTTACTTTGCAAGAATCCTTAAAGATAACGTGGCATTGAAAAACGAGCATCAACAAACATGACTCTTTTTCACATGACCCTGTAAATCTGTGTTCAAATCATCTAAATCTGTTTTACACACCTCTGCACTTCATTGATCAAGACTAAAACAAAATCTTCAGAACAAAGCTATTAATTAATTTTTTTCCTTCGGCACCACTTCATGCCTTAATATCTCAAAATACTAGGTAATTAGTTATACTCTTTCCAAAATTCAGAAAATGTAAAACTCATTCAACAGTTTGGCAAGCTTTTTTGTGCCCTCTGACTACTTTGTAATGCTGTTACTCGGTATCTCCCTTCCACTTCCTTGAAAAAAATAAAAAATAAATATTAATTAATCAATTAATTATTTTAAAAAGCATTAGTTCTTTAAAGGTTATGTAGAGAGAAGTTAAATTTCATCATCTTTTATTTTAACACTTACTGAAATGGTTTAATTATTCCATGTTTGCCTCTGTGATAGCTGCTTTAAAGTAAAATCAAAATTGTTATCTCACCTTGAAAAGTTTTAATTAAACATGAAGTTTTGAGCAGAATTATCAAACTTTTAACGTAAAATGTCCTGCTCATCTTTGCATGTGGATATGTTGATTTTTTAAAAACCTTGTCCAATCAGTTTTTATTGTTATTTTATTTATTTTTTTAATGCAGTAGTTGATTACTCACCCTCAGGCCATCCAAGATGTAGATGAGTTTTTTTCTTCATCGGAAGAGATTTGGAGAAATTTCGCATTTATCAGTTGTTTGGACTCTCATTCTGACGGCACCCATTCACTGCAGATGATCCATTGGTCCAAGTGATGTAATGCTACATTTCTCCAAATCTGTTCTGATGAAGAAACAAACTCATCTACATTTTAGAAGATCACCTAAGGGTGAGTAAATTTTCAGCAAAAACTATTACTTTAATGCTGCAAATGTGATGCGAGTGCATATGTATAGTGATGGCCTCTCAGTATAATTTGGCTGATCAGATCGCAAGATGTGTTGGACCCTGTTTACACCTGTGCTTAGCACTGTTTACTCCACAGTCTTCTCGCATAAATCATTTCAAATCAGTTTTTCATGTCCATTTATTTATTTATTTATTTGATAATACCCATGCTGTTGTCCTCTGCCAAGGGTTTATTTTGCAATAATGACCAGCTGATTGTATGTTATGCTTTACATAAACACCGTGCTAGCCTCAATACTTGACGTAATTAAAATCCCATGTTTCATTCTTGCCACCTATTCTTTAAAATGAAAACTGATTGATTGTGAAGAAGCATCCTAGTTCTGGCCTCATTCATCTTCCTGACAAAGGAAAGGATGGATGTGTGAATTATAAAATGGCACCTAATCATGTGTTGAGCGCATGAAAATGAGTGTGAAGGGTGAGTGGTGATAGCACGTCACCTGCAGGCACTGAGACAGAAAAGAGGCATAAACAACCAAATTCAATTACCAGGCAAAAACTCAGCTGGATAATCTGACAGCGATTGGAGGGGTTGGCAGGTAAACTGTACAACTTAGAGTAAATAGTGTTGTATTTAGGTTTGCCACATAAAACAACTGCCTTTTGTATCTCTGTCATTAATGAATGTGTGAAGCAGAGAGTTGTGAAGAAAAGCTGTGGAGCACAATCTTGTAGCAGGACAGGAAAATCATTTTGAAGAAAAAACAAAACTGTGACCATTGCTTTGATGCTGCACTCTATCTCTTTGTGCACTGTAGAACATGTTATTAAATGTTAAAAGGTAATTAATTTCACAACACTATAGTAAAAACCTGTTAATGAGTTACTTTATGTTATTATGAAATTAAATAATACATTTAAAACAAATAAAAATTTAGAACTAATTTTAATTAATAATAATAATAAAAAAAACATTAAAATGATGTTAAAAGAAGTCTTTGTGTGACAAATTGGTTTATGTTTTACTAAAATAGTTTCTTTTTTTTCTTTTTCTTTTTACCAGTTACTATGTGTACATAGTGTTTAGTGTTGCTTTTATGTACAAGAGTGAGCACATGGTTATAAACCCCGTGGCAAAAACAACATCAACAATAATAATAAATATATAGCTTTGTGGGAAATCCTTCATATTTTTTTTTGGTCTCTGTTCGCCCATCAGGACCCAGAGCACACACACAGACAAACTCTTTGTTTGAAAATACAAAATTAACCCAATTTACACATCCAACCCTTTCCCAAACAAACAAAGCAAGACTTTTTTTTTTAGCCTCATCTTCCACGTTTAAAATTTGAAATGAATGAAAATGAAGAAAAAAAACATGAATGGAACACACAAAATGTTAAAGTATTGACCCTGTTACCAACTTTCACGTATGACATTACTGCTTGTGGGTGAGTTTCATCTCATGCGCCAACAGGTTCTTTAAACAAGTAATAGAATACATGCAAAATGTTTGATCTAAATCATACAAAGGCTTATGGTACAAAAAATTATGAGTGCTGATTTAAAATAAGACACACATACCATTTGAAATTCCACAGAATTCATCCCAAGGCCATGAAGCTGAATGGCTTTGTCTTGGCACCAAGTGCCCAAGTTGTTTATTCGAAATGTATTTCACATCCTGCCCATAATCACAACCAGTTTTTTATGTTATGACCTTCGCTATCTATGTGGCACAGTATAGATTTAGCTGTTGTGTAGTATTTAATGACTCATTTGTTTTCTCAACATGTTTACCTCAGTGACACCCTTTAATGCCATGTGTTAAAAGATAAATGGATAGAACTATTTCCTCTAGTGTGCTTCTGCTATTCATCTTTAAATGTTTCAGCCACTGCACTATAAACAGTCTTAATGGAGAACACTCTACTGACAAATGAGAGCTGTAAATTAAGTCAATTGCCCTTTGTCTGAGACAGAAAGAAGGAGAGTGTGAAACAGAGAGGGAATGTCTGGCCTAATTTAATAGCACTAAACACATTAAACCAAAGGTCAGATATCTCATATTTAGTTTTTTATAGAGCTGCAGAAGTCTGACTCTGTCACTGATGTTTTGTCCTAAATGGCCCCGGGAGCCGATCAGGACTTCATTAGCGTAATTCAAACCCCTTATTTGTTTCGTGTGTAATAAACGTACTCCTGTTTCTCACCCTACTAACAATGTCTCTGGTCAATATCATAAGCTGTTAAAAAAAGCCATCTTTTTAATATCCCATAATCGTCTCAGTTATAAGAAGATTTAACAAAATTTCAACCAAATCCATTATCAGTAGCACTGAGAGAAAGAGAGAGAAAAATAAAACTTATTATTGTTCATTTATTCAAAAAAAGTTTAGCTAAATTTATTTATATATTTATTTTGCCAAACAAATTGAATTCACATTTAATTCTTCATCAAGGCAAAAACAACTGCATACAGGACATTTATAATAGCCATACTGTAGCAATGCAATGTGGAAAAACTGTATTTCATTTGTGTCATGTGCTATTGCAAAATATACTTTTCAACATAGTTACAGCAAATGTCATATATAGAGGATTTAATTTATTAAGCATCAAAATGACTCCTACTCTTATTTACAGTAGAAAAGGCCTCATCCAGGCTCTAAACAAAACACTTCTGCTTCCAATATGTATTATATGCACAATAGAATATTATGCAAAGAAGGTTTTTGCAGTTTGATTTTAGCTATGTTTAAAAGCTACATGGAGTTTGAACACTGAAAATGTGCTCTGTTATTATGTTGTTCACATTTCTCACTGAACTCAAGTAAAGTCAGACCTTTCAAAACCAGTCTAATGAAGCCTGTACACAGGGCAAAGAGAAAGCATTTTTCTACAACCTGTTCCAGTGATACAAATGAGTTGTTTAAAACAATTACCAAGTGTTATAGCTGGTTTATGCACACTGTAACACAAGATAATGTACACAATACAAAATGGAGTATATGAAAAAAGGCAAATAAAGCTAATCAAGGGGAGCGAGTCCATGTTTGTAATGTTAAGGTAAAAGTAAATTAACAAACATCTAGACATTCAAAGAGATGTTAACGGTTACAAATAAACACCATGGAATTGGATTTTCATGTCTTTGCCATATTGATGGCAGACTTCTTTCTTTCTTTCTTGAGTTCATCTCTGGTTGCCATGGCTGATAATAAGGTGTTAATTCTGACAGTCACGCCAGTCCCCGTTATGTAATCTGTTGAACTCAATCCAGTCAGACCAATCGAAAGCCAAAGTCTAAATGCCACGGAGGAGGAATGTTAATTGAGGGCTAGAAAAACAGAGAATTATATCCATTATGGAGTTTTATTACTTAACTAAATTAGGTTAAGATTAGCAATTACATTACTTATGGTGTGGGAGGACATGCCATCATTTATAAAAGATGCACATACATCTTTCACATAGGTATAACTATATTTTAATGGAAAATAAACCCCATAAGCATATTTTTTCACAATCAGGTATATTTCCTTCAATGTTCATAGATCTGCTTTGGTGGAAAATAATCTATCACTCGACTTGATCTCTTCTGAACATCGTTGCTTATCAGAGTCTTATCTCACACAGGCAGAGTGTTCATTAAAGTCATAAGTGTCGTGGAAGAGGTTGGTCAAACGAGGCTGGGAGTTGGACTGATTTAATGAGTCTGCTGGCGAACGGTGAGAAGAGTTAGGGAGCGTCTGAACCTGAGCTGATTCATTAACTACCCACCGTCACTCATTTTAATAGGGAATTAAATTAGATTGACAGACAATAGGCATCACAAGAGGAGAATTATGAATGCCCATCTTGTTTCTCTCACAGGAACCAAATGACCAATAAATACCAGATTCAGTGGAAACCCAATATATTTTCTCTAAATAAGGACAACATTTATGGAAAAAGAAATTGTGAAGTAAGGCAGATGCGACAGACATAGATCGGTCATTGGCTTTAATTAATAACTTTGAATCAATTAATGCTAATTTAATGTGAATTAGCTTGTGAACTATTTGAATGCATCAGCTTGTCTAATTCCTGTGTGGATTTTTGTTGTTTAAGGCTGCATTTTGTACATAATTTAAAATTTAGCTCAATAATTTTGCATGCTTCATTCAGCAAATAAAAATGTTTTGCTTTTAAATTCAATTTTATGAAAAATTCTGTAACCTTTGAAAAGTCACATCTGTAATTATCTACAGTTCATTCACCACACTGAAAATACAACCCAAATTCCGGAAATGTTGGGACGTTTTTTTTTTTTTATTATTATTATTTGAATAAAAAGAAAACTAAAAGACTTTCAAATCACATGACCCAATATTTTATTCACAATATAACATAGAGAACATAACAATTGTTTAAACAGATAAATTTTATACTTTTACCACTAAATGAGCTCATTTCAAATTAGATGCCTGCTACAGGTCTCCAAAATGTTGGCACGGGGGCAACAAAGGGCTGAAAAAGCAAGACATTTTGAAAAGATTCAGCTGGGAGAACATCTAGCAACTAATTAAGTTAATTGACATCAGGTCTGTAACATGATTAGCTATAAAAGGGATGTCTTAGAGAGGCAGAGTCTCTCGGAAGTAAAGATGGGCAGAGGCTCTGCAATCTGTGAAAAAGTGCATAAAAAGATTGTGGAATACTTTAAAAACAACGTTCTTCAACATCAAATTGCAAAGGCTTTGCAAATGTCATCATCTACAGTGCATAACATCATCAAAAGATTCAGAGAAACTGGAGAAATCTCTTTGCGTAAGGGATAAGGCCGAAGACCTTTGTTGGATGCCCGTGGTCTTCGGGCCCTCAGACGACACTGCATCACTCATCGGCATGATTCTGTCATTGATATTACTAAATGGGCCCAGGAATACTTCCAGAAACCACTGTCGCTAAACACAATCCACCGTGCCATCTGCAGATGCCAACTACAGCTCTATCATGCAAAAAGGAGATTTCCCAGTTTAAACATTTGTTATCTATGTTCTATTGTGAATAAAATATTGGCTAATGTGATTTGAAATTCTTTTAGTTTTCATTTTATTCAAATTTAAAAAACGTCCCAACATTTCCGGAATTCGGGTTTTAGAAAATCAAGTGCATTTTATACGCTCCATGTTACTATGGTGGATCATTCAGGCATTTCCGAACAGAAAATTGGCATACTATATACTAAAGCAATAGCACGCTGTAAAAAATGAAATAATCAAAAAGTCATGGAAACATAAGTTCCTCCATTACTCTTGTTCCATTACTTGTCAAATTAATTTAACAAATTTCAATTTCATTTTTTAAGTTATACAAGATGTCAGTTTAATATAATTTAAGTTGAAATGACTTGTACAGCCAATTTGATTATACTTAAAAATATTTAAGTTGAAGTGGGTGTCACGAATCCTGTCCGTGGCCTTCCGTCCACTTGCCACCAGAGGTCGCCCTCCGATTACATTGACTTTCACACCACATAAAATGTTAAACATCACCCTGAACTACATTTCCCATGTTCCACTGCACTGATTGGATTCATCTGCACTCAATAGAGTGGTGTATGATGTCACTTTGTAGGCAAAAACCCGGAAGCGAGTTAGCATTTTTACACTTCCGGTTCCATCGTCCCAGAGTCAATGGGTTTTTTGAATGGGATTTTGGTTAAATCCCTTAAATAAGGTCCGTGGTTCACACAGGCACAAGATACTTTCACGTTTTATTCTACAACATAAAACACACCAGTTACACCCCACTCGTGATTTTTTTAAACTGTTACGTTCCTTAAAAAAGACGGTTGCTAACAAGTTGCTAAATGGGACTACAGGCGCTGTTGGAGACATCCAACATCATCACGCCAAACAGTTTATCAATTTATAGTATTTTCCAATTGTTGTATAATTTGTAATACAATAAATTGTAGAAGAACCAATGAATAGTTTCCTGCATTTTATATTGTTGTTCGACAATGTTTTTTTTGCTTTGCCCCAAAATGCAACACAAGTCTTCAGAGGGAAGAAGCTCGTTTTATCGCTTTCCTACTGATACGGAGTCTCTGGGTTCGCACCATAAGGTAAACTCATATGATTATTCCATGTAAACGCCACATTTACCGGCTTTACGTGGTTAAAGTGAAACTTTAATGATGCATAGTGCTTAAAGCCACGTTAAAATTAAATGTTTGCGGCCACATGAAGCTGTTAGAAGGCATATAGATTGAGGATTTTCTAGAAGCAAGGATAAAATAACATTTTCTGTACCAATTCTAACAAAACGATAGCTGAAATGTGGTACTTTATTCACTAAAGTAAGTTTGATCTTACCATATCCAAAAACTCGCTCACTCTGCTGTTATTTAATAGATTAAATGCACTAGAATTTTATTTTTTCATTTTTTATTTTTTTAACAACAAAATATATCGTTTTATTTTAAAATTACAATAGAGCCAATCAACAAGAAGCTACTGTAGCAAAATATTAATTACGGTTTGCAGTGCATCAATAGCCGGACTTCCCTGCAAGGCCCTGCAAGAATGGTAACATTAACATTAACATTAAACATTAATGACAACTGAGGTCCCAGAGTGCGACAGGATCACTGTGCCCGCACAGTCCGACAAGCACATCACTAGAATTTGCTCTAGTTTTCATAGTCTAGTCATAGTCTTGCCTTGCCTGTTTTCCTGGTTCCTGATTCTTGCCACGTATCTTGGATTAACCCTTTGCTTGCTGTTTCGGACTGTGTTTGCTCCTCTCCTGGATTTATGCTCACGTTTACGCATTACCCCTCTTGTCAAAACCTCTGGATTACGTTTGCTGTTGTCTGACTCAAGCCCATTTAGGACTGATCTTTTGTCTTGCCTGTGCCATACCTGTTCGCTGTTGTTCGACCCTGCCTGTGTTTTTGACTATGTTTATTAATAAAAGCTTGCACATGGATCCGCACGCCTCTCGTCTCGTCAGCTCCGTTACAGTGGGTGGTATTTTTTTAACAGTAATATTCAATTCTGAACATAACCTTAGTCTTACTGTATGTTCTGCATAGCAATTCTGATCATTTAGTCTGTTTCTGAAAAATTATGGCACCATATTTTTGTATTTGGATGGCTGTATTTTGGATGGATTAATCAGCTTTTGTCTGCTTAATATTATAATTTTCCCTAAACCATTTCAATAAGCCTCACACAGACATGGTTCACACAAATGTGCACAAGCTTCAGTCGTTACACAAGCTCAGTGAATCTCTTTACAGCTGAGCTGAAGAAAACATGCCTACAACTAGACAAGGCTGTCTTTAATCTCAAACTGGGATTGTTGAACTACTCATGAAATAGCACCAGAAAAACACTTTTCTACCTTTGTATTAGCATCAGTTCATAGAAAAAGTTGCGAACATTGTTTGAGGTATTAACAATTCTGCTTGCAGCTGAGTGACTGCTGTTTCTTCGTGTGCGTCTACAAACAAAAATTCAAATACAGCATCAGCAGAAGACGGGCTAGCCTGTGGCAAAGCCCACATCTCCACACAGGCTGGCAAGTTGAACGCGGAGTGAGATGGATTCGGGAGGCAATTAGGGATGACATTCTGGGGAGACGCTCGCTTGGCATCAAAGTCTAAATCCCCAGAAGGCAGCTGTTACTTAGAGAAAGGTTAAGAACCAGCTCCAGCTCCAGCTCCAGCTAGCTCCTTCCTATCTTCCTTTCTGCTCTTCCCTGTAGCTGATGAAAACTAATCCAGACAAAGGAAAGACCACCATTTTCTCTCCAGGTATCTATGATTGAATTTTCATATCCAGGCAGTGAGAAAACAAGAGCTAATATCATATCCACTATTAAAAAAAATGATAGTTATGAAATACTCTAAAACTGAAGCAGTTACATTTCAAATAAATTATTTAATGAACATCTGTATTTTATTATGTTTCTGTTCACGCTGTTTTATAAACACAATGTCCTTCTATTAATTACTTTTCCCCCAAAATAACATATTTGACTGGAGACTAAAAGATTGTTTATTTTTAGTTCTCTTTAGTCAGATACATTTTATTAATACTCCTCCTAACAATCACAGTATTACTATTTTTACTGTATTCTTAAGCAAATAAATGCATCCTTGGTAAGCATAACAGACTTCTTTCAAAAACATACATCCGTTTACGCTTAAAACTATAGTCCATAGGGTAAGAAAAACTTCTTTCAAGGTATTCTTTTTACTTTAGCAGACAGAAGAGCTGGTTTGAAATTAGTATTGAGCTCATGGCTTTGATTGGCATGTGATGGACAGATGAAGGACCAATGTTTTCTCTCAAATAGACACGTTTGATCCTGTCATGTCCACAATAAGAAGCTATGACTAAAATGTCCTTTATAGCTATAATGTAGACATGTCATGTGCATAATTTTTCAGCCCGACCCTGTCTGAGTACAAACTCATACTCAAAAACATATATCTGTTTACTCTACCCCAACCACATTCAACACTGGTTGAGATGAATAACAGTAGCTATAGAGGACATGCATTCAATCTGAATGAAAAGCTTTCAGGCAAGCACCTAAATTGGAAAGAAAAGATTCAAGTTTCTATTCTAGATTTATGAAACTGAAAGAGCAGCTTTCTTAAACAACCCAGTAAATGGAAGAATAATTGCAATGCCATGTTTGAATCTTTGTGTACATCCACAATTTTGGATATGTTAGAAAGAAAAGAGCGGTTACACACTGGGGTTTCACGCTGAGTTTCCTAACTTCAGCTTTCTCGGTCGCTCTCTCTCTGACAAGACCTCTGACAGCGCTCAAAAGTGTCTCGCTGTTATGGGAGCACTGACACTAAATGCAGCTCTTAGCGTGCATAGAAAATGTGTTTGGAGTAAAAGTAGTGCATATTACGTATGTAAATATTTTCATCAGACTGCAGGGTTTAAACATTAAAATTTGCGGTTTGATTTAGTATTATTATTACTATTTGAATTTAATTGAGAAAAATACAAATCTATGCAGGCATACAGACAACTGTCAATTATTAGTAGAAGTAGATACTGTACATTTAGATTATGAGGACTTCTTAAGGCAATAAGAAAAATGGAGGTAAAAATACATGATTCATAGAGCAAAATAGCCACTTTTTTAATTTATTCAAAGTATCTAAGTCTTACTGAATTTTGTAGGATGTTATTGTATATAAAGAACACATAGTTACACCATTAATGAGGTACAGTATGCCATCATTCCTTCTTTACATCAGTGTATAGTATTTATTTAAAAAAGAAAGAAAAGCTTAGCACATAGAAAGTTGTTTAATTTAAATATCTAGTATTCATAACTGAAAACTTAGAAAATTGGGTCAATGAACTGAATATATGAATTTCACAGAAGTATTTTCTTGGTGCTTTCAGGTGCATTTGTGTAAGTGAAAAGAGAAGGACAGTACATTTATCATTGAAAAGAATCTTGTTAAAGTATTAATTCATTCAAAAATGGACGTTTTGTCATCATTACTTACATTACATTAATTACCCATGTCATTTCAAACCCATATGATGCTCCTGTGTCGACATAATGTAATGTATTCCAAGTCTTCTGAAGCCATGTGATAACTGTGAAGAACAGACCAAAACTTGAGTTGTGAATGAGTCATTATTTTGATGAAAACAGAAAGTCATTTCTTAAATGCAGAAATTAGGTTTGCATTTAAACACATATTGACACAGATGCAGGAACGTATTGTTGTTGCAGTTCTACAATCACCTGCAAGATTCTTCAATTACTGATTCCCTTTAAGATTCATTTCAAGCCACATTATTATAGAAACAATGAGATGAATGTGAAGACTAAATGCTAATGCGTTTTACATGACTAAATCGAAAGTGAAGTGCATAAGGACATATTTTAATGGTTACTGAGCATAATGAGAGGGAATCTTGGATAGCAGAAATACTCTGTTATGAATTGCCCATTATTATGTAAAAGTGTGTTATTTCACATCTAATAATAATAATGCATGTCTGCACAAAACCTCATAAGCAAATACTGAATATAAGCACAGTTCATAATTGACATAAATCAGCCAAATGAAATTCTCAGACTACCACAGACTTCAAAATTCCCCAAGGAGAAACACACAGCGCTGGTGAAAGCCGCAGTCTGACTGGAGATTGTAACGTGTACTGTTAAGGGCCGTCTGTGGCTTGTCACCCCATCACATCACACACTAATTAAAGCTGCATATAGGAAAATTTTATTCAGGTCCAATCTCAGATCTGGAGTTCAGCGACAGCACAGAGTTAAAAAGAGACTATTATCTCAGGAGTCCTACTTGTCTTCTGTCTAGGTTTCCTGATCCACCAGGGATTTCTGGAGATGGGAGGTGAAGAACAGAGGCCTGTGGGAGACAACATAAATAAAACCCTTAACTGTTCATTTCCTATGTAGGTCTTACTAATAATGCCTGCAGGTGTTCTTTTGCATTCATCGAGTTTTTCCATTTTCTCTCGTCTTCTTGAATATAAACAAAGAGGAAATGGGTACATTTCATGACTCCCGCATGGCTAAAAAGGTGTATGATTGTTTGGAAGCTCCAGGGGACTATTTACCCTCAACATGCTGACGCAAACAATTAGCCAATATGTGAATGACAATAATCAGAATAATTATGCTTCAAAAATCTCTAGGTACAAAAATCAACACTGAATAAAACCATGCAAAATCAGTGACATGTAAATAGACAATCAAATAGGCAAAGACACAATTAAAAATCAAACAAGGTGCAAACGATGGCTGCTCCTCAATACCTTAGCTGTTGTTTCGTCATTCCTCACTGCTTTGTCCTCCAGCTAGTGACCTGGAGATCGATCATCATGAAGGACATATCAGTCTTCTAAGTGCATTGCAAGGGGAAAAAAAGAGGAAACTCCCAAGTGTCTTCTTTCAAATGAGACCATTTTCTTTCTTCCATCAAATAATCCTGAAAAAAAAAAATATATATCACAGTTTCCACAAAAATCAGCATATCAGAATGATTTCTGAAGGATCATGTGCCACTGAAGACTGAAATAATGACGCTGAAAATTCATCAGGTTTGGGTGAACTATCCTAAAGATTTATTCTTAAATGATTTAACAAAATCCTCTGGAATAAGTTGTAAACATCGCCTGTGATGTGACATAACGGTAGTATATGATGAAATAGTGAATCTTTCCAAGCAGGCAAGTCTACCGAATTAGTTATCACGAATGTGAAGTTTCTCTGGAGGCTCTTTCAGTTTGTTTTCTCTTCAGTGTTTCATTTTATGCTTTTGAGTGCTTGATGAGATTTCAAGGGCATCATCTTATTTCTAGCTAATCTAAACGCAGGTCTTCAGGCCCACAGTTACACATGTAAACAACACTTACCAAAAATGATCAAACAACCAGATGGAATCTCATTCAGTTTGGCAAAATAATGCAGCATATTGCTTATCAAAATCAATAATGATAACAGATCCAAACAGCTTTGGATGTAAAAAGAAGTATTGGTGAAAAAAAGCAACATTTCCCCAAGTGTTTCCCAAGAGAGAGTATTAATAGTACACATACATTTTCTCCTGTGAACTCGGTGTTGGGTAAAAGAGTGAGAATGAGCTGTGAAAACTGTGATTTTGTTCATTCTTTAAGCTTTTCTGGGGGTGTTGTTGAATTGTCTGTTCTGCTCCCTTTCCTTTGTGTGTTCATTTGTTCGATATTTTGCATCGAGGGCTCATGAGAGTCTAACACGCTTCAGCTCATTTACAATGCAAGTCAGCAGGAAGACTCAAAGGAGGTGCTGTGTTTCCTTCCATAGAATGTGCGATTTGTGTCATCACACTTTGAAAGATGATGCTTGTTAATTCAAAATAAAAGGATATCCTGAAATCTTTGCTCACACAAAACAAAAATAAAAGCAAAGAGGTTTTGTGTCAAATATGTGGTTAGTAAGCTTTAGCAGTTACATTAAGCAGGCAGGAAACATGTTTCTGCTCTGACAGCCATTCAGCAGGTGAATTCTTACTAATAAATAAAAAAATGGCAACATACTTTATGTTTAACCAGTGATTTTTTTGTAATGTATAATATAAATATATTATTTGGGTTCATTATATTTCTCAGACCCATTATACATCTCAGATAAAAATGAGTCTTTGTCAGCAAAAACATAGGACTATTTTGTGAGCACTGTTGTTTTGAAGTGCTTGAGTACTTGCTAAACATCACCCTCTCTGACAGAGACAGCTTGTGCTTTTGTCACACTGGGCTTTTATTCGCCTCAAATGCACAAGGGGCAGCGCATTGTCAGTAAATGAGTCGTGATAGCACTTTATTGTGGTTGCCGTTTTCTCCATTTTTCACCTTTCAAACCTCTTGACATCTTCCAAAGTGTGCATTTTGTCAGTCGTTTGTTTACATGGACAGAGCTTTGTATCCATAATGGTTCAGACACTGCAGGTTAATATTACTGAGACCTGTCAGAAGAAATCTGACGGGTGTGATCATCGCAATCACTGTCCCAATATGCTGTGCAATTTCATGTGACCACAAGTTTGTGGTCTATTAACAAGGCACGCTCATTCAGGCCCCTAAGCAATTTCTCTGCTGTCATCTTTTAAGAACGAATGTCTAAATGGCCTATATTTTTGGCAAATTTGTCCTTTCTTTCTGGTCAGAAGGTACAAGTGTGAAAATATAAATGTAAATTGTGAATATGTGGAAGCAAATCTGAATATGTAAATAATAATATATAATGGTAGAATATATAGTCTGAATATAGATACAAAACTTAATACCTTATGTATGTGTGTATGTATAGTTTGTTTGATTGATTTATAGACAGAGGTGTAAAAAGTACTCAAAAAGTTTACTCAAGTGAAAGTAAAGATACTCAGTGAAAATTTTTCTCAATTGAAAGTACTCAAGTATTAAAAAAGTAGAAGTATTTTATTTTATTTTTCTGACAGACATAAGTTTGGTTAAAGGGAGAAAACGAAACAAAATGCAATGGCACAGGTCAAACACATATGTAGTGCAGAGATAACAATTAAAATGCAGCACAGCGGAACACACACACACACAAAACTTTGCATGGAAAGGAATTAAAAGGAAACTCCATCCTTTCCACCCTCATGCCATCTCATATATATATGAGCCAAAAACTCTTTACCAAACACCAGTGACTTGTACATACACTATGGACAAATGTATTGGGACACACCCCCTTCTTTAGAACAGAACTGTGGCAACAAAGATGGAAACATAATTCATGCATTTAAAAATTGGATTTCCATCTCTGTTGCAACAGTTTTGGAAGTGTCTAAAATAACTGTACCCATATATACAAGTCATTGGTGTTTGGTAAAGAGTTTTTGGCTCAAGATCTGCATTTAAAGTCACACCAGAGGCGTTCAGCTTGGATTAGGACTTGGCTTTCTGCAGACCAGTCAAGTTCTTCCACACTGACTAAATCAATCATTTCTTTTTGAGCCTTGCCTTATACACAGAGGCATTGTCATGTTAGAATAGAAAAGGGTCCTGTCCAAACTGTTGCTTTAAAATTAGAAGCACACAATTCCTTAGAATATCATTATATGCTTAAACATTAAGATTTACTCATGGAAATTACTAAAGTAGTCAAATCTGTTCATTAAAAGGGGGTGACCCAATACTTTTGGCAATTTAGTATATATGTAAGGAATAATTGACGATTAGTCAATTATTCCACTTATACTACGGTTGCCACACCTCAAGACATCGATCAGATTATATATTTCATGGCATTCGTCCGGTATTTCTACTTAAATCGCTATTGTGAGTAGGATTATTTCTTCTGCATCTCATCCAACGCCTCTGTTGCTAATTCCAAAACATCATTTTAAACCTAGTAACTGAGGCTTGAGCCGTTGATAGCAGACTAATAATGCAGTTAATAACTAAGTTATGAGAGAGAGAGAGAGAGAGAGAGAGAACCTCTGTGCATCTCTCAATAGTGTTTGGCAGCAATGTCTCTAGTTATAGTGAAACTTAGTTCCTCTAAGTTGTTTACTGATAAAATCATCAGAGTAGCGCTAACAACATTAGCGCAATGTATGTTAGTGTGTGTGCAAACTGTAACTGTTATGTGTGTGAGGTCTGTGAGGGAGAGAGCGGGAGAGATAGAGTATGTGCTTTCTGTACATAATAAAGCGTAATTTTGTGGCAAAAACATGGACATGATCTGTCGTTTTTATCCATTTGTTTACTATATTTATTTGTTTGGCCGTGTCTTTGTGGGTTCTGGTTATTTTGCTGTTGTAAGACCTTTGAAATAACAGAAATCATTTGGCGAAGTGATATGGTCATGTAATGAGGTTAAAGAGCTGCTGTTCGCCAATTAGATTCAAGCATTCATATACACTTCAAAAACTACACAAAGTGAATATGACAGTAACTCACACAACCCCTGTTAATGAATCAGTGTCTTCTTAAGTGAAACAGTAGGCATATGTAAGAAAATTACAAATACTAATATTTTTTGACTTGACCGTTGTGTTCACTTTGTGTTGTTTCTATGGTGGTCCTGTCCCCTTGCATTACACGGACTAAAAATCTTTGCTTGTGTTCATCTGAAGAAAGAAAGTCGGGAACATCTGGGACGACATGAGAATCTAAATTTTTGGGTGAACTATCACTTAATAACAATGTTATGCAGAGGTTAGAAACATATTCCAGACAGAATGCAAGAATGGGCTGAATTAATGAGGAGTGCCATAGAATTAAAAACATTACAAAATTAACGTTTTGAAAGGCCACTTTTTTGTGTTGTCTAAGTCACTGTCTAAAAGGATAATTAATCTTTTAATTGTTTATTTGGGGCAGTTTTACTGGGGCATTTTCTCAGCCGATATTGCTACATAATTATTTGCGACTAATTATATGAATTAATGAGCAAATCATGTAATTAAGATTAAAAAAAAATATTCATTGAGAGTCCAAATTCCTACTCAATGTGTCATATAATGACATATTACCAAAACAACTTATCCACTACCTGGTAAGAACATCAAAACATGAATTAAAATTAAGGGTCCCACTTTATATTAGGTGGCCTTAACTACAATGTACTTACATTTAAATTAATCATTTGGTACAATGCACTTATTGTGTACATACATGCTTTTACATTGTACTTATATTTTAAAAATACCTGTATGTAGTTACATTTGTAATTAATTTCTGTAATTACATTTATAATTACTCTGCTGACCCATCACTTACACCTTGTTACGGGGCTGACGAGACGTGAGACGTGCAGATCCATATGCAGACTTTTATTGACAAGAGACGTGGTCATAACAGGCAGGGGCGAACACTGGCGAACAGGTATAACATGGGCGAGACAAAGAGTAAACAAAGACAAGCGTTGGTTCGACGATCGGCGAACAGTATCCAAAGGGGCTAGACAGGAGAGGTAATCTAAAACGTCAGCGATAGTCCAGGCAGGGAAAAACACAATCCGACAAAGGCAAGGCGAGGCAAGGCGAGGCAAGGCAAGGCAAGGCAAGGCAAGGCAAGGCAAGGCGAGGCAAGGCAAGGCAAGGCAAGGCGAGGCAAGGCGAGGCAAGGCAAGGCAAGGCGAGGCAAGACTAGGAAAACTAACGGGGCTCTGTAGGCCAGAGATAATCCATACAATACTCGGCCCTGAGCCAGAGAAAGTCCAAGGCTTATAAAGCGTGTCTAATGGGTTTCAGCTGTGTAATCAGTGCAATGTGTAATCCGTGACAGCTGTGTGATCTGTGCGATGGATGATGGGAAATGTAGTAGATGGTGAAGTGCAACTGTAATGTGCTCAGTGCAATGAATACTGTGGTGAGTGACCTCTGGTGGTGAGTGAATGGAAGTTACAGACCAGATTCGTGACACACCTACCCAAACCACCAAACATGTCCCTAACCTTATCCCTATCCCACCTCAATAGCAGTAAAAGTGTTTTGCAATACAATAAGTTCATTGTACTTATTTTTTGATGTAAGTACATAGTAGTTAAGGCCACCTAATATAAAGTGAGACCCAATTAGGTAAACATACAATGTTCATTTAAACACTTTTTTTTTTTTGGAGATTTGTAACATTTAATTAAAAAAATAATAATTCCCACAAAAATATTAATTATATTTAAATTTTCATCAATGATTTTATTTGCACTCAATCTTGTGCATTCAGCCAATATATTACACAGCTAATGGCTCTATCAAAAAGAATAATGAATAAACTTTTTGGGGAAACACAGCTTTGCTACTTCAACATGCTTCCTCAGATTTGATGGTGAACTTTTGAACCCAGACATTTACCAGCTGAAAGTCATAACTGAAAAAGAACTGTGTGTTTAATGCGTGAAAACAATGATCATTGGTTCTCACGTCAAGAATACATGTTTGAGATTCCGTTTACCATATTTAATGTGCATAAGATAAAATAAAAATATAATGTACTTTTTAAGTTGAAATAAAATTGTAAGGAGTAAAAGTACTGTTTTTTTCTTCAGAAATGTAATCAAGTAAAAGTACAAGTAGTCAGTTTAAATTGTATATTTATGGAATAAAGTAAAAATCCCCCAAAATAATACTTAAGTAAAGTAATCAAGTAAAATTACTCAAGTATTTTACATCTATGTTGACAATGACATCTCTGAATTCAATAAGGAAATGCCTTTAACTGAAAATTGAGAAAATTGAGTGTTTAATTATATCATTATACATTATACTTTAATCTTATCATTATACTTAAGACTTGACTTGACTCTGTTTATAGATTTCGTAACCTTAAATTGTGCAAATTCTGACCGTGCAAAAGCTGAAGCAGAAGTTTAAATGTGAAAAATCTTAATGGCAAACGACTCCGAACTGATATGTTTACACACGGTCTTGCTTATTAGGAATCTTCATAACACAAGTGCGTGCCACTTTCAGGTCCTGTAGTTTGTTCCCAGGAAATTAATTTCTATGTACCATCTATAATTTTCTGAGAGCCCATGTATTTGATATTAAGCTGGGGGATGACAATGTTTTCTAATGTTGCTGTTGTTCGTGTACAAGCAATGAAGACGAAATGTGTGGCAACATGTAAAGAGCTTATTCAAAACAGAGCGGATTTTTATCAAGACAGCCAGTGTCGATGTGTTTGAAATCCAAATCAGAGGCGTGTTATTTGCTCTTATGAAAAGTCATCCTGTCTTATCATCTGAAAATAGTAGGACATGGTCGTCATAGTCTGTAATTAATTGAGGTCAAAGGCATTTTTCTTTTAAAATATGCTCAAAGAAAACCAAATTTAGCATATCTAAATAATGTTATCTGAAACAAGCCTAGCATACCCAGACCTAAAGCATCTCAAGTCTGGGTACACAAGCCTACTTTTCAGTTTATGAAAAGTTAATGTCTGGTCCCAAAATGTTGAAGAAAATAAAATATTGTTAATGTACAGTATATTGCAGTGCATGTGACATTTTATATAAAGCCTGTCCATAAAGCCTCTCTGGTTAATTTGAGAAACTTTCATTAGAGAAGAGCTTTTTAAATCTTGTTTAATGCCTCATGCCAACACAATACTGTCAAAATATTCTTAAGATATTCTTAAATATTCTAGTTAGAATCGTGCAAACGTATAATTAAGCAAACAAGCCATTCATTTTCATCTAAATAAAACAGTCACCATTTTTAAAACACGATCACGCTTTTTTATTCTTTGAGTTTTTTCTCACCATTAGCTCCTCACTAATTTGTTTCGAAGTTTGAGTACTTTTGTTGCACTTCTGATATGTTATTTAAAGCCTATCGAATGACATTTTACCAAAGGGATAAAGATGACGGATTTGTTTAACTTACAGGAATCTTTAGCGCATAAACATGACAGCCAACACTTTGTCAAGTGCTCAAATATAGAGATGAACATGTTTTAACGGGAGATGTGGTTTCAACACGCCACAATATATGACAGATTAGATTTGCACCTCATAATAAATCAATGCTGAGACTGAATGTGGATCATCTGGCATAACAGGGGCACATGCTTGACAAATGAGATATGGGAACAATCACTTTGAAAAATGCCAGCCGCCCCCACGGGACCTGAGGCTGCAATCGGCTTGTTTACTAAACTAAGGAAGCATTGCAAACTACCTTTGCAGAACCAGATCTAACCAGCTTCGCTGTCCTGTAACGCTACTTCTAGCTGCAATAAATGTTTGGCCTCCTCTATCCTCCTTTGAAAAATCTCAAAGGTTTTACACGTTGCTCAGCAAAACCTTGAGTACTGGAAGTACTGTGAGAGTTACTTCATTTTGATATTGATTGTTAAAGATGGACTTGACGAGGGATTCTAATGGATGGAGACTGAAAATCTTTTTAGCTCCTTGCTGGAATAATAATCTACAGTCATCTCAACAAAACAGTACAACTCACCTCTCACAACCAAAGTGAAATATCGGTAACACTTTATTTCGATAGTCTACTTTAGACATTCTACTAAAAGTAGTAACTTTGCAACTATGTGATGTTTTATAAACAAATTTCGGGAGAAGCACGCGTGGATAATTAACGTGGCCAGCTAATCATTAGTGATTACACTATTATCCAATCAGCACACAAGCAATCTCCTATAAATAACCAAGTATGTCCTACCTTCATTATCTCGACATTCAGCATCCCTCCACCACCCTGACTCCACACCTTTAGCCCGTTCTACCTCGCACGGGGAGAAGCACTGGGGGGGAGCACTTTTGAGGCCAGGTCGAGCGCCGAACTCGGACCCCGCGCCGCAGACAGGAGGAGAGCCCCGGGCGTCTTGCCGAGCTCGGAGCCCTCTCCCTGGACAGCAAGCCAAATATGCTTAACTTTACTCAGCTGATTATACGTAAGTGCGAACTTGTGAAATGTCAATTAGCAGTCATTAGAGTATTAGTAGACTGTCTGCTTAATATCTTCTAACACTTTATTTTGATGGGTCCACATCATACGACATACTGACTATTAGAAACTTTGCAAGTATATGTCAACTTATTCTACTAACCCTAAACCTACCCTACTGAGAGTTAGTAGACATATAGTTGCAAATTAATGAGAATTAGTTGACATGTAGTTATAAAGTTACTTATATATAGTGACAACTGTAAATAAAGTGTAACTGAAATATCTGGTCTGATTAATATTCTGGAATGTCTGATGTCTCCAACTGCGGTAGCTTGAAAATGGCCAATGCCATGTCTAATAAACTAACAAGCATCAATTTGACACCACCACAATGAGATGAGACATCCAGTTTTGCATTAACATACTGTCTGGTGACTAGAACAGGTGGTGGTCCACCTGCCTCTCTGATATCAGTGCACAAACGGAGAGATGGAGCATTCTGGGTGTTGTACAATTTATCCACCAGTGACATGGTTTGCATTTCCCTTTATGCAGCTACAAGATCATTCAGTTTATAATGTGTATATCCACAGTATCTTATCCATGGCCTCTTCTGAAACACATTCACATCCACACACACTTACTAACCCTTCAAGCTGTTCTTTGTTCTGTTACAGGTCTCTTTGATGTTTTTTTGTTCAAACCGAAGAGACAGTTTTTCCTTGACCAGACCAAGTTGTTCACATAAGTGTAGCTTTGTAATGACTATTACAAATCATGTCACGTTCCCATACAAATGTTATTCTTTTTCTTTTTTCTCTGTTCATTTTCTGTTTTGGAGAAGCTGCTCTGAAACTGTAGCTTCTCAAGCTACAAGTGACTTATAGCTAAACTACAGTAACACTACTAACAAAGTAGCTAACTACTGTACATTAAAGCTTTTTAAGTATCTTTTAAAAATACAACAAAAAATATCTTAAACTGAAAGTATTGAATTTAACATATAAATTTAATGCATAAGTACATCTCATTTATATACACTACTGGTCGAACATTTGTAATAATCAAAATTTTCTATTGTTGTTGAAAGTCTCTTATGCTTACCAATATATATACTTCAATATGCTTCAATTTAAAATAGCTGATCGAGTGTCACACTACCAAAAAATGTAGTTAAGTTAGTAGAGTCATTATTTTTAGTCAGCTGGACCCCAAGAGTGTTCATTTTTCTACTGTTTTATTCCACTGCAGGCCTAAAATGGGCTCTTTATCATTCTGTCAGTGATGTTTCAACAGACATGATGGCCAGCTGAGTCCAGAGAAGATATGACATAATGTCACAAGTACATACAGATGAGGTCGCTGTTATCTACAGAGGCATGATGCGGGTTAAAAGTGATAGGAGAGCAGAAAAGAACAGAGAGAAGGATGAACAGCCCTCTGAGCTTTCAGTCCCGCTGAGAGTGAGAAGCTGTTTCAGGAATTGAAGTCCAGATTTTGTTTTTTAGAGACTCTCTTCACCTGGAGGGCTGCAGTGATATGCTGTGGCACTCACAGAGGCCTTAGATGGTCACGCCTGAAAACACTTCATTCTGAGCTTGCCTGTGGAATAGTGTAACCTGCTGAGAGCTTTAAAACTATCAGGATGCAGTTTAGCTGTTTGTTGATGCACAGTGAGTAAATTAACCTATACCTTACTGTGCAGTTTATTCCCACATGCATATAATGCATTCTGAATTAATCACTGAGAGCCATAAAAGTCTGTGTTTCTACAAGACTAAGTGCCAAATCCATCTGAGCTCAAACTTCACCCCAATAGGCAATTTCACTCCATAAAGATCAATAGCACTAAATTATGAATGACATAGAAAAAAAAAAAAAAATGTACTCAAGGTCAGTGCAACAAATCTTTACTGTACCAAACAGTGTGACTCCATTGATTCCATTTCTCTGTTTGTTGATAGAAAAGGAGTGTCAATTCATCTCCTGGTTGTTTTACCAGTAGGCTGTTTGTACCTGCTGGGACATTCTTTATTAAGCTTTAGAGTCCCGCTTCGTAAAGGGACAGTTGTTTTATGAGCCGGATTCGGATGTTTTAGTGCCAGGCTGTGATTACAACCAAAGTCCATTTTCGTTTCAGATCTGAACATCTCAGTGGGCCTACCTTCACTGTCCACTATTTCATTCAGAGACTCGCAAAGAATGAAGAGCAAGAATTTATTGCCACCGTCCCTCTGTTCAGACATAATCATGGCCACCTGTTATGTAATTTGCCAAGCCATTAAAATTACATGTTTTGGATGAGGACACTCACTGACATGAGTCATTAAGTTTTAATGAATCAGGACAGTACATGCACCTGACGTTTCAAAGTTTTTGAAAGAATGCCCTTATTCTCACCAAAGCTGTATTTTAGTTGGTCAAAATTGCAGTAAAAAAAGGTCCCACTTTATATTAGGTGGCCTTAACTACTATGTACTTATATTTTAATTAATCATTTGGTACAATGCACTTATTGTGTACATACATGTTTTTACATTGTACTTATATTTTTAAAAAATACCTATATGTAATTACATCTGTAATTATTTTCTGTAATTACAATTATAATTACACTGTTGATCCATCCCTTACACCTTAACCCACCCTTAAACCTACCCATACCACCTTACCTGTCTCTAACGTAGCGGAGCTGAGAAGTTCGTCACCTCTTCTGAGGTCTCTAGAGCAGTTAGATTGGCCGTCCCCTGTCGATGCGCTGCTTCAGGGCACCGATCTAGCTGCTCCAATTACACCAGAGATCAGTCTCGAGAGACTGATTCCCTTAGTAGACTATTTAGCAGTGTGGAAACTACTGCCAAATGTGTCTCAGTGGGTCCTGCACACGATAGAAAAAGGTTATCGTATTCAGTTCGGTGCTCCGCTGCCGCGCTTCAGTGGGGTCATTCCTACTTTTTTTCGGCCCCGAGCAGGCTCACGATAGATCTAAAGGATGCATACTTCCATGTCTCTATCCTTCCCCAACACAGGAAGTTCCTGAGGTTTGCTTTCGGGGGCGAAGCATAGCAATATCGAGTTATTCCCTTCGGCCTAGCACTCTCACCCTGCACTTTCACAAACTGTGTGGATGCTGCACTGGCCCCACTACAGCTCCAAGGCATCTGCATACTGAATTATATTGACGATTGGTTGACTTTAGCTCACTCAGAGCAGATGGCGGCTCAACGTCGAGATGTTGTTCTTGCCCACATGAAAGAGCTGGAGTTAAGACTAAATGCCAAGAAAAGTGTGCTTTCTCCATAGAACAGAGAACCACTTATCTAGGTGTGGTGTGGGATTCAACTGCGATGCAGGCACGTCTGTCCCCTGCTCGTATCAAGTCGATCCTCACGGCAGTCAAGAGAGTGAATGAAGGCCAGTCACTCACTGTCAAGCAGTTTCAGAGACTGCTGGGTCTGATGGCAGCTGCGTCCAACGTGATACCTTTTGGCCTGCTGTACATGAGACCCCTACAGCGGTGGCTCAAGACCAAGGGGTTCTCCCCGAGGGAAAACCCATTCCTCACTTTCAAGGTCACACAACCACCAGGGAGGTCTGCGTTCGCGCCCTTTGTACAAGCTGGCGCACCAGATCCTTGTGTGGTCCCAGGACAAACTCCTCTCGCTAAGAGCAGTTCACATTCCTGGGCATCTCAATGTGGGAGCAGACATCCTGTCCTGCTGAGGCCCGGGGAATGGATGCTTCACCCCGAGGTGGTGAAGCAGATATGGAGAGTTTTTGGCCAGGATCAAGTGGACCTCTCCCCTGGGACTGGACGCTATGGTGCAGACTTGGCCAAAAGCATCGTCTGTACGCTTGTCCCCCGATCGCTCTGTTCCCGGGAGTTCTGGCGAGAGTGCGCTGGGACGGGGTCCGATCTCCTCTCACAGGCAGGGGGCACCATCTTTCACCCCCGCCCGGAGCTGTGGAAGTTGTGGGTGTGGCCCCTGAGGGGACACAGCTCATAGCTTCCGGTCTCTCAACCGAGGTTGTTGAGACCATCCTCCAATCCAGAGCTCCATCTATGAGGAAACTGTACACCCTGAAGTGGAGACTCTTCACTTCATGGTGCGGAGACCACCAGCTCAACCCAGTCAACTGCCTGATTGGTACAGTTCTGGAGTTCCTGCAGGTCCGTCTCTCCTCAGGGTTAACCCACTCCACCATTTAGGTCTACATGGCGGCCACTGCGGCCTACCATGCCCTCCTCGAGGGCCAGTTAGTGGGTAGACACCACCTAGATATACGTTTCCTCCACGGTGCACTGAGGCTGAGGCCCCCAGTATGATTACGTGTCCCCATGTGGGATTTGGCTGTGGTGTTAGAGGCTCTCTGAAAGGCTCCCTTCGAGCCCATCGACGAGATCTCTGAGCGACATCTCACTATTAAGACTGCCTTCCTTCTGGCTATTTCCTCTCTCAAGAGAGTTGGTGATCTTCAGGCCCTCTCAGTGGCCCCTGCCTATCTTTTTTTTTTTATCAACATTTTTATTAATTTTTTCTTTTGTAAGGGGTTATGTATGCTCTATGAATAACTTTAAGGTGAATAAAACGATGAGCCAGATTTTTAGATGTTAAACTGAGATTAGACCACACTCTCTCCCAGTCGACAGATAAATTAAGGTCAGATAATTCCTTATTCCAAATAGTTTTAATAGAAAGAGGTTTTGTAATGCAATCCATAATCTTATTATATATTAAAGAAACAGATGGCCGACCAGCAGATGGTGCAATCCAGTCCTGCATAGGATGAGAGGAAATGGGAGAAGACCAAGGAAAGCCATACACGTTGAGAGCAGAACGTAATTGAAGAAAGACAAAATATGCGGATGCTGGTAGACAAATTTGGGTTCTTAATGTCTGAAATGAACATAGGCCCTGGTTATCATATATATCACAGCACATGTTTACACCTAAAGAAGACCAAGAAGGTTGGACAAATGGACGATTTCCACATACAAAATTAAAATTGTGCCATAAAGGTGTACTGTTACAAAATTTGAAGGGTCCTCCTATCTGACGTTCAACCATTTTCCAGATTTTAATAGAGTTGGCCACAACCGGACCAAATTTATAATTATACCCTTTTTTTCCTGTGCCAGTAAATAAAATATCTTGGAGTCTATTTGGTTTAAGCTTGTCAGCTTCAATCACTTTCCAAGAAACTGTAGATTAAGGATCAACCCAATTATGAAGAGCCTTAAGCTGGAAAGACCAATAATACACTTCAAAATTTGGTACAGCCAATCCTCCCGCGCTATTAGGATGTTGTAATGTGGCAAGTCTAATTCTGGGGCATTTATCATTCCAGATAAATGTAGAAATTATGGAGTTGATCTCCTTAAAGTAACCTGGAGTGGGAGAAAGTGGTAGCATAGAGAAAAAAAATAAATAAATCGAGGTAACAAATTCATCTTAACTGTGGAGATTCTTCCTTGGAGAGAGACTTTAAGATTCTTCCATCTTTGAATGTCATTTTTGACCTTAACTAGAATATTATTAAAATTATCTCTTTTATCTTATAAAATTATCTTATGAATGTTTTTATATATGGTAATGCCCAAATAGATGAAAGATTCCTTAATAGGGATAAATGAGGGAATAGAAGAATTAACTTTAACATTGTTAATTGGCATTAAAGCAGATTTGCTCCAATTTATTTTATATCCTGATAAGCTACTAAAATGATCAAATTCCTTAATTATACTAGAGACTGAAACATCAAAGTGGTCTAAATATAGAATAATATCATCAGCATATAACAAAATACTATGATTATGATCATGAATCTTAATCGATACTTCAGATTTCCTGATGGCTTGTGCTAAGGGTTCAAGAGATAGACAAAACAATAAGGGGGAAAGCGGACATCGCTGCCTTGTTCCCCGCTGCAAAGGGAACGGGGGAGAAATAATATTACCAGTTATGACTGATGCTGCAGGTGAGTGGTATAATGTTTTGATCATAGAAATTAAGTGTTCACCGAAACCAAAACCGAAACCACAACTGCCCACATACTGTATAATTCCACTCTAGCCTGTCAAAGGCTTTTTCTGCATCAAGTGAAAAGGCCACACAAGGGGTCGGGTGGGAGTCTGCAAAGTCAAGAATATGAAGGAGTCGATGCATATTGTCAGATGCATTGCGCCCCTTGATGAAACCAGTTTGGTCCTCCTTGATCAGACTATGAATTACCTTTTCCATACGAAAAGCAAAAACTTTAGCATAGATTTTTAAATCACATGGGATAAGCGAAATCAGTCTGTAGCTGGAACAATCTAATGGATCTTTCCCTTTTTTCAGAAGTAATGAAATCAGTGATGTTTTTTTTATCTCTATGAAATACCCCATGTTCAGTTGCAAAATTAAATGAATTAAGCATAAGTTTACCTACCAAATCCTAAATTTCTAAATATAATTCAGGGGGGAGACCATCTAGACCCGGCGATTTGCCCTTTTGAAGGCTTTTTAGAGAGATGTGGAGCTCCTCCCAACTTAATGGAGCCTCCAAAGATTCTTTATCCACCTGTGAGATCCGAGGCAGTTCCAATTTATCTAAATACTGCTTACAAATTGGTTCATCAAAATCGGTTTCGGCTTTATACAGATTCATGTAAAAACCTTTAAATATGTCATTAATTGCCACAGGGTTCGTGGTGACCTGATCATCCAATGATTTTATTGCGCTAATATATGCCTTAGACTCGCATTCTTTCAACCTAAGGGCCAATAAATGACTAGGTCTCTCAGATTCAAAATAATATTTTTGCCTAGTCCTATGTAAAATAAATTCCGCCTTTGAGTCTGAAAGTAAATCATATTCTTCTTTTAAAGAGGACAAATGTGTAGCCTGTTGCTCAGTAAAATGTTGTTTTTGTAGGTTTTGTAATGATTGGATTTTATTTTCTAATTGTGTAAACTGGTGAGTTTTCGCTTTGGCAAGAGTAGAAGAGAAAGATATACAGAAACCTCGTATAGCACACTTAGTCGATTCCCACATTATTTGAGGATCCACATCAGAGGGCATATTGATTTCATGAAATTCCTTAATATATTCTTTTATTGAAGTAATAAAAGTCTGATTACTTAATAATGATATGTTAAAGCGCCATCTAGAGGACGTGGCTTTAACATCGGAAAGAGGAACACTGCATAACACAGCAGAATGATCAGATAATACAATTGGTAATATAGAGATGGAGGAATTAGACGAAATTAAAGATGGGCTGAGAAATATGTAGTCTATCCTAGAGAAAGTCTTGTGTCTATTAGAAAAAATGTGAAGTCCTTCACGCTTTAGTATTCTGAATTCTCCAGAGATCGATTAAATTAAGCTCAGTGATAAATTTATTCAGTAATTTAGAGGATGGACTGGCTGTTTTATCAGACTGAGATTTATCTAAAGCAGGATTTATGACAGCATTGAAATCACCACCCACCAGTAATGGGCAATCAGTCTGCTCAAGTAGAGTTTTTGAAATCTGTGTAAGGAACAGATTAAACTACTCTGTGTGTCTGTCTCATTCGGACCATAAATAGAGACCAATTCTAACCTATTATTATATATATTTGCATCGGATAAAAACAAATCTACCCTTCTCATCACTACCAATATGTTCAATTGTTAAATTTAACTTTCGATTAACAAGGATAAGCACCCCCTTAATTTTATTTTGAGCGCAGCAAAAGGCTGCTAATTTATAATATTTATTCTGAAAACGTGCCACGTCAGATTGTTTTAAATGTGTCTCTTGAATTAGGGCACAGGAAATAGATTTACGGTGTAAATATTGTAGCACAGGGGTTCGTTTAACAGCAGAATTTAAACAATTCACATTCAGTGATAAAATATTTAGAGTATGCATTGAATATTCGTAATCCCAAGGTTGTATTCAATAAATGAAAAAAAACAAAAAACAGAAGCACTTCCATTCTGTAAATAGCATGCAAACGCTGATGTGCATTTTAGATACCAAACCTCCTAGATGAAAAATCCCTTTAGAAATAAGATAAAAGAAATAAAAGTATAAATGTCTGTTGTAAAAAGTAAAAACAACATAAAAACATGAACAACCAACAACCATGAACATGGAACAACTCAGACCTTACATTACCGAGAACATAGGTCTGACTGAGCAACAAAAATAGTGATGGTTCGTGACCGATCCACTCCAAAGCAACACACGTCTCCCGAAAGGCTCACACAACCAAAAAAACATTTTTTTTAATTAAACCTACTCTCCATTAGTCTCCACCGAAAAAGAAAAAGCGAGAGAGAGAAAAAAGAAAAAGGAGTGTCAGTCTTAGCAACAATGAGATCGTTGTACCGGATATATAGGGATAGTATCTCAGTAGTAGAGAGGAGCAAAGAAAAAGCAAAAAATAGGTTTAGCAAGCGTGCATATCCATCCTACCATCATCCCCTACTGTTCCCCCGTTGCCGCCCCGCAGAGCTGCGGCATATGTCTTCTGCTGGGACAGGGAGCTGATAAAATCTTCCGCTTTCTTTGGGGAATCAAAGCTTTTCTGTACCCCTTTGTGCCGTAGTTTAAGTACCGCCAGATAGATGAGGAAGGGCTGGAGGCCAAGCGCTGTCATCTTCTTCAAAACCGGACCAAATGCCTTTCTCCTGATCGCTGTAGCTGGACTGAAGTCGGGAAAAAATAGCAGTGCGACATTGTTTTGTGCGCATTTCACCGGATAAGCCTGCCGAGCACCTTTCAAGATATCTGATCTGTCATGCCATCTCAGTATACCGAAAAATAAGAGTGCGCGGCCGATCGGAGCCCCTCCCTCCGTCATACACGCGATGCGCCCGGTCAATCTCAATGTCACGGCCCCTCAAGGAAGGAATCCACTTGGGAAGATTAACTCTGAGGAAACCAGCCGCGTTGGATCCCTCAGCCCCCTCTGGCAGCCCGTTATTCCTCCTGCATCTGTCCTCCATATCCGTCATCTTCTCGGTGAGTCGCTCCAGCTGATTTCTTACGTCCATGACTGCCCTCCTATCCTCACGTGCATATGCTTGAACAGAATCAACGCGGTCACGTGTCTGCTTCGCCGCGGTAGTTATGGCCTCAAACTCCTCTCTTAGCTCTTTAACAGACTTGTTGGTCGCTTCTATGTCCTCATGCAGTTCGCGCAATGCTGGAATCAGTACAGAGTCCATCGCATCTCTTACTGCCGAATTCACAACCGAATTTAAAGTGCTTTGCTGCACTTTAAATGCTAGTTCAATGCGGCTAGCAATAGCATCGTCGAGGTCTTCTCTGGAGATGGTGGAATCTTTGAATTTTTTCTTCATTGGCGAATGCTCAATCTCTCTTTTCCGATCCCCTTTATCTGCCTTAGCACTCATGATGGGTCCAATGCAGAGTGGTTCAAATTTTACGGACAGGATCATACAATATGTGGCAGTGAGTAGAGCGAAAGACTAAGCCTGCATCGCTGCCGAAGGGTCACGTGATCCCCCCCCCCGCCCCTGCCTATCTTGACTTTGCGCCCTGGCATTGTCAAAGCGTTTCTCTACCCTTGAGTGGGTTATGTGCCTAAGGTGCCCTCAGTTACACCACAGCCCATACAGGCCTTCTGTCCTCCTCCCTTCAGGGAGCCAGACCAGCAGAAGCTTAACTGTACGTGTCCAGTTCGAGCAAGAGAAAGCAGACCCTCAGTTGGTGGATAGTCAATGCCATCTCTGGCTTATGAGTCCTCTGGTCTCCCCTCGTGACAGAGCCCCACACCCCCGCACCCCCGGTGAACAGGAGCCCACCAGTGCGGAGTAGACAGGACTGGAGTCCACCAGGGCGGAGCAGACAAGGCAGAATACCTCCACGGCGGCACAGACAGAGCAGAAGCCCACCAGGGCAGAGCAGAAGACCACCAGGGCCACACAGCAGACCACCACGACGGATCAGGAACCCACAGCAGAGATTGGGACCTAGGGAAAACTCAGACACAATGAGGAGAAAGAACATGCACGGACACAAGAACTGAGGTGGGAAACATGGGAAGTCTATTAATGTTTTCCATGGTGGCAACTGAGCAGGCAGGAAGTTCACAGTCAGCCACCATGACTGGGTCAGATCGGGTCAAGAGTTCAGAGATGGCCTCCTCGGCCGGTTCAGAGCAGGGAAAACGTTCAAAAGTGGCCTCCGTGGCCATGACAGGGCAGGACGAGAGTTCAGGGACAGCCCTTTTGGCCGCGAGAGGACAGGCAGAGAGTTCACAGACGGCCTCCATAGCCGCGACAGGGCAGGACGAGAGTTCAGGGACAGCCCTTCTGGCTGCGACAGGACAGGACGAGGATACGCAGATGGCCTCCATAGCCGTGACCAGACAGGACGAGAGTTCAGGGACAGCCCTTCTGGCTGCGACAGGACAGGACAAGGATTCGCAGATGGCCTCCTTGGCCGAAACAGGACAAGACGATGAATCACGGACGGCCTCCGCAGCCGTGACAGGATAGGACGAGAGTTCATTGACGGATGCCGCTGACACCTCTTGAAGTTCTGCAGCGGTTGCCGCCCCCTCTGGAGGTTCTACAGTGGTAAACTCAGGACACAGGGAGAGTTCAGTAATGGTCTCTTCGACCGCAACACAACAGGCTGAGAGTACATTACTGGGCGCCACCACCATACGAAGGGGGTGAAGTGAGCACCACCGCTTCGGGAGGTTCTGCAGCATGTACCGCCACCTCTGGAGAAACTGCAGCGGGCACCATCACTTCGGGGAACATAGCAGCGAGCGCCACTACCTCAGGAGGTTCTGCAGCGTCAGCCGCCACCTCTAGAGACATCATAGTTTACGCCGCCACCTCTGGGAGTTCTGTGGTGGTGTATGCAGCCCAAACACACCAAAATGCGATCCCCATCATGGGAAGCACTTCAGACAGGGGAATCAGTTCAGGAACAGGAGGGATAGAGTGAGTGGGTTTGGGGATACCAGCTGCGCGTGCAGACACCAGCGGTGAATCCCTCACACTGGATACCAGACTGGGATAATGGAAGACTGACCTTGATGATCTGGGTGTGTCAGCCCGGACGTGACGTGACTCTGGAAGGTCAGCGGAGACGTGACGTGATTCTGGACGGTCAGCGGAGACGTGACGTGCTGTGACACTGGACGGACAGCTGTGACGTGCTGTGACTCTGGACGGACAGCTGTGACGTGCTGTGACTCTGGACGGACAGCTGTGACGTGCTGTGACTCTGGACGGACAGCTGTGATGTGACTTGACTTTAGGAGATCAGCTGAGACGTGAAGTGACTCTGGATGATCAGCTGAGACGTGAAGTGACTCTGGATGATCAGCTGAGACTTGGCTTGACTCGTGAAGATCAGCTGTGACTTGGCTTGACTCGTGAAGATCAGCTGTGACTTGGCTTGACTCGTGAAGATCAGCTGTGTCTTGGCTTGACTCGTGAATGGCAGCAATGACATGACAGGGTGTTGTTGTGGCCGCCATTTTGTGAACGGGCTCCGGTGTTGCTGCCATTTTGTGAGCGCACGCTGGTACGTCTGCCATTTCAGTCACAGACGCGACGTTGCGTTCCTCTTCCGCGACACCCACAGTAAACAAAGAGCCAGCACACAGCAAAGCATAGTCCATAAAATCCCTTAAACTAACATTCAATTTTCCTTCAGGTAACCATGACTTTACGGGTTCACTTAGTCCGAAACGAAAAATGTCTTTTAACACAACTTCATCAAATGGTACCTTGTCAGAAAACACACAAAACTGAGTGACGTACTCTTCAATGGAAAGACTCCCTTGACGTAGGTCAAGCAGCTGATTGAATGGGTCCATACCTGACCACGGTCCGTTAGAAAAGCTGCTGGATCCTCGTTTGGCCGAGTATTCTGTAACGGGGCTGAGGAGACGTGAGACGTGCGGATCCATGTGCAAGCTTTTATTTAAAGGCATGGTCATAAATACAGGCAGGGTCGAAACAATGGCGAACAGGTATGGCAGGGACAAGACAAAAAGTAATCCTAGGACAAGCGTGGGTCGACGATCGGCGAACAGGATCCAATGGGGCAAGGCAGAGAGATAATCCAGGTATACGAGCTAGAATCCAAGAGAGGTGCAAACAGTGTCCAAACGGCAAGGCAAGAGTTAATCCAGGGAACACAGGCTAGAAACAAACACGGGCATACAGGCAAGGCTAGACTAAGTCAATAAACTGGGCTCTGTAGAGTAGCTATCGCAGGGAGAGGGATAAACGCTATACAATACTCACCAGTGAGGCAGAGAAAGTCCATGGCTTAAGTAGGGTGTGTGATCAGTGCAATCAGCAGTGTGATCAGTGCAATCAGCTGTGTGTGCTATCAGTGCAATGCATGATGGGAAATTGAGTCCAGTGTGATGTGTGCTGTGAGAGTCAACGTGGTGAGCAAGTGACCTCTGGTGGTGAGTGAACGGAAGTTCATAGACCGGATTCGTGACAATGAGAACCACTATTAATAATTGAGCACCAATAATAATTGAGCATCAAATCAGCTTATTAGAATGATTTCTTATGGTTCATATGACACTGAAGACTGGAGTAATGATGCTGAATATTCAGCTTTGCCATCACAGGAATAAATTGCATTTTAAAATATATTAAAAAAGGAAAGTTATTTTAAATAATTATAATATTTCACAATATAATTGTTTAATTATTTCCAAATATGATTATTCAGAAATGCAGTATAACTGTCCAGTATATCAATGTGCACATACTCAGTCTTGAAATATTATTTTTCTTCTTTTTCATGCATAATATGGCAAATGAATAAAATTTGACCTTATTTCATACGATTACCTCAACAATTAGTATTAGATATAGGTTTTTTTTAGCTAAATTAAAGCTAGGGTGTGGAAAATGGGCAATGGCATCAAGCATGACAACAGTCTGAAGGAAATACAACTTCCCTTTTCCTCTCATCCTTTTTCTGGGGTGGCACATTCAATTCGAGAGGAGAATTAGCCTGTCGATAAGGAGCCATTACAGCTAATGATGTGGGATTGCACCTTGCATTCAATTGTCTTGTTGGCCATTTATTTTAAACCACATCCATCCTATGGCCTCTCTAAATTCAGCTGCAGTCCCATCAGGAGAGCAATAAACTCCATAAACTTCATGCAGAGAGAGACTACTATGGTAATCCAAAAGGAAGCCTATTTCATTAACAGTATCATATGGTTAACTGCTTGTGACGGCTGTTAAATAAGCTTTCTGCAACAAACAATCATGCAAAAGTTTGCTTTATTTTGTTTGTATGATTGTTTATTTCACAACATAATATTTGGTATCAGTAAAACATAACACTAGTCTCCCATTATACATTAAAAGCATTCTGCAGCCAGATCCCTCTTGAATTAAGAGTGATACCTCTGTAGAGATCCATCATGCTTTTCACCAGACAATTAGATAATTATTTGACAAAGGCCAAACAATTAGACCAAATGCAGCAGCTCTCCAAACACAGGCAGCCGTAGTCATTCATCTCTTCAATATCTGCTGGTCAGAACAAGGTCAGAGAAGCTTCATTACCTAGAGAGCCCAGCAACCCTTCACCGTTCTTTGATAGGAAAGGACCTAAATTGGCCGTTCTAAGCAACTCTGACTGATGAACAGTGATTTGTTATTTTGACAAAAATATTCATTATCCAACCCACCTTCCCACAGTTTTGACAGCACCATTTTTCATTGACAACGTTGCTAGCAAAGAAAAATAGACAAGACACAGGACAAGTCTAAATTTTGTCTTCTAGTAACAAGGAATTGCCCACAAAATGAAATGTTTTCTATAAATAACTAATCACCTTTCACTTTTAATCACATGCATGCTAATTATACTTCATAAATAATGAAGTTTTCAAATACTATACAAATACAAATAACCCTAACTTTAACTTTCTTAGATAGCTATGTTGACCAACTTGTAGCAACAAAAACAATGCTTAAGAAACACAACAACAAAAGGAACACAAAAATCATATTCAAGTCATTGACTCAACCATTGATTCAACCAAAACATTCAAAACCATTGATTCATTCAGGAATTAACCAAGTGACTGTATTTATGAGTGAGTCATTGAATTATTAATATAACCAAATAAAGATGCTGATTCATTCAGGAACAAGTGACTGTCTTTGACTCAGTTCAACCGATTTCTTTAAAAAACGCTGATTCATTCTGGAATGACATACGTGACTATTTATGAGTGAGTCATTGGATTATACAGCCAAACAATTTAGTTCAAATGCTGATTTATTTAGCAATGAAACAAATGACAGTATTTATGAGTGAGTTGTTGGATCATATATTCAAACAACTAGTTCAAAATGATGATTGATTCGGGAATGAATCAAGTGACTGTATTTATGAGTGAGTCATCATACATTCAAACATTTAGTTCAAAATGTCGACACATTTAGGAATGAAACAGCACCACTGTTGCTCAGAAACATGCAAGTATGTATTGTGCTGTGACTTTGATGGCAATTACTTTGATTGGAGTAAAGTTATTGGCAATATTGTGTATAAAATATAAGTTCCACAATATTCATTTCTTGCTTGTTGAACTGTTTTATAAAAGCAATATCACACTCTCAGTGTTTTCTGAATATCACCATGATATTTGAAAAAAGAATATTCAAAATGTGTTTTGAAAGGCATTGACTGTATTGACATTTTGGTGAATTTGCAGCCAGCAGTTTCTTTGCCCATAGCTTCAGATTGTACACAATCAAAAAGCAAACATTCACACACCACAACCCCAGCCGCGGGTATTCTCACCCCTCTATGTCTTATTCATGGCAACTCTCTTTTAAATCAAGCCCTTGATCATGGAGCAGATGCAGCTTGGAAGCTTCCATCAAGAAACTGAGCTTATGAACTGCAGGTTAGATGGCCATGAGCCCCATGAAAATGTCTCACTCAGATTAAATAATGACTCATGTCCGAACTTGTAAATACTACTAGGAAACCACCAGAGGATCTGGATCAGAATGTAAGATGGCAATGTGGAGATAAAAACGCTCATGGAAGATTAAAGGGTTCAAAGACCGGTTCAAAGGCAGGTGAACACAGTTTAACTTTGCTCAAGGGCTGAAGAAATGCTTGAACATCTTTAGAAAATACAATCTATATTTGATATGTGGTTCATCATATATTTTTATTACAATTTTTATAACATTTACTTTAACATTTTACAACCAAGTTTCAGGTTTTTAAAAATGTAGGTGTTGTTTTAAACAGTATACAGTTTAATATTCAGAGTTCATTGTTAGTTCATGATTTCAAATGCATAAAATAAATAAATAAATAAATAAATAAATAAAGTCTGGTGCCATGTTCCAAACGTTTAGGGTTAAAATAGAATTGGTCATCCTTGTGCTGTTTGAAAACTGTATTATTTTCTATACAAAAAGGATTTTATTAATTGATTGATTACATAAGAGCTACCCTTTATGCAAAGTCAAGTAAACTATACTTCTCCAAAACTGACAAAAGAACCAAAAATGCACCATAAAAGCAGTCCATTCTACTTGTGCTTTCAAAATCATACAATAGAACAATGTGGGCAATTTAAATTATTCCCTGAACATCCTTGAAATCCTTCCCATCCACCCAGTAACATGCCATTGGCTCTCAGGTGTTTTGTTACTGATTGCAACATACCAAGTTTTGATTAATCCTTTTACATGAAATTTCATAGCATTGAAGCTGGGGAAGGTATTTAGTGAAAATGCTTCTTACACAAACTATCATATGGCACAACATTTCTATATCATATAACATGATTACACTAGCAGTAAATTGCTGAAGATTTCACAGAAATGAACAAAATTTTCCTTGTCTTTCTGTTTTGTTTCTCTTTCCTTTGTTGCAACAGATTTGAAAGTATTACCTTGTAAAGCATTTCAATTCTTTAAAACCTTTCCATACAAGTGTATGAGCAATGTAGCTCTGTCAATGTGTGTTTGTCATGCTCTGATTAGTATTCTGCTTTTGCTTGATCTATTAAGACCAGATACATGGATCAGTTCTGTTCCCTTTAAATGGCACAAATATTTCCAGTCTGGGATATGCACAGGTGACCACATATAGGACAACGCCAAACTTTCATCTCCAAGGATACTTCTGGAGACCGACTAATGTTACCAACTAAATTGTTACATTCAAAATGGTTTCATTATCTGTGACATGCTGAATAGCTGAAGCAATTCAGCTTTAATGCTAATAGCTTTAAAAATACAGGTGCATCTCAATAAATTAGAATGTTGTGGAAAAGTTCATTTATTTCAGTAATTCAACTCAAATTGTGAAACTCGTGTATTAAATAAATTCAATGCACACAGACTGAAGTAGTTTAAGTCTTTGGTTCTTTTAATTGTGATGATTTTGGCTCACATTTAACAAAAACCCACCAATTCACTATCTCAACAAATTAGAATACGGTGACATGCCAATCAGCTAATCAACTCAAAACACCTGCAAAGGTTTCCTGAGCCTTCAAAATGGTCTCTCAGTTTGGTTCACTAGGCCACACAATCATGGGGAAGACTGCTGATCTGACAGTTGTCCAGAAGACAATCATTGACACCCTTCACAAGGAGGGTAAGCCACAAACATTCATTGCCAAAGAAGCCGGCTGTTCACAGAGTGCTGTATCCAAGCATGTTAACAGAAAGTTGAGTGGAAGGAAAAAGTGTGGAAGAAAAAGATGCACAACCAACCGAGAGAACCGCAGCCTCATGAGGATTGTCAAGGAAAATCGATTCAAGAATTTGGGTGAACTTCACAAGGAATGTACTGAGGCTGGGTTCAAGGCATTAAGAGCCACCACACACAGACGTGTGTCAAGGAATTTGGCTACAGTTGTCGTATTCCTCTTGTTAAGCCACTCCTGAACCACAGACAACGTCAGAGGCGTCTTACCTGGGCTAAGGAGAAGAAGAACTGGACTGTTGCCCAGTGGTCCAAAGTCCTCTTTTCAGATGAGAGCAAGTTTTGTATTTCATTTGGAAACCAAGGTCCTAGAGTCTGGAGGAAGGGTGGAGAAGCTCATAGCCCAAGTTGCTTGAAGTCCAGTGTTAAATTTCCACAGTCTGTGATGATTTGGGGTGCAATTTCTGCTGGTGTTGGTCCATTGTGTTTTTTGAAAAATCACTGCACCCGTTTACCAAGAAATTTTTGAGCACTTCATGCTTCCTTCTGTTGACCAGCTTTTTAAAAATGCTGAATTCATTTTCCAGCAGGATTTGGCACCTGCCCACATTGCCAAAAGCACCAAAAGTTGGATAAATGACCATGAAAGAGAGCAGGTGTGTGGATTAACGATGTTTTATACAGGCCAGATATGTCTTGATTTATATTAATATTTTCCAGCCCAACCTCATGGAAATTCGTACATATTTTACAAGGTAGCTAATTCGTACAAATTCGTACGACCTCACTCGTACAAATTCATACGATTTTTGCCAAAGTGTTGCCAACACCATGGTGTTGGTGTGCTTGACTGGCCAGCAAACTCACCAGACCTGAACACCATAGAGAATCTATGAGGTATTGTCAAGAGGAAAATGAGAAACAAGAGACCAAAAAATGCAGATGAGCTGAAGGCCACTGTCAAAGAAACCTGGGCTTCCATACCACCTCAGCAGTGCCACAAACTGATCACCTCCATGCCACGTCGAATTGAGACAGTAATTAAAGCAAAAGGAGCCCCTACCAAGTATTGAGTGCATATACAGTAAATGAACATACTTTCCAGAAGGCCAACAATTCACTAAAAATGTTTTTTTTATTGGTCTAATGAAGTATTCTAATTTGTTGAGATAGTGAATTGGTGGGTTTTTGTTAAATGTGAGCCAAAATCCTCACAATTAAAAGAACCAAAGACTTAAACTACTTTAGTCTGTGTGCATTGAATTTATTTAATACACGAGTTTCAAAATTTGAGTTGAATTACTGAAATAAATTAACTTTTCCACGACATTCTAATTTATTGAGATGCACCTGTATATGGCATCTGTCATGTGGTGGGATATATTAGGTCAGTTCTTTAACTGTTCTTTATTGGATGTGCTGGACCAACAATTCCAATCCATGGAGGCACTACCTCAGAACTTGCAGGACACATTCAATGGTCTTCTAAACCAAATGCCAAAACTAGACCAAATGCCACTAGCCACTTGAATACATTTAAATATGTATGTACACAGGCCCTCAACACACTTTCCTCGTCTGTATCCAAAGCTCCCAGTGTGCTTGTATCACCTCCTCTTGGCTGTTTGTTGATTGACAAAGGTCTGTTGTGGAGGACAAGGAGAACCTGTGTATGAGACACAGATGCTTTGAAATGCTCAGTGGATATGCGTTGAAACTGCTGGTATCAAAGGTAAACCGACTGAAATCATTCAAGCTCTCAAATGCTACATCCGAGAGCAGCTCTCACTAGGGACTTGACAGAACTGAATGTAAATAACTTTATTGTGTTTTCAGCTACCATTCTGTTGTCTATAAACACTGATTTATGGAAATTATACAGACTTCCTAGTGTCTAAATGTCATGTTAGCTTAAGAATATTACGTTTTATATATAGTTTTTCTGTGTTTTACCAGAATCCTGTGTATTGTATAATATATGTGTAGGATGGCAGAGGATAAAAATGGAAAGAAAGATGTGGTTGAGGCAAAACTACTGTACAACTTTGTATCTCTGCCAGATAAAAACATATGTCCAACATTACCTTGTTCCTAGAGTAGGAGGGAGTGAGAGAAAGATAAAGAGAAAACGAAAGAATGTCTATCTTGTCAGCAGTAGGCAGGTGGATCTGAGCAGATGATGATCTGGCGAAATCATTTTCTTTGTCTCTAGCATGGACTCGCCAAACCCTTCAGGCCTTTAACAGGTAAAGCAGTTTTAGTTCAGCATGACTCACCAGCTGCCAGTCTCCATTTAGATCATCCACAGAGAGAGAGAGAGAGAGAGAGGGAGAGAGAGAAAGAGAGCAGGTGTGCGGATTAACAATGTTTTATACAGGCCAGATATGTCTTGATTTATATTACCGTATTGACCCGAATATAAGACGACCCTGATTATAAGACGACCCCCCTTTTTCCAGATGTACCTTTTGGAAAAAGGCTTTTTGAAAACCAAATCTTTTGTTTTTTTCTCTCTCTGTAAAACACATTTTTTCTTAAATAATTTTCATATTGCATATTTTATTATATGCCTATTTTAATTTTTGTTTTGAAAGTATGGTAAATACTGGTAACATGTACCAACAATGACATTGAAAAATATACACTTTTTGATATACCATAAAAATAACAGGTAGCCCATCTGAATTATATAACATTCAGGCTATCCATCTCATAGTAGCCTACCAAAATTTTATTAACAGTAGAAGTGAAATCTTATTGTAGTCTTCAAATCTGGGTACTGTTATGTTTTAAAATCACTTACAGAGGAAGTTTGGTCCCATCAGGCTAACATGACAGTCACGACTAGTGCCGCTGTAAGCTTTTCTTTTTCTTTTGTTTTCACTCGCGATCTTTACAACACGCATTACATTACATATTTCATGGCACACTCGTTTTAAGCGTGTTTGGCGCCACCTATTTTTGCGGGTGTATTATTGACATGTCAAAATCTAGACCCTGAATATAAGACGACCGCGTTTTTTCAGATGTATTTCCAAGAAAAAAACATCGTCTTATATTCGGGTCAATACGGTAATATTTTCCAGCCCAACCTCATGGAAATTCGTACATATTTTACAAGGTGGCTAATTCGTACAAATTCATACGACCTCACTCGTACAAATTCATACGATTTTTACCAAATTCATATGAATTTATACGAATGACCTACACTGTTGCCTACACCTAACCCCGTAAGGTCGTACATATTCATACAAATTAGCCACCTCATAAAATACGTACGAATTGGTTGTGAGAACATTTTCTTGTTGGTCTAAGCCAACTAAAGATAAAAAGTAAATAGGTAAATGAAAATAAATAAATAAATCCTTCTTTTTAAATTTTGGGATTGGGTGATTGTCTATAGTCTTAAGGATTCACGAGTATGAAATTTTGGACTACAATAATCACTATCCGATAATCAATTATGGCCAATAGCAATAACCCATATGTTTACTTACAGATAAAATCGCTAAATAAAATTAGCAAATTTATTTAAAAACAAAACACCCATTTGGAAAAAAAAAGTGTTCTTTCAAAAGTCTAGAATCTGGAAAAAGCTGGTGATCATTAATTTGCTGAAAATTGAAAGTGTTTGGCCAGAAAAAAAAATAAAAAATCCTAATTGGATTCTAAGACTAGATAGGCCTCACATGTACTTTACAAAGCAAGCAAATATAGAAACAAATTGTCAGTAGTAATCCAATAATTTTATATAATTGCAGTATCAGTAAAAGTATGCAGTTGTTATCACTTCCTGTGGCCCTGATTTTTGATATTTTCTTCCACACCTTCACTGGCTGCTGTAAGATGCCCTGTTGCTCCCTAACGTTCACTCTGGACTCTTTCATTGGGTCAGACATCTTAATAAAAATAAAATATGTGACATGGCTTTCTGTGAACAATTGCAAACAGTGTCTGCCATCTGTGCTGGATCCCTCAACAAGAAGAGGTGATTTGCCACACAAACAAGGCTGCAAAATAACAGCATATCAGCGTATTATTGGCACAAAGAAAATTTTGAGGTGGGTGGAAAAATAGGAAGTGTGTTAAAATCATGACAGAAGATTTCTGGCAGTCATCTGCCCACACAGACTGACAATTTTGGGAATGGCACCTGCAGTGGGATACAGGAAAGACCTCAGGAGGGATTGGCTCTAGGCACTGGGTTCCTGTCTGGCTGCCTCAACCCCTTAAAATCTTTTACTGGCCCTTCCAAACATGGAGCATATCAAGCAATTGAAATTATGTTGGAAGGCCCACAACTGGAGAAATATGGGAGCACCTGACTCATACTTTTAGATGTGCAGTATGGTCCAGTAAAATTACCTATGACATGATCAGATGGCTGCTATTGAAATAAGCCACATTGTATCTTTAGAGCTGTTCATCATAGAGAAAAAAAATCTCTGGATGTGACCTCTAGTCTTGTGTAGCCGGAATGTTGACTAAGTCTATGTTTCAGAGTATTCTGGCCAATAATTGCTCAATCAAAATGACGAGATCTGACTAACAAACCAACCAACTGACCACAGGTCATTTATGTGCTATTGAGAAGTGTGTTTATCAGAAATTGTTGATATTACCATAAAAGACATAGAAATAGGCACAGAAAAACTCGCTATTAAATTAGCTGCAAAAATTGTTACAAAAAAGTTCTGTTCAAATAAATGCTGTTCTTTTAACTTTCTATTCATCAAAGAATCTTGGAAAAAAGAGCACAGTTTCTAGAAAGAAGCACAACGGTTTTCAACATTAATAATAATAATAAGAAATATCAGCATTTTACAATGATTTATGAAGGATCATGTGACACTGAAGACTGGAGTAATGGCTGCTAAATATTCAGCTTTTCCATCACAGGAATAAATTACATTTTAAAATATATTAAAGCAAAAAAAAAAAAAGAAAAAGTTATTTCATGCTGTATTTTGATCAAATAAAGGCAGCACTGATGAGCATAAAATACTTATTTCAAAAACAAAAGTTTTAATACAAACAAGTAAAAATTCTGCTCTCACTGCTAGCAAAATAATATAATTATTTTTTCCAATTTGCATATAAAAGATGAGTCTGATCATGTTTAAAGTTACATTGTTGCATGCTGCATGTATCACTGATATTTAAAAAAAAAAAAAAAAAAGAATTGGAATTAATTACTGACTGTGAGTGTTGAAAATGACATTATTCATGATAAATGTCAATATGCTAAGCACTCAATTTCCACTCTGAAATGAGTCTCATTGTACTCTGATCTCTCAATAATTCATTGTCTCATTTACGGAGCACAAACAATTGGCCTCTGTTAAATAAAGAACAGAAGAGATTACAGAGTGTGAGACAGCGGTATTCACAAGGATAAACCCAACCCGTGCAAGAAAGTCAGAATGTTTCTCTTTGATGATAGTACATGTTTCTCAAAAGGACAGCGATTACAAATTGTGTGTGTGTGAGAGAGATCAGAATGTTATAGCAACTGTTTAATTTGAAGGTCACAGAACACAGAGGACTCTCTCTGAAGGGGGCAGTCAAAGCTCTCTGTGGGACTCAAGGCTTCAGATATACAAAACGGATGTTGCTCTCAACGGTGGGGCTCAAGATACATTTACAGTTGAAATACAGATTAGATATTTTCCCCAAAGTCACAATTTCACAGACTCCACATCGAAGCTTTGAAAAGCTGATGTTTATCATAATATTAGTCTGTGTATTCAGCTGCTCAAACAACAATTTAACATTGGCTGACAAGTGTTTTCAAAGAAACAACTGGCACTAAGTCTCACCTCTATCTAACATTTTCTGATTATAGTGAGAATGCAACAAAACATAAGAAACAAATCATAAAAAAATGATATCTGAAAAGCCAACATGCTGATGATCTGCTGATAAGCTTATTATTCTGAGAACAAGATTTCTAGCTTTAACTTTTCCTAGGACATCCACCAAATTCGCTAGATCTTGATGGTCATAAAATATGACAAGAACTCAGAGTTAAACTGTGTCAGAACAAATTCATCTTGATAATATCAGATAACTTTGATAGAAAGGTATGTAATGAATTAGGTTGAATAGCTATCAGCTATGAGCTGTTCAGTTTAAGTACACAACTAGGTAATACCAATTAAGGTCAACAAATTACTAAGCAATGCTTAATTTTGTTCAGCCTGTGGTGTAAAAAGTTTGCATTAGCAATTAAAGAAAAACACTTGAGCAAAACATGGTCAGGTCAAAGTGTCTGAATAATTTTACTGGTAGTCCACTGTATGAAGAATATTTGGGTATAATATGTCACAGTTTACTTTATTTTGCTATCCTCACTTACATAAATGAACCATAGTGTCCTGCACCAACTAAAAATATCATATCTGGTGTCTGAATAATGGCATTTATTATAGCATTTAACAACTTTTCTGAAGATAATTGCGCTCTCTCTCTCTCTTTTTTTTTTTTTTTTTGAAGTCTTATGAATTGTAGTCTGAAGAGAAATCCCACATTAACACGTTTGACCCTGGTTGTGGAGCATGTCTACTGTGGGACTGTAGCCAGAGTCTCTGTTATTGGGCAGAAATAGAGATGCCCTCAGTTCAGAGCATCAGAATTAATTTCCTGATTCAACAGTGCATTTGAGCAGCTGCCTAAAACTGTTAAAAACTTTTTATCTTTGGACTGCTTCCAGACAGATTCTGCACGAGCCACCAAAACATTCCTTTGTGTCTTATGTTTACTGTTTGCGTTTTAACACCTGCATGCTCTTTTATTTAGAAATAATTTCAGCTCTAATAGTGCTGTACTCCTGCCTCTGTCATCAGAAACAAATAAACAAATGCAATATTTCACAGTCAAAGTCTAATTATCATTGTATTCATCATACTTATTTCCAGACCTCTTGTGTTAGTTCAGACAAACTCTGGTGCAAATGTTAAATGAAAGTTATTCCTCCAGTGCAACTGTTATCTCCTATGTAAGAATGATCCAAAATGACAGTGGCAGAGAAAGAGAGAGATTTTAATTTAGCATCAGTGGTCCCCTACCACACATCTGACTTGGTCTAACAAGCATACAAGAGAAAGAAGCTTCTCGTGTCTGCAACCCCTCGAGTCACAGGATTAGCAATATTTCCCTAATGATAAATCTCTTGCAGAGGCCCAAGTCTTGTTATGAACGCAGTGTCCTTTCTTCTCTCTTATAAACACAAGCTCACTCATTCAGTAGCATGGTTCAGTAAAATTCCCTTTCAGTTCACAAGTTGAATTTGAAGTTAATATTCAGTAACTGATGTTTCAAAGCAAATCCAGCCAGTTGTATATAGTATATTTTTATTTTGCCTAATTCCAGCTGCCAGCTCCAATTTGTTTTCCAATTCACTGGACCCGATCATAACAAAAACAAAGATAAACATGAATTTCTTGCTCTAGGCAAAATTTGATCATACAGTATAATAATAATAATAATAATAATAAAATAGCAATGGTAATTTCCAATCCAAAATCAATTTAATAAGCTAATTTACTGTTTTTATTAATCATATGGGACCCCATGTGTAATTTTCTCCATGTGACTAATAAACTTTATATATATATATATATATATATATATATAGATATATATAAAACCTTAATTCATTTATTAAACTTTAACATTTTTTTTTTTTTTCCCCCACTGTTAAGTAAATCTTAATTTTGAGTGTGAAAACCTTTTTGGTTTTGATGCAAGTTATACTGACTTGTGCATCAAAATATGATAACAGGAGATAAAAGAGTGCAGTGTAAACTGCTTTGTAGAATAATAATTAAGAGCCATGAAAACTGATTTGAAATATCTAACACATTGCTTTCGTAGAAGAATAAATCATACAACTGTAGGATCAGAACGAGTCAGACAAAACTAAGATTCGATCAGAACATCGAAACATGAAGAGCCGAAATTCCAGAAGAGGCCCCAAGAAAACAGGACAACATCATAAATCAGATTCCTTGCTCCAACCTCTGAAGGAAGCCTTACAAACAAGCCTCTTTCACAGAACAGCTCGCAACATTAAGACAAAATAACACTTATTGATAAGTCCAATGCAGGAAGGAAATCGTCAAATTTGGGGCAAATAATCAAGATTAATGGTCAAAGAGATGGCCATCACATGTGTTCCACAAGAGAAATCATGAGCTTCTTTAGATTGACTTTTCCCCCACACATACAAGACAAAGACTGAGACTGAAATTCTTTAGGAGACCTTTTAACCTCTCTCTGGTCTTCACCGAACATGTCCCTATGTCCTACATAGAACTACACAGAGACTTTCTTTTTCATATGCACATAAAATCATCCTAAAAGGACATCGCTAGGCATAACACTATATTATGTATGTAACCACACATTAGACTATCATGTTTTAAGCACATATTATGTATGTCTTTTTAATAACTATTGAATGACTTTAAGGTTTATTCATGTTTGGTATGTATGAGCTTGACAATTCTAGCTTGAAACGTTTCTTCCAACTGATTCTTTGTCAAATGTATCATATTCTGGTTATAGAAATCACATCCAAAAGTATACTTTGCAACAGTGTGTAAAATTCGGACCATGTGACTGATAACATGCTGATTTATGATGGAATGAACAACCCTAACTAAGAAAATAGCTTGTCTAATTGGTCAAGACACCAAATGGGATGTGTCCATAAGCCGAGTTTAAAAACTCAGGACACCATCAAATCTTCCCTTCTCGCCCTTTCTCTTCTCTCTTCTCGCCACTGTGTTTTGATGCTGCTTTTTAGCGCTCTTTGAGCGTGCTCTGGTCTACAGGTCAGTTGCTACTTAACACCACGATGAGAAGAAAAACCACCTAGTCTCGTTACACCCTTTCTTTCTTTTATTTTAGTTTATTTTCTGTTGCGAGTTTCGTGTTCTCAGTTTAAGTTTTGCCGCCACGCCTTGTCTCGAGCCTGTGACTGCCTCAAAACTTCAAACAGACCAACTCCGCTTCCTCAGCCAACGCCCAACCATTGGCTTCCCAAGACATCACTTCAAAGACTACTGAACTTCCAGCCAATCACCAACTCGGGAAAACCCCTTTCCTGCAACAACTACGACAGAAGGGAATCCCTGTAACACAAAGGCAACGCAAGCAAGTACCTCCAGGTCTAACTGAACTGGCGCATTTAATATAAATTTTAGCCTCATTGAGAAACTCAATGCAAGGGTTAATTACGTGATTGATGATTGTTCACGTCTATGTGATAGCACATATTGCTAGAAACTTGGGATTCACTTTCTCATTCTCTAAACTCCTCCTTTCTCTCTTTCTGCAACGTATGAATGTGTGACTGCTTGTGTTCATGAGTTAGATTAGTTTATGTCTTAGGTTTATATAAATAAAGTCGTATTTATATTTAAAAGAGGAGTATCTTGTGTTTTGTGCTTACAAGTTAATGTTTTAATCTGCCGATCTTGTTACTGTGCTTATTAATAGTGTTTTCACTATATTTTGGATTTTAATATCCAGTGCAGAATTAATGTTATACGGCTCATTCAGTGAATCGCTGCCGACTCAGTGATCAGCCGCAGAACAGTGATTCTGTTCAAATTCCCTATAAAATCACAAATGATTCCCTTTGAGCTAAATTAAATTAAATGATTTATGTATCAAACCCTACATATTAATGGTGGAGAACCTTGGCAATCGTTTAAACATTATTTGCAAGCAGACCCAGTACCAAACTTGTGTGTTTGTCTCATAATTTTATTAACGCCTTACACATGCAGTTTCTGAAAAAAATCAGATAGACTGTAGCTTGAATGCACCTTACTGCGAGCAGTAGAAAGTTTATCAATGCTATAATGCGTGTTTAAATCGTACGATAAGGAACTAACCTGATATTAGCAAAGAAACCCTAATTTCTGTTGTTAGTAGAGCGTAAGCCTTATCTGACGAAGAAATCTCAGATTAGCAGCCCAAATAGATGGTACCAGACTAAATTAATCTGATGTTGGGCGAACATATCCCCATTTCATCTTTAAATGTGTAAATCTTCTCTGACGAAGAAATCTCAGATTAGCAGCACAAATTAATCTGCGTGGCGAAGAAACCCCATTTGCAGTGATATTAAAACTGGGCAACGAAGAAATCTTGCTACAGGATATTTAGTTAAATGGTGATTTGAGCGATGTTCCTCATCTCCCAGAGTTAAGGCCTTGTTGTAACCATCGCGTATCATTGTAGTCATTGAAGTGATGCAATTGAATAGCAAATTAATGGTGTAATTCTAGCCTAGCTAACTAGTAATTTTACTATTGTCTGTGAAGTGAATGTGCTGTTTTGATTTGTGAAAGAAGTTGTATGCGATACGTCATAACTGACTGCGTGTGAGTTCCCATGCATGTTTACAGCAGTGCAAGTTCTGCTCCACTTGCGCGTGTTGTAAACTTGCATCGGTCTCTTAGCAACGTCTGATCACGGAAGTTGAGAGCAGCCTCAGTTCAATCTGATAACAGCACACACGTCACAGACCCTTGTGTAAACAAACAACTGAGTGTAGCCCAAGCTAACTCTTTAGCAGCCGAGCAGGCATATACGCTAACTAAGCCCTTTACCTCAACTGTTAGCTGTTAGCATCCGACTAACTGACACTGTGTGAGTGTAAAGTGTAGCGTCTGAACCACTCCTCTCTCTCTCTCTCTCTCTCCCCCTCAATCTTGTTTTCACTTCCTGTTTGTGCTATTACCTTCTGTTTAGATTCAGGTTGGCCCCTCCTCACATATTGGTTCTATTTGTTTTATTTATTTATTTTATCTTGACTTTATTCTACCTCTTCTTGATTTTATTTCATTAATTTACCTTTGTTTAGCTTGAATGTACCAATTCAGCTAAGTTGATTTTAATTAAATCTGAGATTTAATTAAATTAATTTGTTATTTTTATTTTATTTTTTTATGTTTTTATTCCTTTTAGTTTCCTAAAGCTATTAGGGCATTTTCATTTTACCCTTACCTTATTTTAGTTATTTGACCATCACCATCTTCCCTCTCGGTGTAGGATTAGAGCAGTTCTAGCAACTGTTGTCCCCTTAATGAGCTGTACAGGTTATTAGTAGCCTAATTCCTGTCTTTTCTACTACCCTCTTACACCAGGGCCCTGAGCAGACTAGAAACACTTCCTATTGTTTCTGTTTGTTTACCTTAAAGTGGTTGATGTGTCCCTGCTAGCGTAGCCAACAGTCTCCCTAGGTTTTACGACCCTGCTACATTCCTTTGAACAAGTGAAATCTGCTTAGTCATATCTCCTAGCTTAAATTAAATAAGGAAAGCCCTTCTTTCTCCCTCTGTCTCTTCCTGATTTTATTTCAGTTTTGTTTATTTGATACCTTCATAGTGACCAAACCTGTGAACCATCAGTGCTTTGAGTAATAGTTTGACCACACGCATAGCCGGTCATTAGCTGACCCCTGCTTACAGCCTCATCAACAAAGTTACTCAAACCCTCTCCTTGCGTTCTTTGCACCCTACCTCACTAGATGCCCCTCACCAGCTATTCACACCTTACACGGCCTACAGAGCCGTTCCCCATACAGATAGCCTAACGACTCTGTACGTACTTGCACTTGCCTTCTGCCTCTCTCTCTCTGGTGTTCTCCCAAGTGTGCCAATGTGTCTCAGACATTCCACAGACATCCAGCCCTGCCAGCTCACCAGGACCACCTGAAAACCCGGCAGAGCATGGTGATGGACATCCTTCAGCCCAAAGCAGCCAACAACCTGCAATGGCAGAGAAAGGAACAGCGAGACTGTGACACAAGTGGACACCTGACACCCAGCCTGAACCACCAGGAGCCAACCAGCATCATCTCCTCCTTGGTCCACGATCTCCTGGACCTCAGACAGGAGGTAAATGAACTGAAGCTGCTAGTCACAGAGTCCTACAGGGAACTGACACCCGCTCAGCGAGAGAAGGCACAGAACGGATGTAAAGAACCCTACAGAATGGCGCAACAGAAGGAAATCACCAGTCTTCAAGAGGCTCTAACAGCTGCTGGACACCAAGCGCAGTGTGAAAAAGCCACCAGACAGGACCTGGAAAGAGAATTGTTTCACACAAAGACACTGTTAAAAACAGCGTATGTGGAACTTAATGAGAGGGACACCAGAACTAAGGCCTTAGAAGGCCATCTACATGCAGCCAGAGCTGAAGTCCAAACTCTGACTCAGCAATTCTGCAGCATTAACGAGGAGCTTGACATGGTTCAGAGAGAACTGAAACAGTCCTACCGGCTGTGCATGGATTCAAATAAAAAGGCACCCTGCTGCACGTCACACAGCCAGCAGTGCAAATCCCCTCACTCCTGTATACAGATACAAAGGGGGGAGAAAGCCTTCTGCCTGACATTTCACAAGTCAGCTTCCTGAAAACCTCTGCAGCTGCAGAAGGAAAGGGATTTATTCAGGCGAGCCCTGAAACAGCACATGGAGTGACACTCAAAGACCTCAACCGAATGGCCAGAAACATCCCTGCATTCACGCCAGAACTTGCAGGAGAACATGATGTTTACGCTTACTTAAGAGAGATTGACTTTTTCCTGCAGACGTGGACCAGTGTGAACCACCAAGAGACTCTATCTACTCTGGATCACCTGTAGCCCAGAAGTGCGACGCTTCCTGGCTCGACAGCCAGGACACATCCAATTGGACTACCAGCAGCTTAAACAGGCCATCATAAAGGAATTCTCAGACCCAGAATTTGAACACGGACTGATCGCTGCCTTAGCCATCGAACAGGGCCATCATGAAACTCCCCAGGCTTACTACCACAGACTTCGACGAGCTTACTTCGGAGCTCGCAGTGAACCTGGGATGGAGGAAGGCACTAGCTTTAAGAGCCTTTTCCTACGAAACCTCCACCCCATTGTAAGTCACCATATAGGCATTATGGCCTGCCCCACAATGCCTATTCAACAACTGCGTGACCTGACACAGAAGGCCTTTAACAAGCACAAGGCCTCTACCAAAGGTGTTTGTAAGACCCCACTGATTCTGAACTGCACAACCCAGAATCCAAAGTAGGCGCCAGAAGGCACCCAGCATTGCCACAATGCAAGGCCCTTCTACAGAAAGCCACTAGCCAGCAGAAGAAAGAGCCGTTGCCATGGCAACAGACCCAGGTCCCAGACCAGCCACTGGCAGGAACCATGGAAAAGGCCATCCTCATCCTGCGAACACCATGGTATGTCCAACAACAGTCCCCCACAACATCCTCCTCCACACCCTTCACACAGGTTCCAAACGGATATTGCACAAGGACAGCTGGACACGCCTACTTCTGAGTTACAGGAGCTTCTGACACTGGCAAAAGAGCTCCTTGAACAAGACTCAACTGAGGAGTACTGCGAAGGACAAACTTCTGACTCCTTGCCTGACGCAACACAGCATCAGAGCACCAAGGGAGGAGCATCCCTTAAAGGAACACTCCACTTTTTTTGGAAATAGGCTCATTCTCCAACTCCCCCAGAGTTAATAAATTGAGTTTTACCGTTTTTGAATCCATTCAGCCGATCTCCGGGTCTGGCGATAGCACTTTTAGCATAGCTTAGCATAGATCATTGAATCCTATTAGACCAGTAGCATCGTGTTCAAAAATGACCAAAGAGTTTCGATAGTTTTCCTATTTAAAACTTGACTCTTCTGTAGTTATATTGTGTACTTAGACCGGCGGAAAATGAAAAGTTGCGATTTTCTAGTCCGATTTTGCTAGGAACTATACTCTCATTCCGGCGTAATAATCAAGGAACTTTGCTGCCGTAACATGGCGCGGCAGGCGCAGTGATGCGCGCCTGAAAGTAGTCCCCAGCCAGGTACCTGGTTATAATATAGCTGGGGACTACTTTCAGGCGCTGCGTATCACTGCGCCTGCTGCCGTCAAAGTTCCTTGATTATTACCGGACTGGGAGTATAGTTCTAATCATATCGGCCTAGAAAATCGCAACTTTTCATTTTCCGCCGGTCTTAGTACACGATATAACTACAGAAGAGTCAAGTTTTAAATAGGAAAACTATCGAAACTCTTTGGTCATTTTTGAACGCGATGCTACTGGTCTAATCGGATTCAATGATCTATGCTAAGCTATGCTAAAAGTGCTATCGCCAGACCCGGAGATCGACTGAATGGATTCAAAAACGATAAAACTCAACTTATTAACTCTGGGGGAGTTGGAGAATGAGCCTATTTCCAAAAAAAGTGGAGTGTTCCTTTAAAACCAGTCGACACCCCAGAAGCAGCCAGACAACGTTGGACTGAGCAACGGGCCCACATGCCCAACAGCGAAACCTCTACCGACACAACTCAGGCAAGCTCAAGTCGGTGCCACCACAAAAGCAAAGCGACACTGCGAACACCAGACTTCTGGTGACGTTCCATCAGAACAGAGGGCTAACAACCACCTGCTGCCCTTCTGCCATCACCACTAGGATGACAGCTGACACTGCCTCGACACCTGCTGCATCAGCTCGAGGATCCGCACCTTGCTACAGCCTACATCCCCACAGCATACCACCTGACAGCATCCACCACGGCACCACAACCACTCCTGGAGGCAACCAACGGCCAGAGAGCCACCACTGTCTCCCAGCCGTGGGTGGCAGGTGCATGTTTGATTGTTCTGCATCTTGAACGTCGCTCGTTGTTGTCTATTGGATGGACAACAACGTTCGAAAGAGGGGAATTATGTAGCATTTGGACCAATCAGACACACAATTTTGCATTTGATTTAACAAATCAATTAGTTATTAGATTAACAAATGGTCACAGACCCCTCACCCAATACACATACCCGGAGCGAGTAGGACTGTCAAGGACTTCAGGCCCCCCTGGTCCCATGGCAACCCATCAGATAACACTAGTTTTATTGCTCAAAGGAATGCAAATGGCCAAGCAACACTCACTTCATATCCCCTTTAGGAAAAATACATTATGCCATAAAATGGACTCTTCTCTAATTAATTAATAGAAAAACCTTTCTTTGAATGAGCACACATATCATTAGGTCATTGTGTATATTATTACTGTTCTTGTATATGTTTTTGTGTATTGTATGCTGTTCTATGCATGCTTTTGATAGATCACTAGTTAATATCACTCTAACTGTAACATGTTTGGTCTCTATCAATTCGTCTTCGGATGATCTAAGTGAGAGTGAATATTACATGTTGATACCTATGCAACATATTAATGTCCTAAGAATCTTTAATAGTTTGTATAAAAATTTCCAATCCAACCCCTTTGCAAATTAACATGCTCTCAGACAAAGAGTCATAAACCCCCCCAGTATTTCCAAACTCCCGCTTGGAAATTCAGCCTTTCTCATTGGTCAAGCCCATCCTGAGAGGCGTGACTTTTCTCACCTTAAAGGGCTCACGCACAGTTCTGCCTGCGCTCTTCTGCAAAAACTCTACTGCCAAATCTCTGGACTGCTGCCCGTGTGGAGAGCCTGAGCCGGTACCGGCGTGCCCGGTGGGCTCCTACATATCTCAGTTTTGCGGTTCTGTTAGATCCTAGAAGGATGTGAGCTAGAACTCTTCTGAAACGAAGTTTTGCGCCAGGCCTTGCGGCCTTGACTATCCATTCAACCAAAGCTCCGCGGACCTCAGAACCAGAATAACCTCTTTGGAATTCATCACTCTTCAACCCGGAAGAACGTGATTGCGAGTCCAAAACCTTGAAACCATCAAGACTTTTCATCTGAGACTGCATTCCAGACACACGTCAACAGCCGTGGAAGTGCAAGTATGGTACATCTAACTAAACTAAACAGAGATTTAGTATAAGTTATAGACCCCTTTATAAACGGCGCTGAGGGTTTAACTCAGGTGGTTAACTGACTCTTTCCATAACTGCATTCTGTTTTCTCTAATGGCTTCATTCATCCACTTTAGCTCCCCTTTTGTATATACGCGTGAGTGTATGTATGTTTGTTTGTTTGTTTAGATTAGTTATGTGTGTAAGCGTTTAGTTAATAAAAGTTGTGTGCACAAATTACAAGAGTTTCTGGTTCTGCCTTGCAAATTAATGTCCCGTTACGATTTTGACCCTCGCTACATGCTCTAATGCATTAATACTTAAGAAAGTATTTTCTGTGGCCATGAAAATATCCTTTCTTAGAGTTGATATGAACTTACACTGAATGGTATCTGGACGATCAGATCAGTTGATGGCAATTTAATTCTGCTACAGTTATCACTGTCAACCGATATAAATAATTATAAATAATTGTAATTAATCATAATTAATTGTAAATATTTATATACAATTCCCTTTTAATCTAATTTGCTACACAACATTATTCATTATAATACAGTATTATTTAAATAAATATATCAAATTTGGAAATCCAATGATTTTAAAATATATTGCATATTTAGAGCATTTTGGTTAATTGATTTGAAAATGAAATATAATATAAATTAACTCTAAATCATAAATATATATACAGTCTATAGGTGCCATTTCAAATAATTAAGTAAATGATCACCTTAATTTTGTTTTATTTTTTAAAATTAAAGCTATATGTTGAGAATATTATGGATAACTGAAAAAAAAAATGAAAAATTAAATGTATTATTAAAACTACATGTTTCTACTTCGGTTCCCATCAATAGGTTCAGTTGTGAATGGTGCACCATGGTGGTCCGTAGAGACATCACTGCAGTCTGTCTCTATTCATACCAACCTGCAGGCATAAGTGATAGTGGTATATGACACAGAGGCCTCCATCTATCCCATCAGCATCTGAAAAATAGGGGTGGTTAATAATTTGTAACTGTGAGAGAACCCATGAAATGAAATGGGAATAGGAACAGGCCAACAGAGGCGAGAGGTTGTCATAGAAACTGACGTTAACATAAGTCTCCAAGTCACCATTGTGAATAGCTGAACTTAGACCTAAAGACATTCTGTTTAACCTATAATATATGTTACTATGCACTTGAAAACGTTTTTAATTTTTTTTTTTTTTATAGAGTACATTCTGTTATAATTAAAAGGCTTTTAAGCTCATGTGCACTTCATTTCAAGTGAAAACCTGTATTAGATAAAGTGCTGGCTGACTACTTATATGTCGTTTCCAATTTTAGAAACCAGAAAGTGAGGTTACTTCGAATAACATGACGCTGAGAGGAAGTTTGTTATACTTTAACAAAAGATATTCTGCAAGCAGCTCTCTGTTGTGTTACATGCCACCCAGAGATTGTTGACACATTTACATTCTTTTTGACTGGGTTTTGACAGTCTGAGCTTCTAACATGAGCTCTGCAGCTCTGGTAAACTAAGCAGGTTAGTGGCTGTGTGTGTGTGTGTGTGTGTGTGTGTGTGTGTTGTGCACATTGCGTTTTCAGTCCACATTGTCTGCCATTGATGGCTTTTCAAGTGTAAGGCAGTCAGGCTATATCCACCATACCTACAGGCTGTGCAGTATTCAAGTGTGCATAGGGCTCTTTGTGTTTTTTGACCACATATCAGAAATCCATATTGACCACATTGCAAAAAAAAACAAAAACAAATGGCAGATTGGGTGTAACTTAATGTTATGACCTCAGTGGTTTGATACTGTGTTAAACTAGATTAGAAATGCAAAATACACAATACTGTTTAACCATTTACTGTGTATTAACTATAGGCCAGTGCAGCACACTCCAAAAATAAATAAATACATAAAATAAAAAATAAATATGTATATATTTATATATGGGTAGTTGACGTATCAATGTGTCCTATGGTGTGAGGAAAAAAAATGTACAAAAAAAAAACATTGAACACTGAAGAAAAACATCTCTCATGCTATTTGCTACACACACACACACACACACACACACACACATATATATATATATTGTAATTTACTTTGATTTACTTGTCTGTTACAATAATGTAATGCCTTAAATAATCTTTAATTATCTTTGGGAGCTTTTCACACCAACTATTGATTTATGTGATTAGCTGAGGTTAATTTCATTAATTAATTAGCATATCATGCGATTAATTCAATTAAAAATCTTCAAACAAGCATTACACTGTAGAAACAATGAAGAGAGGAAGAATAATAAAGCGGAGAGGAACAGAGAGCTACTAAACACACGACATGAAGGTTGAGACCATATGCTTTAGGTTCTCCACTATTATTCAGCAAGACGCATGAAACCATTAGCTAACACATCACAGAACAAAAGGAAGGAAATTATAAGAGGATAGTGAGTGAGAATGCAGAAAAGGAGCGAACATGCTGTGTGTTCTCACAATAGGGACAGTCTGGGTCTTGTGTACAGCATAAAATCTCTGGCATTTTAATGTGCAGGACTTAATAAATAAGGATAAAACAGAGTGTGTGCATAAAGAACATTGTTTGGCCTGGGTAATGAGTGCTACCACTTTAGTCCAAAACTAACAAACCCATAATGCACTGTAAAGATTATAACTATAATTAATTAAAAAGGCATCTATAGATTATTTCACCCAATATTTGAGAGTGCACATTTTATGCTTTTTCAAATACAACTTTTTTTAAGGAATAGGTCAACCAAAAGCTAAAAATTTCTGACAATTTACTCACTCTTAGGCAATTCAAAATGTAGATGAGTTTGTTTCTTTATCAGAATAGATTTGGAGAAATTTAGCATTACATTACTTGCTCACCAGTGGATCCTCTTCAGTGAATGGGTGCTGTCAGAACGAGAGTTCAAACAGCTGATAAAAACATCACATTCATACACAAGTAATCAAAATGACTCCAGTCCATCAGTTAATGACTTGTGGAGTCAAAAGCTACATATCTGTAATAAACAAATCCATCATTAAACACCCATTCACTGCAGAGGATCCACTGGTAAGCAAGTAACTTTTGGGTGAACAATTTCTTTAAGCAAATATAAACTAGCTTAATTAATTAATACCAAAAGTGGTTTCAAATATTGTGCTTCATTAGTTCCTGCTAAAAAAAATAAAATAAAAAATAAATAAAAACCACATATTAAAACATATAAGGACTGCTATTTGTATGTTGTTGCCTACATAGAGTGTTCTGGTGTCAGCTGGTCAGTTGTGTAATCTATTTATATATTTATTTCTTTTGAATATAGCTGGTTCAATTTGGGAAAATTCCATTTAAAAAGTATAGCCTATTTAGTCGACAGTATGACAGCTTGTTCCGGAAACGAGCCTAGATATCTGGTTAGAAAGACTTTGTCGAAAGGCAAACTTTATGGAACTAAGCCATATTTTAGCTAAATGCAACTGTGACTTCTTCTTAACACATTGAGATTAATATATTCTTACTCTTAATAAGAAGCAATGAATAACAGTCATGCACCAGTTACTGTCACATCTGTGGGAAAGCAATAAAATAATTTGCTTGGAAAGGTCATGTAAGTGTTAGATTCCTCAACTTAGCTGCCTGGTTTGATTCTAATTTGGCCACGGCATATTGACAGTGGACTAATTTGCCCTCAAATGAACTTTTAACTCTGCCATTTTCCAAGTGTTGCAGTTCTTGTTACATTCCAGCTGTAATATAAAGGTCACAAATGTCCAGAAGTCACAAAAGTTAGCACAAAATTCATCTTGCTGGGATTTTTTATTTATTTTATTTTATTTTTCTAATAGCTTGTCTTTCATAATTAGGTAGGGGAAAAAGTCATACAGGTGCCATTTTTTTTTTTTTTTTTTTTGCTAAAGTTATTTATAAATTTTGAAGTTAAAATGCCAAAATTTGAGGTCTGGATGATTAATTATATAAATACAGCACAAGTCATGACAGATTGACAAATATAGTTGTAACGCAAACCACCATAATCTAAATTTAATTGGTCTCCAAATGAGAACAATATCTTATTACAACAAACTACTTAATTTAGCATGAACGTGTTCAAAGTCTATACAGTAGATAGAACAAGAGGTGGAATTTATCTACTCCTTTCTTGGTTTGTGAGCAGGACTTTTTCCAGAGAGAATAATTATCTTTCTTCTTCCACTTTTGCAATTAGTGTTCCCTTAGGGAGGAATATTCAAACAGGAAAAAAGAGGTTGACCATGATCATATAAATAAGAAAGAAAACTGAAAAGGTACAGAAAGGTTAAATATTAATTTATATACTGCTTGTATTCAAACCATCTTGTCAATAATTGTACATCATTTAAACTGTTTCAGAAATTAAGATTCTTGTTAATATATAAAGATACTTTTCCATCTAAGCAATGAATATAAAATCAGTCGGGTATGAAGCTCTCAGTTTCCACATTTAAAACACCTAGTGAGCCATCCTCAGTGTACAATGTCATTCTTTTGATCCTTGCCTTTATTAACACGCTGCAGTATGCGTTTTATGTTTGAAAAAAAGTCACTCTTTTGATTATAGTTTATAGTTAGAGGTTTGAAACTAGCTTGAACACATCAAAAGATAACCACAATGCACAAAATGAGTCACACCACTTTACATTACACAGAAAGTGAAGTGCATAATGTGGGTGTATTTAAAGTGTTTCTATTACCCAGAAATGTCAGGTAACTTTTTTCTTTTTATACAAAATCATGATCCGCAGTCACATGAAACAGTCTTTTCTTTTCGTTTTATTCTACATTCAGCACCAATAGGACAAGGACACAAACGTTTCAACTCAAAGGCCTTCCTCGGTGTGTTAAACAATACAAATCCTCCACCCACTTTTTAAATCACCAATTTCATGTCATCGTTCATTTACCAATGTTCATTCATTAAAAGCTTACGTACTCCATTTCAATATACAACAACTTGCATTGATTTAATGGATTAACGCACCTAAACGAAAGATCAAGCGACGGAAGAGCACAGTGCAAAAAACTTTTGTGGAACTTTTTTCTTTTGTCACAACATTTCTGTCATGAAAAATACATTGAAAATGTGAATATATATATATATATATATATATATACAGTGGGTACGGAAAGTATTCAGACCCCCTTAAATTTTTCACTCTTTGTTATATTGCAGCCATTTGCTAAAATCATTTAAAATCATCAAGTTCATTTTTTTTCCTCATTAATGTACACACAGCACCCCATATTGACAGAAAAACACAGAATTGTTGACATTTTTGCAGATTTATTAAAAAAAGAAAAACTGAAATATCACATGGTCCTAAGTATTCAGACCCTTTGCTGTGACACTCATATATTTAACTCAGGTGCTGTCCATTTCTTCTGATCATCCTTGAGATGGTTCTACACCTTCATTTGAGTCCAGCTGTGTTTGATTATACTGATTGGACTTGATTAGGAAAGCCACACACCTGTCTATATAAGACCTTACAGCTCACAGTGCATGTCAGAGCAAATGAGAATTATGAGGTCAAAGGAACCGCCTGAAGAGCTCAGAGACAGAATTGTGGCAAGGCACAGATCTGGCCAAGGTTACAAAAAAAGTGGCTTCCATAATCCTTAAATGGAAGACGTTTGGGACGACCAGAACCCTTCCTAGAGCTGGCCGTCCGGCCAAACTGAGCTATCGGGGGAGAAGAGCCTTGGTGAGAGAGATAAAGAAGAACCCAAAGATCACTGTGGCTGAGCTCCAGAGATGCAGTCGGGAGATGGGAGAAAGTTGTAGAAAGTCAACCATCACTGCAGCCCTCCACCAATCGGGGCTTTATGGCAGAGTGACCCGACAGAAGCCTCTCCTCAGTGCAAGACACATGAAAGCCCGCATGGAAGGACTCCAAGATGGTGAGAAATAAGATTCTCTGGTCTGATGAGACCAAGATAGAACTTTTTGGCCTTAATTCTAAGCGGTATGTGTGGAGAAAACCAGGCACTGCTCATCACCTGTCCAATACAGTCCCAACAGTGAAGCATGGTGGTGGCAGCATCATGCTGTGGGGGTGTTTTTCAGCTGCAGGGACAGGACGACTGGTTGCAATCGAGGGAAAGATGAATGCGGCCAAGTACAGGGATATCCTGGACGAAAACCTTCTCCAGAGTGCTCAGGACCTCAGACTGGGCCGAAGGTTTACCTTCCAACAAGACAATGACCCTAAGCACACAGCTAAAATAACGAAGGAGTGGCTTCACAACAACTCCGTGACTGTTCTTGAATGGCCCAGCCAGAGCCCTGACTTAAACCCAATTGAGCATCTCTGGAGAGACCTAAAAATGGCTGTCCACCAACGTTTACCATCCAACCTGACAGAACTGGAGAGGATCTGCAAGGAGGAATCGCAGAGGATCCCCACATCCAGGTGTAAAAAAACTTGTTGCATCTTTCCCAAAAAGACTCATGACTGTATTAGATCAAAAGGGTGCTTCTACTAAATACTGAGCAAAGGGTCTGAATACTTAGGACCATGTGATATTTCAGTTTTCTTTTTAATAAATCTGCAAAATGTCAAAAATTCTGTGTTTTTCTGTCAATATGGGGTGCTGTGTGTACATTAATGAGGAAAAAAATGAACTTAAATGATTTTAGCAAATGGCTGCAATATAACAAAGTGTGAAAAATTTAAGGGGGTCTGAATACTTTCCGTACACACTGTATATATTTTTGCCTTTAATACAGCTTCCAACCTTGCTAGAATATATTCATACAACTTTTGAATAGCTGAATGTTGTTTGTCAGAACATCTGCTAGTTACTTCAGAGATTTGGGTCCACACTGTTCTGTCCAAAACTCGGTGGTTTGATAATATTCTTGTCTGGCCAGGGCAGATGTTGAAGTTCATCTTTGAGCTCCAACTCTGCAGGTTTATTAAATGTGGGGTAAGCGATTTCTGGTAGCCAATGTTGATATTTTAAATCACTAAAGCAAACACGCTCCTACCCCAAAAGGGTCTTGCCCCTATTTTGATAGCTCTGCCCCACACATACGTACACAAAACAGGCAACGATAGTGCTGTGAAACAAAGCAAAACCAATGTTACTCACAGATCGAGAAGAAACAAAGCAACCTCGGCATCCGATCGCACGCCTTTCCGCTCCTTCAGTTCTCTCCAGCGCTGGAAAGCTGATCTGATATTTACACGGGTCCTACTTTTTGCCTTATCGTAACACCATGTCTACACCGGATGCGAGCGGTGCGACAAAATACTATAGAACTCATTATAATCACTAATAATGCCATCTACCAGTGTAGACAGACTTTAGCTGCGGGGCGTGGTGCAACACGACAACTGTTGCGTCCGGTGTAGACACAGTGTATAAACCTTCTTTTGTTCCGCAGACGTTTTCCTCTTTTGTTTTTTTATCCGCCATCTCTATCTTTCTGTCGTTGCTAGGCTCGGCTAATGTCTGTCCTGTGCACTGAGCGCTCTCTCCCCTGCATCATGAGTAGACATGCTCCTTACTGCTGATTGGCTACACGTTTGTTTTGGTACTCGGCCCAGACTCGTTTTCTAAAGTGTTTTTGAAAAAATACATACCCCACCTTTAATTATATATGATGTTGATGCACATGCTCACATAATGAGATTTGCCACTGGTAAACAGCAACATGCAGGCATCTAGCCTATGATTCATGACTTCATAATAAGGTCTTTCTTTTCTCACTTGAAATGCCTCATATGCTTTGACCTAACCTTTAGCAGTGAACCAATGAGAAACAAATCATTTGTGGACCAATATGCTGCAATTTTTGTCAGGTTGCTAAATTACTTCAACATTTTTACTAAACAATAACAGCCTTTAATACTGCCATTAACTGATTTTCTGTATTTGTGTATGTCCTTTAGGCTTTTTTCAAACATTACACTAATTGGCGGACTAATTTCCAGCCAATTCGATCTGTTTCAGAACAAAAATATGTAATGAATATTTAAAATAACCATTCCTCCTCAATTAACTTCAGATTATACAGTACCACAAAAACAACAACACCATTAGGTTTTGGGATACTTATTTATTAATAATACTTATATTAAATGGGAATCACAAGTTCAAAATTTAATTTCAAATTCTCTGACTCTTCCAGGTTGCCTATGATGTGCAAATTCTGTCTCGAGCAAAAATTAGCTCACAGGCTCTGGGTCATTACGAAACACATCCATACTGCTAGAAGAGCACGACCTTAACTTAATAGACAGATAGCATCAGCCAATCAATATGGCTCATCATGGGGCTTATAATCCGTTCCACTGGTCTGAGGCAGACGTGCCCTGTCAACTAAACAGACAGAAATCTCTATCTGAAGTGAAAAAAGAAGATGTATGTCACTGAGTTTAAGGCACGTGTCAGAAAATATCAGATCCAACTGATCCTTGTTGGATACTTGTTTCAGTACTTGTATTTTTCCTGAAAATGTGTTTTAAGTGTAAACCATCTGCCTTTTCTTTATTTCTTTTTAAATTTGTCAGTTTCATAAGTATATAAGTGGATTATTTTTAAAGAAAAATACATGTAGGCCTATAGGATTAAGCATTTGGAAGATATTTTTTGTACCTTCAATTTTCAGAAATACAGTAGGTGGTGATCTTACTCCCTAAAGGTTTAAAAGACCCACTTTAGTCGAGGCCGTTCTAAATCAAATGCTTTCTTCTTAATCTTCTTCTCTTTTGGTTTAAGGAGGCTATTCCAAATATGTCTGGGTGACAAATGACAGTGAAGAAAAGCATATTTTCAATTCAAGCCATTAATCCGCAACCGTAAGTAAAAGCACTTCCTATTAACAACCATAAATTATCTTCCTCTTTCTCCCCATTTTCTACTTATCCATACTTCTGCTCTAGCTTCTCTATTACTCTGACTCAAGCTTGAAATGCAGTATAACACTGCTGCTAATATTATTTATGCTACTTTATAATATATTGCTCATGCTTTTCCTCATTTGTAAGTCACTCTGGATGTATACTCTTAAAAATAAAGGTTCTTTATGGTTCAATGAATGGAACCTTTCCATTGCACTAAATGTTATTTGAAGGTTCTTTAGATTATCAAATTGGTCTTTACACTAAGAAAAAAAACAACAACAAAAAAAAAAAACATTGTACTTTAAAAAAAACTGTTCAGTGAAAATCAAAATGGTTCTTTTAGGGCATTACTGAGAAACACCCTTTTATTTTTAAGTGTAAGTATCTGATAAATGATTAAATGTAAGTGTCAGTTCTGATTCACGCTAGAGCCTGGAGAACTTCTATCAAATTCAGATTTTCTCTTCCAACTCACAATGCATCCCACATCTAGAGGAAAAGTATAATATGATCCTAAATCCTTCAGCCAACGAACATGTTCTGCTTGGTTTATTTTATTAGATGTAATGGTTGTATGACTTTTTTACAGCAACGTATTCATTCTCCCTCTCAGATGTAAAGGAATGAGGAAAACAGCACAGAAGTTTTTAGACTTTTTTTAATCAGTAATATTATTCCTTGATGCCATGTTAAAAACTACAGACAATGTCTAAATAGTGAAATGTATTCCAAACCTTTGATTCACACATTCCTTTTTGCCCAGCTGAACATAAAATTCAGCTGGGCATTTTTCCTTCCAAAAAATGATGCCCTCCTTCCAAGTCAACACATAATAAATGATCATATGTCTGTGACAATGATGTGCTTGATTCTATCTGCTTTGGTCCTTCCACTCTCTTCACTATGACCACAGCTACAGTTAAGCTGCACTTTAAGCGTTTAGCAGCAGCAACTTCAATTCCACAATTTCAGTCCAATTCTGATGAAACCAGATGGGAATCTGGTGATCTATTCAGACAAGTTTATGATTTGCAGGTTTTTTTTTTCCTGAGCTGTGAAGCACACTGAAGACTCTAACGAATAAACTACCAGTGTGCAAATCAAAACCAATAACCCAGTGTTTTGCTCTGACAATGGCAGGAAGAAAACTTGATCAACCATCTTTCTTGCTTCTTACGGTTAAACGAACACCTTATTTCTGTGGCAGTGAGAAATGTGTGTGTGAAATCTCTGTGTGCACACTTTCCATTGAACGTGAACCTGCTGTATGCACAAAGAACATTGTGTCGTGGGATCTCAAAGAAGAGAACAATTGAATATTTCCACTTGTTATTCACCAGACTTCAAATACTGAACATCTGTTATCTACCAGAGGACAGTAAAAGGTCAGAGGAATACACACTGTAATCTTCAGCTACAATTAAATCAAATCATTTATATTTCAACTTCTGTTGTGATGTTTATTCATTGATTCAGTTCCCTGATTTCCTGTTAATCTACTTCCCCAAAAAAGACATTTTACACACATTAAATTTCAATTGAAAAAAAAATAATAATAATACACATCGAAGTGGGTTTAAGCTCTAGATGATTTCTTGCAACAGAGAGCTTGAAAACTACAGAAAAAAAATAAGGGCTGTCAATCGATTTAAAAATTGGGAGCAGTGGAGGTCTTTCTTTCTCATACCTGATGTGATTGATGGTAAGGCTTATGAGAGGAATGAAGTAATCCTCCACCATGGCCTGGCTGATCACATGACACATGGAAGAGTCACACCATCAACTGGACCATGAAAGATGCAGCTAGTGTTTCTTCATTTACACTATTGCTCTCTTACTCTCTCACAGGTATGCTTGAAAGCTTTAATTACAACATACAGTAGTGAATAAATTATACTCGTCCAAGATTGCAAGAGTGTATTTTTCTGAATGTATTCTTAGGGTATTTTTTATCTGAATCTTTCAAACTTGGTGTATTAAAGGGGACAGGTGTTTTTCTGCTGTATTTAGGCCAGTCATTTGATATGGGTTCCCATAGAGACTGCCTGCTACTGCTTGCATTACTTGGGCATACTGTAAAAAAATATTGACAGAAAAACCCACACTGAGCTGGATCTGCTTTTTATGAAAAAGTACACCGGGAGCAGTAGTTAGGTGGATATTTTTCCTTTCTACTGTTTGAAGGCTGTTTTTTCACAGGGTTTGATTAAAGCTCAAAAGCAGCCCATCTGCTGGTGTGGAGTCCTGGAGTGATTTGTCTAAAATTGCCTGGGCTGTTTTTTGAGATTTCTTGAAACTTCACACCTGGTTATCAAAGCTTTTACGTTGCAGTTGCATTGAAAACCAAGAAGATTGATTGTCATCTTTCTAGTTCTTTCTTAAAGGTCATTGTTTCTGAATGAAACTTTTTCAGTGTACTATATAAATAATAATATCAGAAATAGTTTTATAAATATTATGCTTATTCAAAATGATTAATAACTAATATTACAAATTATTTTTATTATTATTCAATTATTATTAATATAAGTAATCACTCCTTAAAAAATAAATAATATAAATTAATACACACACACACACACACACACACACATTATTTATTTAAAATGATTAACTAATAATATTAACATTTATTTTGCAAAATATATTTTATGTTTGTAATGATGGCAAAAAAACAAACAAACAAAAAAACATCCTGATCGAAAGCCCCCTGAAACTAGCCATCACATAAAGAAATCACTTTGTTTCAGTAAAGAAGGGTGGAATGTCTTTCTGAGCTCAATTAAAGGTCTGCATTATGCAAGATATCAGAGCAAATCAGACAAATTAAGATTCGATCAGATTGGCGTTGAACAACCCAAAGAGCCAAATTCCACAGATATGTTCGTCATAAATCTGTCCACGATACCCCAGAGCCAGCCAGTCTGAAGCAAACCTCTTTCACAAAACAGTTTACCACATTGACACAAAGAACACTTATTGATACTCCCAACTCAGGAAGGAGATTGTCAAATTTGGGTCAAGTAATCAAGATTGATGGTCAAAGAGATGCACAGCATGGCCATCATGTGTGCCATGATAAAAATCATGAGATTCCTTAGATTGACTTCCCCCAACCAACCAGAGAAGAACCAGACTGAAATTCCTTCCAAACCCTTTTGACCTTTTTGTTCTACATAGAACTACACAGAGAATGTATTTTCCATATGCACCCAAAATCATCTTAAAAGGACTTATGAGCAACTAATCATTTCTATGCATATCTCCATATTATGTATGTAAACCCACACATTGGACTATCATGTTTAATCACTTATTGTGTATGTCTTTTTAATAACTATTGAATAGCTTAAGGGTTCATATTCTTGTTTGGTATGCGTGGTAAAATTCACGCTTTAAACTTTTCTATCAATCAATTCTTTGTCAAATGTATCATATTCTGGTGATAGAAATCCTGTACAAAATTATACTCTCCAAGAGCGGGAAAGTTCGGACAATGTGACCAGATTATTGATTTATGGATGGGGAGGAGAAACAGAGCAACACCCAGAGCTAAGATAATATCTAATTGGTCAACACACCAGTTGGGATGTGTCCAAAAGCTGAGTTTAAAAACTCAGGACACCATCAAACTTTTCTCTTCTACCTTTTTGCTTTTGCCTTTTGCCACCGTGCTTTTTAGCACTCTTTGAGCGTGCTCTGGCTTACATGCCAGCTGCTAACACCATGATGAGAAGAAAAACGACCTAGTCTCGTTACATCCTTTCTTTCTTTTCTTTTAGTTTCTTTTCTTTTCCGTTGTGAGTTTTGCTGCCATGCATTGTCTCCGAGTTCAACTCGAGTCTGTGACCACCTCAAAACAACTCCGCATCTTCAACCAACGCCCAACCATTGGCTTCCCAAGACATCACTTCAACTACTACTGAACCTCCAACCAATCAGCAACCTTGGGAAACCCCCTTTCCTGCAACTATGATGACAAAAGGGAATCCCTTAACACAAAGGCAACACAAGTAATATAACTCCAGATTTTAGTTGAATTGGTGCATTTAATATAAATTTTAGCCTCATTGAGAAACTCAATGCGAGGGTTAATTAAGTGATTGATGGTTGTTCAGGTCTATGCAATTGCACATATTGCTATAAACTTGGGATTTCACATTTTCATTCTCTTAAACTCATACTTTCCTCACTTTCTCTCTTCCTGCAACTTGTATGAATGTGTGAATGCGTGTGTTCATGTGTTAGATTAGTTTATATGTCTTATATTTATCAAATGAAGACTTATTTACATTGAAAAGACAAGTATATTGTGTTTTGTGCTTACAAGTTAATGTCTTAAACTGCCGATCTTGTTACTGTGCTATTTAATAGTTTTTTCACTATATTTTGGATTTTAATATCCAGTGCAGAGTTGATGTTATACGGCTCATTCAGTGAATCGCTGCCGACTCAGTGATCCACCGTAAAACAGTGATTCTGTTCAAATTCCCTATAAAATCATAAATGTTTCCCTTTGAGCTAAATTAACCTGTTTCCCTTACAATTATAAAAGCACCATAGCATCTCCGGTTGTGCAAGTCTTGGAATAACAGCTTTTCATCCATATATTGAGAGACAAGTCATTCATTCTGTGCAGGAAAAGACTCTTATTCCATAACTCAAACACACACAGAATAAACATATAGAAATAAACAACTCTAATTGTTGCAAAAAAAAAATAAAAAAAATAAAATATATATATATATATATATATATATATAATCTCTTCTTGTTCTCTCCTACATATGCTCTTCTCTTCCTCAATCTTCTTTAAGAACATCTTGTGGAATTTACGAATTTCTGTCAGATGCATTAAGGGAGAATAATAACAAATTCTGCTGTTCATGTTTTCTGACAAATGAGGAGTTTGTTGGCAGCGGCTCAAATCTCCATACGTGAAGTAATCTGGGGGAACAGATGTGAATACTGACGTTCTATCCGACTTCCTACCTCCCCTCCTTCAGAGGATTAAGATAAGTGACTTGAGGAGGCTCTTCTCTATAAATACATATTCAAGGTGGACCAGAAACGATGCTTCAGCAAGTTATTTAGTTCACTTACACAGTGGGGTCCAAACATCAGAGAGCACATTGAAAATCAAGGGATTTAAAATCGAATTTAAACCTGGAAATGTCAGGATTTAAAAAAATAAAAAAAAATAAAAAAAAAATAATTTTAACATTGAATATTTTTAGATTGTGTAACTGAATTACCATTTTGTATAAAATGAGCAATGAGAAAACAAACAATACCTTTGTTTCGCCTAATTTCGTTGTGTTTAGCAAATTTGTTATTTTGAAGAAATAAATATGACTATGTCATTGTTTTTAGATTACGTCTACATGGAAAATATCCTCACTTGCAGTATAAGAACCGTTCTATGGATGTTAAAGGTTCTTCATGGAACCATCAATGTAAATAAGGAACCTTTATTTCTTACAGTATATTTGATTGGGACCCTAATGGCTCCTGAGAGACGATATTTGTCTCCATGAGCTGTGTGAAATGTCTGAGATGAAAGTTGTGGTATAAGCCGGTATCTCTTTGTCACAGCTGGATCAGGTGGCTAATTAGCACTTGCTAATTTGAGGTAATGAAACCAAACCTCTAGCTGACCAAATAACGAATGTGCGATGCACGCCAGAGCAACATTAGGCATCCCAGGATGCCTAGGTGAGGACTGGCACCAAGAGTGGCACCAGCTGGCACTCAAAAGGGTGTTCGCTGTGGGAGACAAATTAAAATCTCAACCGAGCACATCAGCCAGGCCATTTAATGCTCTTGAACTTGGGAAACACACAGACAGGCCATGACAGAGCAAAGCAATTGGGAGGACAGAAAAGCATGACTGCAGAGGAATTCAGTTCTTTGAATGTTTGGAACAGTGTCACAGATGAAACAAGCTCATTAGGAAGTCATAATATGTGAGTCATTCGAATTAATGTATAGCAACTTGTGTGCACAGTGTTTTCTCACACATAATGTGGTTTAATTAATTATTCATAGATAATGTGTTTCTGAGGTCAATGAATCACACTCATTTTACCACTTCAGCCAATTTTAATTTTAAACTGTTCCAGAGGCATAGTAAACCATGTATTTTAAGGAGAACAGTTTTGAGGAGGGTCATTATGGTTTATTGGCTAACCTGAATGTCCATCTGTGATCAGGTGTCTGCAGTTATCACCCTTGTTTGTTGATGACAAAGTAGTATAGATAAATAGCGTAGGTAAATGGGTACACAAGTTTCTTTTCTTTTTTTTTCTTTTAGAATCTACACTACTGGTCAAACGTTTCAAACAGAAAACAGTTCATTTATATTGTAAAAATATGCAACAATATTACTTTTTTCTACTGTATTTATGGTCAAATAAAAACAGCCATGGTGAGCATAAGAGACAACATAAAATCTTAATTATTACAAACTATTGACCATTAGTGCATATCAAGGTTCAACAGCTCATAGTGATCCAAAAAAATAAAATAAAATAAAAATAACCTGTGTTCTGTCTTGTAAGCCGTATAATATATTTGTGTGAGTATCAGACAGTTAAGAAATCTAAAAATATTTTTCAACTCAAGAACTGGATCGAGATGCCAGATCAAGACTGGATCATTGAGAAAGTGATGAATTGACAATTTTTTAACGAATTGATTTGGTTCACAAATTGGATCAATTAATTCCTTCATGAATCATGGATTTGCTCAATCAGTTCAACTCAATGACTCAACGATTCAGACACAGCCATTCTCTAATCAAAATCTCACTTGAAGAGAAGATTAACAATTTAAATTTCTCCCTGTTCCTCACACAAACCTAGTTTATGACTTAAGAGGTTTTATGATGGTTTCTAGGTGATTTAAGCAGATTATTGTAGGTAATAGCAATGATCACTATCTTTTTTATAGATTATAAATTCTATGAGTAAAATATCTCTAAAGTATGTTCCCATTCATATTTAATTTTTTTTTTTAGCACACCAGGGTGACTAGCAGCATGAAATTGTCTAGCCATGACTTCTTGTTCCACAGGATTATAAGGAACACAAAGACCAAATTCCCTTAATCATCCATGATAAGGAGTAAAACCAAAGAATATAGTTCCTATGTGCAGAACAAGATTGTTGAGCTCCACAAAATAGAAAGTGGCTGTAAGAAAAGAGCTAAAGCATTGGAAATCCCCATTTACACCATCTAGGCAATAATTAAGAGGTTCCAATCAATTAAAGATGTTACAAATCTGCCTGGGAGAGGACGTGTGTCTATATCAGCCTAATGCACGCTGAGGAGGAGAGTTTGAGTGGCCAAAGACTCTCCAAGGATTACAGCTGGAGAATGGCAGATTAGTTGAGTCTTGGGGTCAGAAAGCCTAAAAAATATATCAAACAGCCCCTTCATCACCACATGTTGTTCGGGAGCATATTCAGTTGTCAGACAAGACTGGAACTTTAAATGGCACTTGCTTCTATGGTCAGATGAAACTAAAAAAAAAGAGCTTTTTGGCAGCAAACCCACCAGATGGGTTTAGTACAAACAGGGATAAAAAGTACCCCATTGTCCACGTTTAAATATACTGCTGGATCTATAATGTTGTGGGCCTGTTTTTCTGCTGGAGGTCCTGGACATCTTGTTCAGATGCATGGCATCATATATTCTATGAAATACCAACAGATAAAAAATCTAAACCTGACTGCCTCTGTAAGAAATCTTATAATGGGCTGTGGTTGGATCTTCTATTAGGACAATAATCCAACACAAACATCAAAATCAACACAAAAAAAGGGTCACTGAGCACAAAATAAATCTTTTTTCATGACTGTCCCTGTCCTTTGACCTGAACCCTATAGAAAATGAGTAGGGCTGCCCTCAACTAAGGATTTTTCTGGTCAACTAGTCGTTCATTTGAAGCATTAGTTGACTAATCACACATTTATTAATAAACTATTTAAATCATTATAATGAGCCTTTAATTGCCTACATAGCCTAATAAGCACTCAAGTACATGCATAAAGCTTGCCACGGCGCACCGACAGAAGTAATGATTATGAATGTGTCAGGGAAAAACAGTAGACTGGATTAAAATTTTAATAATTCAATAAACTAGTACTTTGTTTTCAGCATAAGAGACGAAGTCGGCGACACCGTCATCTCTGCAGTAGTGGATGCGCTTGTATATTTCCTCAGGATTACATAATCTGAGAATTTGTTTTCCATTTGAATTGTTTCATTTGAAAGTAGATATTTCACTCTATATAGATATATTTTTAATGTCTGTAAGGCAAAGATATATACGGAGTTTCGTGCTCAAGTTCACAGAGGTGGCAGAAAGCACATCATGTTTGCTTTCATTATTTTACAAAAGTGCGGTATTGTGATTGCACACAAATAAACATCGTCTTTACAGATTCGAAAGATGTATTACACTTATCTGTATGACCAAAAATGACTGTGTATTTTAAGAGAAAGTGGTGCCTCCATCTGTCCTGCTGTTAGTGCCACTGTTCAGCTCCACACTCCACACAGACACTTGAACAGCGCACATTTCTCTAGGTTAACATTAGATTGAGCGGCCATGTAAAGTTGCTAATACTTACATATTTCAGATGATAAGTCATATCTAAGGTTGATGAATGATAGGCAGGCTTTTAGATGTCCTGCCTGATGTATTATAGACTAGCCGTTAACGATCTGTTAGTCATAGACTGCATGACTTCGCCTGTGGATTTTTTTATTTAATTTTTTTCTGGGATTAAGCGACTAATACATTTTTGGTCGACCAAACCTCTTCTGGGGTGCGTTTCCCAAAAGCATCGTTAGCTAACTATGGTCGTTAGTTCCATTGAACTCTATTGGTAATGACGGAACTTGCGACCATAGTTGTTTTTGGGAAACGCACCCCTGGTCGACTAATGATTAGTCGACTATTAGGGGCAGCCCTAAAAATGAGTGGGGTAAACTGAATAGAAGAAGCACCCACATGGAGCTGTGAATCTGTAGGATCTGGAGAGAATCTGTATGAAGGAATGGTCTCTGATCTCTTATCAGGTATTCTCCAAACTCTTCAGGCATTATAGGGGAAAACTCAGAGTTGTTATCTTGGGAAAAGAATGTTGCAATAATTGGGTACCAATAATTGTGGCAAACATGAACTAGAGAAAGCATTTATTTCACAATGAGATTGTTCCTCCACTTTCAGTTGTTTTACTTCAAGGATAGGTTAGCATTTTTGTGATTTTTTTGAATGAAAGATCAAAAGGATAAACAATGCAGATTTATTTTTCACAGCCGTCTTTGCTCGTATTTAGCACCAAGGGTGCCAATAATAGTGGTGGGCACTGTAGATAAAAGTGCATTTATTAGCATCCAAAATCACATCCCACAATCAATAATTTGTCAAAACTTATAAAAGAGGTGAAAATATAAAAGGGCAATCCTTACCCTCAGGGTAATTTTCGGCTCATATTCTTACAAGCTTAAGAACATTTTCAGGTCTTTTCTTGAGCTGTGGGGCAGCTGGAGGGGCTCTTTCTTAAACCTGAAAATATCCTCATTCCACAAATGTTTACCCGCTTCCCCACATCACTTAAATTATGGATAACTTGAGAGAAAATAGCAGGCATATTTAAGAAGCTAGACCTCTAGATGCTGAACAGATTTATATATTTTTCTGAAAGTACAAAAATAACTTTTACATGCAGTTCAGGTAAAATAAGCAGTACACACATTCTTAGTAACAGCAGTCAAATGTGAGTGAAAGAAGGCCAGCCAAATGCAAACCTGATGCCATGATAACCAGGGTGTAAATAATTTTAAGTTATTGTAGGAAATTTCATATGCAATTCAATACAATCATGAAAACTGAGAACATATTTTAAGCAATGCTCTGACTGGCCAGTAATGAAGTATCACTGGGTAGAAGTTCAGCCAGTTGACTCTCTACTTTTTCATTCTATCATTGCGCTGGCGTTAACTGTAACCATAATGAACCATCTCATCATCACAATAATCTATCAATCCATACCCATCTGAATTTAAATTAGACAGAGGCAAACGTGAAAGTAATATCCCATGAGCAGAACATTGAAAAATCGTTGCAGCAGTGTTTTTTCTATGTTCTTCCCCAGACAGCATTTGGTCCGGTGCTTGCCGTTACAGCCTGGCATTTGATTGATGTCCTAATAGAGGCCTGCTGCCTCTCTGGAGGACGAGAGCTCACACTCTGCATTCATGGCACCGGAGATCCGCACAAACACTGGCGTCTCATCAGTGCACACGGCTCTGATGAAACAGCGGGAAAGAAGGAAGTGCCCATTAAAATACATGTGTAAATCTAACATCAGTTTATCAGCAAGATCTCACAAATTATATGTTGCTTTAAGGAGGGATGAAAGCGCTGTCAAAAGACGTCAGGAGAAGGAGTCCAAGCAATGACAAGTGCTGAAGATCAAACTCCAGACTGCAGCCGCGTGGGACTCGCTGTGATCACTGTAAACAACCGTGTCAATGCTAATTAAATGGAGTTGAAATATTGGTCATGTCATGGGAAGAGATGTTTATATTTGTATGTAAACTTGCAGCAGTAGCTACGGAGTGAGACTGGAGCTCTGTATAAATGATGCAGCTTAAGGGCATCTAGGTGCCCCCGGACCGCGATTTATGACACAATATATATAAACATGCCATCATTCTATCACATTATATATCATATGCATCATAAATATATACATATACCCCTGATTAGCATATTAGATAGGGAAACCATTTGTGTATCCAGTAGGACAACCACAAATCAAAAAGTCATCATATTTTCCCAGGTCTCCTGACAGAGCTCAGTCAACAAAACTAAACACTGTCAAATTAACAGATCCTATGAAATTTAGTAATTTGTTATAAGGTGAGGCCAATCGAGGAGGAAACCTATTTTATTTTGTAGACCGAAGATTTAACAGCTCCCTCTCTTTTACGAGACAGTTCCCATGCGAGCTGAGCGGACTCCTGCTGAATTGGATTTGTGTATGGATTTTCCAGCTAGGTTACTAGCTGGATGACTTTGGTGGTGTTCTTATACAAGCCTGTAAAATATATGTCCAATCCCCAGACTGGAAGCAGTATAGTTGAAGAACCATTAAATGAGACTGGAAAGCTGGGGACAAAAGGTGACATAAGGATATACAATGTTATTGAGTTATAATTAGCCTGTTGCATGAAATAATCTCTGAAAACAACCAGTGTTCATTTACATAAATTAAGGATGGATAGAATCACATATTAAACTGAGAATATACTGCCTCGCTTATAAGAAAGAGATGCATAAAATTCCATCCCATATTATCTGAACATATTACAGACATACGCACTTCCTGTATGTCAGCGCATACTTCTGACATTATGATTTCTCACAAATTACTTGCGGTGTGTTTCCAGTTCCTGGTTGTTATTTGTGTGGTTTGTGATTAAAAATTATGTTTCAAAGTAATTACTGAGGAACTTATTGATTTGGCTTACTCACATGTAATCAATTAGGGGTGTCTCCGACTAAGGATTTTCATAGTCGAATCTGAATTTTCGAATCATACCGATAGTCGACTGATAGTCGAATCATATATTTGGGGGCGGGGCAAAATACATTACCAAGAGTCAAGTCAGACATTCGACAGTCATAAATACACAGGGAAAATGTGTAACGGATGCCTCGCAGATACAAACGGGGGAAATAATGTTTTATGTTTTGATTAAAGATAGTAAACATTTTTTTTTATTTATTTTTTTTACAATAGTGCTCTCATTATAATGTTACGTATATGAGTTATAACGTTCTGCATTTCTGTTTTGAGCTGCGCGCGCTGAAGGTGACCAGTTGAATGAAGCATATGATAGCCGGTTTTTAATCAATGGGATTTAAAGGGGTGGTTTACTGTTTTTTTTTTCTAGGCTTGATTGTGTTTATGGGGTACAGTCTAACATGTGTTCATGCTTCATTTTTAAAAAAAACGCATTATTTTTCATATAATTTACCTTTATTCCACACCGCTCTGTCCCTTCTCTGACAAACGCCTCGATTACTTCCTGTTTTTATGAAGCCCCTCCCTCAGAAATACGTGATGGGCTCTGATTGTTGTGGCTCAGTGTGTTGTGATTCACTAAACCGCCGAGTGTGCGTCTAAATGTCCCGCCCCTCAGCTCAGCGGCATGTGCTCCAGTTGTATTGTAAACAATGATTTATAACAATATAGAAACGTCTATATTGCTTATCAATTTGAGCCCGATTGAGACGCAGAGGATATTAGTGAAGAGGATCGCGCAGAACCTGTGCAAGCACGGCTCTTAATGGTATCTTTGTTTGTTTGTTGCCTCATACTTTTAGATATGCTGTTATTATGCTACTGCTTATGTTAGCTTTTAATATATGGTTTTATTCTGATTAAAGCTTTAATACAGTACGGCAACCGCACACGCGTCCATGTATAACGCTTCTCATTGCTATGTGAAAATGTATAATTGGAACAGTTTGTTGGAGCTGATCTGACGATCTGAATGAGAGAGAGAGAGAGATGCAGAGCAGGGCGACGCGAGGAACAGTATTGAGAACTGCTGTTTTAGAACATTAATTTTGAAACTTGTGAATCCATTAGAATCGTTAGAAGACAGAATCGCGATTCATATATGAATAGATTTTTACGTGCACCCCTAGTTTTTTTCTTCCTCTTCTCTAAAGCAGCACAGCATGGCCTCGCCCCCTTCCTTACATGTTCCCGAGGGCGGGGTTTATTTGGGTCAGTGACGTATCAGACCCGGGAAGTAGTTCGTTGTAGTCCCTTACCAGCCGTTTTTGTAGGCATTAAACTTCCAGAATTTTAAAAGACGATATCTCTTGTTTGCATTGAACTTTCAGTGCTGCATCTTTGTAGATGTTGTTTATGCTCAAACAGCAACATTACACACTAACTAACGTTAATTGCAATAAACCACCCCTTTAACTCATTTATCTCACATAGAATATGCTTCGTTATTTATATAACATAAAGTTAATATCAGGACTTATACGCTATCTGCAGAAAATGCCCCGAATGCACATGAACTCGTCTGCGCGGCTCTGAATGAACTCCTTTTGTGGACGCGTTCTTCATGCAATAACATGCAGAAACACAACTAAACACTAAAAAATCACAGCGTTTTATTATAATAGAATTCTCATTATAATGCTATGTATATGACAGTGCCAGTCATTAATATTCTGCATCGTTGTCCTGCTTGCACCACGCGCTTAAGAGATAATCACCATATAATAGGCTACTACAATGAAGCGCTTTACTGTAGCGTAACTCAACCGAATGCATCTTATACGAGATAAATAACATATACACAATATAAATAAACCGACTGAAACATTTTGAAATCACTTGTAGTACCCTACCTGATCGAAAAACTTCCACTCTGCCTGTGTCAATTTGAGTCTTGTTAAAGATTTAAATCCCTGCCGCCAAGATGCTCCTCTGTCCGTGACGCACTGTAAAAAATGTACCTTAGAATTTACAGGATGTTACTGGCAAAAAAGTTGCCAATAAAATCTTGTAAAAATGATGTTAATTGCTGTAAAATGGATTACAGTATAATACTGCAAAGCAAATTGCAGTTAATTGCTGTATGTGAAATACAGTAATTTGTAGTATTTTTAAAGTAACATTAAATTAAACTTATAGTTTATTTTACAGCAATATTTTGTAATCTCACTAAAGTACAGTATTTACCTGGCAACAAAAGTTGCCAATAAAATCCTGTAAATATATTTTACAGCAATATTTTGTAATCTCACTAAAGTACAGTATTTACCCGGCAACAAAAGTTGCCAATAAAATCCTGTAAATACCCCTAAATCCAAGATGATGTTGTAATAATTTAACAATGAAAATGCTGCAAAGAATAATTTTAACAGTAAACTGTAAAATACTAATTTAAATGCATTAGCATGATAACTATCTTAATACATTTACAAATTAATAAAAACCAAGTCAAAGAAGTTGCAAATAGATATTTATTAAAACTGGCAGAAAGACATTGCAAGTCTTTTACTGGTAAAAATAAAAATGTCAGTCTTTCAACAGTTAAAATCTTATCATAAAAATAACATAGCATCACAGAATAACTACAAATACCTGTTATATCACAAAATAATAAGCCATATTCTGAGTAGAACATTAACTTTCTATAAACAATTAAGGTCAATCAGCAGAATTCGTATAATTTTGGTTAAAAGAGGATTAAAATAAAATGCTGGAATCAACATTATACCACAAATTCTGTTGTTTGAGCTTATGTTCTATTCAATTTAGAATATTCCTGCAAAAAACTATTTAATAAATACATACTGAAAGTCCATCAAATTTCTGAGATGAGGACACACATGAGGGTTGTCCCTCTTCTCTGAGACCTTTCCAGTTGTTTTGCCTCTCTGTATCCGTCTTGTATCCAGTTAGTGTTGTGATTCCAACAAAACATCTGCACATAAAAACAAGCAGAAGTTTTAGAATAAAGTTCAGTATTGAATGAAACTAGCTCAATAAAATAAATCTAAAAATGCCACTTATAAAATACAATCAGCATTTACCAGTACTTGAACTAAATAAGTAACCTTTTTCACAAATGAAATTACTCAAGTAAAACATGTTACCTTTGAAATAATTCAAGTGTGCAAAAGACGCCTGCTCCCGGGACGCCAGGCTGAAGTTGTAATAAGACTGAAATTCCAGCCGCAAAGTTGAGGTGTGTATTCACAACCATGTGACCCTCGAATAGGCCTAGTCAAAAGCCACTGGGTGCACCTGAAATGAATAAATAGAAGCAATAATGTAACTTACTATACAGTATTTCAATATAAAATGTAATCTAAAATACAAGTTTATCAAATGATTTACAACAGAATTAATAAGAATTAATAAATTACCTAATATAATCAGCTTCAGAGAGTCTTGAAGCATCAAACATTTCTCCACATCAGCTGCTATTCTTTGCACCTACAAGAAATAATGAAAATTATCTTGTGATTTAAAAAAAAAATGCATTTACATAAATGAGACCAAAATGAACACCCAAAAAGGCATATATTTTAAAATAAACAAACTCTTACATTTGATTAATAGATTTAATTATAATAATACATTGTAGAACTGTACCACCAATCAAATTAAATAATTTATAATGCAAAATTACAACTGTGTTATGACATTAATCTTTTACATAAATTTTTGAAATTACAAATAAGAAATGTTGTAACAATGAAATGATGCTTTTTAAACGTGAAATTAAACCGCCATTGGGTGGAAGCAAATAATTTAATGAGTGAGTCATTCATTGTACCGATTTGTTCAGAACATGTTCTTTACATGCATTGAAAACATTGAATGTGAAAGCATTTTTCTCAGGGAAAAAGATTTACAATGTTTCAATTAAAAATTAATAATTGTAAAAGAGTATTGTTTTGTGGGTTTATTTTTAAAAAATATTTTTACCTGAACACTGGTGCAGTGTTCACCAGTTGAGGGAGTTAAATTCACTCTTTAAAATTTGCAGTGTAGGTATATGTTTTAATCTGCATTACCATTTTAAAATAAGTATTTACAATATTTACATTAAATCAACATTAAATAAATACACTGGGTGTGTAGGATTAATCACCATAAAGTGTTAAATGTGTATACTTGCGAGTAATAATTTCTTAACACCCTTAGTGATTAAAATTAAACACTAACACAGTGTTGGTATAATAAACACTTCCGTCAGTGTTGTTTTAACACTAGCAAAGATGGACCTGTATGTTCACCCGGAAAGTGATAATTTTAACACCCATGGTGACAAATCTCCCAACATATTTTAGTCGCTGGATTTCAGATTTGAATGATGCGCGCGCAATCCCATAATGCCACACTACAGTAAAGTGTAAAAAGCAGGAGCTACAGTGACAACACCTGCTTCTTGTAAATTAATTACAGTTGACATGGAAATATACTGTTAACAACTGTAAAACCTTATTTGACCCACAATGCATTGCGAATTACAGCTACATCTTGTAAAATGTTTAAACAGTAAAATTCGGTAAAATTTTGCTGTAGAAACTACAACAATTTTTTACAGTGCGGATTAGGAAGCAAAACTTTAATCTATAGGGGAAGTTTGATTTATTCACGCACGTTAATATTTATTTAAAGCTTCTTTCTTTTAAGATTCTTATTTACAGCATTTACATAATAGGCTGTATATTAACTTATTGGGAGAAAACCGACATGATCATAACAAAATGGCATGAGATTGGGAGTCAAATCAGGCTCCTCGAAACAAAGCATCGAATTGTCGAATATTCGGGGACACCCCTATAATCAATATAGACAGTGTGTAGCTATTTTTTAGCCTGCCAAGACACCCACACAAATGATTTAAACTGACATTTGTAACGGAGCCGACGAGACGTGAGGCATATGGATCCATGTGCAAGGTTTTATTTAGAAACATAGTCAAACACAGGCAGGGTCAAACATCAGCGAACAGGTATGGCACAGGCAAGACAAAAGAGCAATCTTAAATGGGCTTGAGTCAGACGACAGCAAACGTAATCCAGAGGTCCTGACAAAAGGGGTAATCCGTAAACGTGAGCATAAATCCAGGTGAGGAACAAACACACTCCGAAACAGCAAGCAAGGGGTTAATCCAAGATACGTGGCAAGAATCAGGAACCAGGAAAACAGGCAAGGCAAGACTGTGAAAACTATCAGCTATCACAGTGATAAACGCTCAACAATACTCGGCGATCTGACTGAGGAAGTCCATGGCTTAAGTAAGGCTTGTGATGGGAATCAGCTGTGTGATCGGTGCAATCAGCTGTGTGTGTGTCATCAGTGCAATGGATGATGGGAATTGTAGTCCAGGGTGATATGTAACAGTTTGTGTGTTGTGAAAGTCAATGTAATCGGAGGGAGACCTCTGGTGGCAAGTGTACAGAAGGCCACGGACAGGATCCGTGACACATTAACATGCCATTATATAAAATAAAAATATTTTTTACCCATCAAAAATATGCTTCATATTACTAAACTTAAAGGGGTCATATAATGCCCATTTTCCACAAGTTGATATTATACTTTAGGGTCTTAATGAAAAGTCTGTAACATAGTTTGGTTGAAATTTCTCATTGGTAGTGTAAAAAACACCTTTTTCACCCTGTCAAAAACAGCTTTTGTCAGAGCAAGGGTATTGTGTCATTCTCCTTTAAATGTTAATGAGCTCTGCTGACTCCGCCCCTCTCTTCCGAGCCGCTCTCTGAGGTACTGTTTACTTTAGAAGCATTCATCTTGAAACTTGCTAATTAGCACATTATTAGGAAAGGCCATTTGCAAAGATTTATTTAAAAAACCTTGTACTCACTTTTTCTGGAGGTGAAGCTGGATCATGAATGATTCGTGGTAACATAGACGCAGGGGCGGATCTACCAGGGTGGCACGGGGTGGCTGCCACCCTAATAAAAAGCTGTGCCACCCCAGAATTATCACAGAATAAAATATAAATGTAAGCAATGTTTCATGTGCTACTACTCAGCCGCGGCGATGACAGTATAACGGACAATAATGGCAATAAAACTCGTCTTTCACTAAACTGTGCACGATGGTTGCACGCGCACGCAGCGCGAGATCGCAGCGCGCCCAGTGCAGTCGGCTTCATTAACAAAGGACTCATAAGAACCGGTTCTTTTTGAGTCAAAAACACAAAGCGCAGCCTATTCACTAACAAATTGTTTTTACATTTGTTCGTGAATCAGATACTGCTTCTCGGTTTATTCAGAAGTCCTCTGGGAAATCTAATCCCGTCTGGATATGTCTGAGATTCATCCTGTAATTGTTTGGTGATCTGATTCTCCGACCGCTCGCTCCAATTTCATCATGGATATAGAGGCCTTTCTGCCATATCAGACGAAACAATAACATGGAATCAATAAGAAGATGCCGATCACGAAAACTAATAGCAGAGTTAGGTAAGAATCTTGTATTGCAGTTATTTGTATTGTTAACATAACTGATTTTAGTTGGCCCATTTTCCCAAACCATTAATTCAGTTCTCAAAACAAAGACACATATCTCAAAAAGTTTAACAATAAGTAAGTTAAACATTAGGCAGCAAAACTGATGACATCAATCAGAATCTCTGCATCCTAACAACTGAGAGAGGAGAGAGCTGAATGAATAATATACACGGGTTTTATACTTACACATTCAGTATATTACAGTACAGTACCAGTACAGTAGATGATGGAAATTTCACTATTCTATATGTACAGTAAATTGTAGCACGTTGTACACCTTTAAACGTGTGACTGTCAAATTTTATTTGTAACCATTTTTTATGTGTACTGCATGTTTGCAGAACTGAGAAATGACTGCCTTGAGATATAGTCTTGTGTCAGGAGACCAGGAAACTGCTATAGTACTGTATACTGTAATGAAATTTGACCAAATGTTCAGAGGATGCTGAATTTACTTTTATTATTATTATTTTTTTACTGTACTGTATTGTGGTGCATAAGTTTATATACAATTCTTTGGTATTTGAACTTTTCTAGTGTTTTTCATCTACTCATTCATTTCTGAATTATTATTATTATCTGTAATATAATTTATGTTGTATACTGTAATGGACACTGAGCTGCAAAAATAATTCCTGAATCCTAATAAGAGCTTTTTGTTAAGTGTTATTGATCTCATGAGTGTTCAGGAAAGTCATCTGTGTATTTGAATTGTAGGCATTTAAGAATACCTGTAATAACTAGATTGAAAAGTTTGAAAGACAAATGTATTCTGGCTTGTCTTAAAGTCTAGTTTAAGAAACATAAATAGTTTGGTCAGTTAGATGTTCTAGATGTTTGATTAAAGTGTTGCTATTGGTTGCTAGGATATTCTGGGTGGTTGCTAGGCTCTTGCTGTGCAGTTGCTGGGGTGTTGCTAGACTATTGATAGTGTGTTCTGGATGATTACAGACATTCCCACCTCTAGGAATAACAGAAAATTAGAAAATCAAACATTATTTTCAAAACTGATCCAGTTTCAATGCTTTGATATTATTGTATTTCTTTCTAATGTTAGGAAATTCAAAAGTGTTACTCTTAAATTTGCTCTAAAACATGATTGATCTAAGTATCCTGTGTAATATTAATAGAACCGCATGTCTTCTTTAATGATACAAGCTCAGAAACATTTATAACCTGTTGAAGTTTTTTATATTGTGTATTGACTTGGTGCCATGATGGATATTGAAATGTTATTTATTTTTCATTTTAAACAGAATTACTTAATGGTAATGCAATATTTGTGAACAAAACTGTGCATTTCAGACAATAAATTACCAAAAACTATGCATGGGGGCTTCCTTTGGTGTTGCCACCCCTCATAGACCCGTGCAGTCTGTGCTAAAACTACTGTCAATCAACAATCGTGGGAGGGGCCTCAGTCCGTGTGACGTCACACGGACAGACAGCTCGATTTGAGAAAAGGGTAAAGATTTAACGAGATTACAAAATAAATAAATAAATAAACACTGGGTGGATTTTTATCATTATAGGGTGGTTGTGTACATACACTGCCAACACACATTTCAGTTTAAAGAACTTGTAAAATGTGCATGTAGCATTATATGACCCCTTTAAGATATTTAGAGTTATATAAATTATTGTATGTTTTGGGGATTTGCTTAAAGGGATACTCCAGCCCAAAATGAAAATTTGGTAACACTTTAGAATACTGACCCTTTGTTAATGAATAACTACACAGGAACAAGTGACTAATGCACTATTAACATTGTAGTAACTACTATTACCTAACAAGAAACTATGATTATTGATTTAGTAATTAATAGCGCTCAGTTGAAACTGGTAGTTCACTATTAGCTAATCAATAACTAAATTTATATATATATATATATATATCCTGGAGAACTACTAAAAACTACTGTATACAGGTTCATAATTAATGTGAATTATGCATAATGTATAATTAATTATAAAATGAAGATCCCACTAGTAATGACTCAAGAATTATCAATTTTTTCTAATCAGTATTCTAAAGTGAAAAGCATCATAACTCCCTAATACTGACTGACGTCATTGTAAGCATTTGAATATATGTAAGGTATATTCCTATTCTATTTATTTATTTAAAAAAAAAAAAAAAACTCGCTACATCTACTGTGCTAGACTAACTGAGACTTGTCATGGCACTTTTATACTGCTGCACTCTCGATGGTTTGATTGCTTCTATTGTTCTCATTTGTACGTCACTTTGGATAAAAGCGTTTTCTAAATGATTAAATGTAAATGTAAGCTTTTGAATATATGTAAGGTTTTGGAGGGTAATGATTCATGTGTTACTAGTCCTACATCCTTTTGAAGAAATTACTAATTATTTGGATCAGTATTCTAAAGTGAAGATCACGGTAACCCACTAGTAATGATTTAAGTGTTACCAAATCTAGCAAAATGAATTACCAACCAAAACCTTACAAAAACCTCAAAAGTTTACGTCAGTAATTACTAGGAAGTTATCACGATCTTCACTTTAGAATACTGATCCAAATAATTAGTAATTCCTTTAGAAGGATGTAGTAACACCTGAATAATTACTATCCAATGCTTTACAAATCCCTCAAAAGCTTACAATGATTTCAGTCATTACTAGGGAGTTATTATGATCTTCACTTTAGAATACTGATCCAAATAATTAGTAATTCCTTCAGAAGGAATGAGTCATTACTATTGGGTTACCATGACCGTTACTTTAGAATTAATTATACATTATATATTATTCATATTAATTATGAACCAATTACAGCTCTATATGTTTCACTTTCCAGCTGGCACAGAATTGGACTTAGGATGCAGAATCTCATGAAAATCATGGCATGGCATGATTGTTCATACTATCGGGTAGGTTTAGGTGTAGTGCAGATGGTATGTTATTCTAAAACGTCACGGAGCATTAGAGATAGCGCCACTCAACAGGCATTTCAAGTCAGATCTGCAGTTATGCGTACAAAACCAACGTCACATAAAATGTACAATATGTGCGTTCATCTGTTCGGGGCATTTCACATCGACTATGTCAAGAAACATACATGGCGCTACATATTTCGCGTCTTGCAAAAAAGTTCCCACAGGTACGTTTTCTTCGTGAAATCAGGCTCGCAGTTACCGAATAACTGTTTTGTTTTTAACCGTCTATCTTGTAATTTTAATATTATGGCTTCATTCAGTTTTGCTTCCAGGTGAAACATCTGAACAAATATTATTTTTTAAAAATTAGTTTTTGATTTAAATCTAAGTTTCTAATCTTTTGAACTAATGATTTTCATTTTATACCATAAAAGTGAAAATAAAATGAACACTGTTTTCATAATGCATGCAATAGAGGTCTAATTGATGAATGTGTCTGAAGAACTGCCTTTTATATTAACACCAATAATAGCCAAATTTTGTTTCCATTATTTCTAGATTGTTCAGCATTGGATTTTAAAGTGAAGATATGACCTCTAAGTGTTCTGTACTTATCTGATTCTTTCTAATTCTGTCCGTGTCTCTATCTCACAGCAGTCTGCAAAGCAATCTCCCACAATTCACCTGCGATTCTAATCTCACACATTCAACTTCCTATTCTCTTTTTCTCTCTCTGTCTCTATCCCTCGCACATTCACTTTCAGTGCCGCTAAAAACGGAACAATAAATAACAGTAAAAAAAAAAGAAAAAAAAAAAGTGTGAGTTTGAATTTAATCTTTCGAAAGTGCTTGTTCACGTCCAGCATATGCATTCTTTTTGCATAGAAGGAAAATTGAAAACTTTTATAAGAACATGCACAATGAAAGTGAAGGCAATCTTGAAAAAATATAAGGCACAGAGACTAGTGGCATCTTTACATTAGGTGCCTGTGGGACTATATGTGCATTAAAAAATGACAAAAAAATGTTTTTCTTTTGCAAAATTTTGTTAAACTTAATTAAAATGCAGAACACACATACTGCAGCCTTCAGATGACGCAACTCATATCTCTGTCTCTAAGAGCTACCGTAACTCTGAGTGAAACAATAGCACAAATCTCAGTGATGTAGCAAGCAGAGGCCTTTACTAGAGAAATTAGTACTGACAAGTGCCCATCCTTCTGCAATGTCCTTTTACCTTTCACAAAATCATTCATCAGCCTCAGGATGTAGGAGTGAAGACCATTATTGACAGTGTTTAGAATTAGGTTCATAGGATTGACTCTATCCTTCTTTCCTAATTACTGAACCATACTCACAGTTGCATGTAGATGTCAGTGAAAGTGTTTTAAACTTAACCAACGTAAAGGTCACTTGGCGAAAAATAGTAATGTCACTTAAATGCCATGCAGTGGTTTGTACTTGGTTAGCAATGAAGTCTTGTGTGGAGGTGGTTCTCTGAAGGTTATTTCATGAATCCTAGCAAACAAAAGATGAAGAGGAGGATGAATATTAACTTTCATCTCCTCAGCAGGGGAGCCGTCCTTGCAGAAGAACCCGAGGGCAGGTCAAAGCGGAAATAACAAAGGTGGACAGTGGACAGCTCCTTTGTGTGTCAGAACAGTTGGTAGTTGCTCAGTAGGTCAGACTGTCCTCTGTTTTGCTAGTGCTAATGTAGAGCAAAAGATATTAGCGCTCCTGTTTTACCAGCACTAGGTCATGTTATCTTTGTTAAAGCGAAAGATTGGTTGCACTGAAGGGCCTCAGAGGGTCAGAACAACTGCAGATGATATGAGGCATTGCATGTCTATAAATGCATTTCAAAGCAATTAAACTGTTCACTGGATGAGCACGTTACACTACCGAAATCACCTCAATGTGCCGTTATGCAAATTTTCCCAGAGGTGTCGTATAATTAAGATATGATTTAATTAAGAGCACTATAATTATTTGTGCCAGCCGTCCCATGTGAGAATATGACCTATTCTATTCAGGGGTGATTGACAGATTCAGTGAAGAATTCCTCAAAATTATTTCAATCTGTAACCACATTAGTTTTTGATTTATTTAAAAAAAACGTACTCCTAAGAATCATCTGTTCATGTGTTTCATTAACTAAAATAGGAGAGTCATTTGTTCGTAAATCACCCAAGTTGAATGACTTTGCTTCATAAAAAAAAAAAAAAAAACTGGCTCATAAGTGTGATTTGGACTACACTGGTCATGTAATTTAAAAAAAAAAAAAAATTTAATTATTTTTTTTATTTATTTAAATTTATTTTTTTTGCATACGCCATGTTTCCTGTCACGACATTTCTTTATTTTCATCCTCACATTAAATACAGACCACTAACTCATATTTACAACTAAGTGCAATGCAGCTAGAAAGCGATAAAAGGAAACACATTCCATGACAACATGTTATTGTTGTTCCTTCATTAACAGATTTGTAAAGCAATTCTAGTAGGCCTACTTATAAAGGATAAGAGCATTATTTGTTTCACAGTGTTCTTTCATTCTAATGATTAAAACAAACTTGATCTGTATTTGATACTGTCTTAATACCCTCGGGCAAGGAACAACACTTCAGAAAGTGACGGTTGCCGAAATAGGCTACTTCAGAAGATGTCCATTCCTATTGTAAGCTGAAAGTTGGAAAACTTTTCTGAAAACCAAGCTGACTTTAGGCTTAGATTGGAGTTGAAAAATCCTTGAGCTTTTCAAAAGTGCCAGTAATTGCTGCCTCAGAGCTGCAATATCCCGCAAAGAGCTGGAATCCCGCTGGAGGACTAGCCCACAAAGAGCTCTCTGTCAGATACAGTGTGATTAAGGATAAACTGGGCTTACCACATAACATAACCCATAAAAAGCTGCATAAACAGAAGAGACAGCAATGCTTCTTAGCTATTTTTCAGTGATTGCCAGTTGAACTATGGATTAGGGCTGTCTAAAAGACATTTCTGCTACCTTTCTCCCCACCCACTCAGTCTGAAATGGCTACAAAACTGTGTTTTTACAGTTTCAAGTAGACCTATTAATGACTAAGACAACATTATGATTGACATGTTACCTAATATGTTAACTATAAGGATAATGAGAGTGATTTCTCTGTTGAAAAGACTGTCTTAGACCATCAAACTGGTTTGGTGATGGTCTAGAGATGGAGGACCAGCATATCCAAGTTGTTATCTAACAAAAAATAGATGACTAGAGATTACTGATTATATTAGCTAGTAGCTAAGAATCCAAGACACAACATATTGTAGTTAAACTGTGCAATCCGGTAGAATTGGACTTTACTAAACTTTTTTTACATTCATAAAAATTACAACTTTTTTTGGTGCAATCCACAAGAATACTCTGGTCATGATGCTATACGCATCTCATAATAATTTGTTTTAAAATAATATAATATTATATTATAATAGATTAGATTATTCTAAAATAATCCACTTTGTTTTACACTTACCTAACAACACTGAGCAAGTATGGACTAAATATAACATGCATCGCTAACTCACGCAAACATCAGTGACATGGTTTTTAGTCAGAGCCATTGCTTATCTGACCTCTTTAAATACTTTTGGTGGTTTTTATCCCCCAGATTTGACAGCTACAAGCTGTCTCTCCCATCTTGAATAGATCAACATGATTACGCTCGAGTGCTTCACATTATCCTAGACTTTCAGCATATCATATAGCCAAAGTATCTTTGAGGACCAAATGGACTTTAATATTTAATTAGAGGCACAAATGACTTTGAAGACTAATTTATTTCTGCTCTTGTATTACATTAAGCACTCTCCAAACGATTTCCCAGGTGATTATAAGATGTCAAGTGCTACTTAAAACTTTAAAGAACTCGCAGTGATGGAGAAAAAAAACAACAACAAAAACTGATGTACAACCAAGCATCCCCATGCCCTGCTTTATTTTATCTACAGATGTGATGTCCATTCCTGTGAGATACAGAACACAGCCCATGGGATAATGTCTGACCTTTAAAACTTGAGGAGGAGAGACGGGAGACCAAGATCATTATCGCCCCTCAAAGAGTCACCTTTCTGTCTTTGTTACCTGCAGAGTAGCACTGACCACAATTGCTGACGGTCGACCATCAGCTTCACCCGGTTTTGTCTCTGAGATGTGTGATTTCTATTATCTCCCTCTCCATGACCTTTCAAAAGCTGTAATCTTCAACAAACACTCGCTCAACTACTTCCATCATTCCACATGTCATATCCCAACTGAAGTTTCAATACTAACAGATATATGGCGGACACTCTTTTCTAATGAACAAATTTGGCTATTCCAGTAATTTCAGTGACAACAACACAGCACATGCTTTAAAGTATAGTGGTAACAGTTTGTAAAGTACTTTTTAAACTAACTTTAATTAATTACCATAGTTTTGTCATGCAATTAAATATTTAGTCTTGAGGTATCCGCATACTATAAGACCATGTAATGTTGGTATCACTTGGATTCTTGCCTACTACAACCTGAATTCCGGAAATGTTGGCAGTTTTTTTTTTTATTTGAATAAAATGAAATCTTAAAGACTTTCAAATCACATGAGCCAATATTTTATTCACAATATAACAGAGAACATAACTGTAACATTCAGTCCACTGGATGCGAGCGTAGTGAGAACCCAAGTGCAGTTTATTTACAAATATGAAATCCAAACATACAAACGAAGACTTGACTTGAACAGACTAGACTCACCAACAGCAGGTTATAACATCAATATGTGTATTTCAGCAGCACAATGCAAAACCACAAACTGCAGCTATTACAACAGCATGACTTCGTAGTAGAAGTGTCCGGGTGCTGAATTGCCCTGCTTTCAGTCCAGATCTTTCACCTGTAGAGAACATTTGGCGCATCATTAAATGAAAAATACGTCAAAGACAACCACAAACTCTTCAGCAGCTGGAAACCTATATCAGGCAAGAATGGGACCAAATTCCAACAGCAAAACTCCAGAAACACATAACCTTGATGCCCAGACGTCTTCAAACTGTTTTGAAAAGAAGAGGAGATGCTACATGCCCCCGTCCTAACTATTTTGAGACCTGTAGCAGGCATCAAATTTGAAATGAGCTCATTTTGTGCAAAAAAATGTAACATTTCTCAGTTTAAAAATTTATGTTATCTATGTTCTATCGTGAATAAATATTGGCTCATGCGATTTGAAATTCTTTTATTTTTCATTTTATTCAAATTTAAAAAGTGTCCCAACATTTCTGGAATTAGGGTTGTACATGCACAGTACAGTACAGTATTCACAAAGCTAGAAAATGTTTAAAGATGACATAAAGCCATCTCCCAAAGTTGAAGCAGCATTCTTCATACTCCCAGATCTCCTTCACTGTGAATTTTAAACCACTCTGCCAGCTTGAATGTAAAAAGATCATACCATATGACAAAAATGTCTCTGATGGCTTCAGGTAGTGAGCGGAGATGGTCTGACAGAATCCATATTATCCCAGGCTTATGCATTTAGATCTACCATTAAAGGACTTAAATGTAAAGAAATACCTGTCGACAGCATTCCTCACATCCAATTTGACAATAATCCAGTTGATATCCCAATCCGACACTAGTAGTTAGTTTGCTTGGAAGCTTTTAGGCTTTGAAATGATAAAACTGCATAACTTCACATTTTGAGAGAAATCACAAGGCAAACATATATACTCAAATGAGTATATAATTTGATTTTAAAATATTATTATTATAAAAGTATTATTATATTATTAAATCAAAATACCTTCTCTCATTTAGGCATATGATTGCCTTGTATCAATAAACTAGAAAGTTTTTTTTTTTTAATTGTTGTTGTTGTTATTATTAAATAGTTTATTTTACGTATAAAAACAAAGTTGAGCAAATTCATTACCCTCTATGCTAAATGCACTGAAATCATACTGTGTTTAGTTCATCGTCATTCTTTTTAGCCCCAGATTGGGACAAGATTAGGATTTCCACCTGGCAGCCAGCACAACACAGGCAGCACGTGCAAATAAACGGCGAGTATAATTAGTTCTTAGTGAATTCTCCCAAGGGTACTTCAGGTATCTCTATATATAGAGAGGTCATTTCAGTCTGCTTGAGGAGCTGAACAAACTGTGTATGAGACGGTCTACAGCGAGCGTTGATCCAGACAGCTGGAGGAGTTCATCTGTCAGAGCAGAGATCAAAGGGTCTGGATAAACTGACTCCAGATCAGTGGGCAGAGCAGTAGTGAACCTGAGAAAATACTGTCCCTTTATGCATGCAAGGAGAACACGGACAGCACTGGCTTAAATTAGATGACCCGTGAAGAAACCCTGGTTTTCTGTCTGGACTAAGGACTCCTTATGTTCTCAGATAAAGCTGTTGGTTAGCGTTCCCATTCATCTCAATGGCAATTGTGATATTTGCCCCCCTAACCATCAGAACACACAGATATATATATATTTTTTTAAATGCCAGTCAATGGAGAAAGAGGCTTTTTGCATTCCGGATGGTGTAGTTACAATTTTTACCAACAGCTGTTAACTGGCTCATGTTAACCATCCAAGCCTTGTCATCTACTTAATTACAATAATCATAGCAACCATTTTTCATCTGTGGACTACATCTCCCAACACACTGACAAATATAACAATTAGCGTGTCATGTGATTGCAGGTTAGCTTGAACCTGTATGTCACTTTCCATCAGACCACTGAGACTCAAATCAAAATCATAGTCACTACATTTTGGAGCATCTGACACTAAGGACTGTTGTATATGAAAAAGCTATAATTTTATACATAAATGCTTTGGAAGCAACAGATCGTATCACTTGTGAACCAAAAAAGCTGGTTTCTCTTTCTTTGATGCGAGTGTGTGGGGGTGGCATGCATTTCAGGTGTGAGTCTTCCTTTCTGCAACAAAAGAACTTTCAAAATAAAGGAAGGAAACATGATCTAAATCTATGCTAATGCCATGTTTCATTTTGTATTGAATGTAGAATATAAATGCTGCAGATTTGGCTTCATGCCATCTGTGGCCCTTTGGAGCTTATTGTTTCAAAGCCTGAGTAGTCTGAAATTATTTGCTTGTTATATGCTACATGAATAATTCATACACTGGTCATACAGTATGTTTTGAAGGATTGGTTAATATTAACCTTGTTATGGTCATAATAAACTTCAGATTGTTAACTGTTTTTAACAGTGTCTCCAGAGTCATTATTTGTTAATATTAATGTGAGATCTCTCATCACAAATATGCATGTGTTGAAACTGAAGTAGTTTTAGCCATTTTATGTTTTGAAATGCTGCCTATAAATGATGGAAGAGATTAAACATTTTGTTTTAAACAAACATTGGCCAATGCATTTGAATTACAACAATGATTGAATCTGGTTTCAGAAAAGTCCATTTTCAACAAGTGTGAACTGTGTTTGCAATCAGATAATAGATTATTGGCTAAATTATTCATAAAACTGCTCTTCAGTTTTGCTCTAATGGTTATGTGAGATGGAAGATAACTACATAGATCTTATAATATTCAACATTTAAATGTCTTTGGACTAAATGGAATCAGTATATTTCAGTCTTTGACAGAAACTAATGGGCTCATATCCTCCAAACTGCTGTACTCATCTTTAAGATGTCAGCTGTATACCAATGAGCTGCAAATCTAATGCAAATTCATAGCGATGTCTCCTCATTAGGTGGCCACGAAAGAAGCTTCTACAGGGTATGTAGCTGCCACTAGACCTTTAAGTGTTTAATACTTTAAAGAGTAAAAGTGTTTCTATACCATAGAAAAAAATATCAAATTACTCCAAAGACTTTCCCATCTGAATATTGAATGTACTTCTTACTATTTTAATAAATAAATAAAGTTAATTGTGACTTTTTTCCTCAGAATTGTGAGATAAAAAAACTTTTTATTTATTTTTAAATCTGTGGCGGAAACAAGCTACCGTACTGTAATTCCATAGATTTGTAATGCAGTAAAAAGTATTTTTTAATTTTTTCTTTATTTGGTGATTTGTATGAGATTTGAGCTTGCTCTCCAAATTTGAACTTTTGATATTTACTGAGCCTCACCAAGCTTCTGTCAGTGATTACCACCTGCTCAGCTCTGCTTCAGGCCACATAAAAGAGAATATGAGATCACTGAGACTTTTCTTCCATTATTTGAACTCTGCTCATTCTATTATTACATCTGAAGTTTATAAACTATTAACGTTCAACTTAATGAATAATGCATTGAAATGGGAAGAGAAGCTTCTTCGTAAGAATAGATGGGCTGCATGACTTATACATATGTGTTTTCTGAGCAGAGTCCTGCACAAACAGTGAGGATGATGTCATCTCCAGCGTTGTTACAGGAGAGGCAGGCGCCTCAGTGTCTGAATGTTACTGTCTTCTCTCATACTAGCTGAATTTGTGAAAAGAAAAAAAAAACTACTGTGAAGTAAATGCGCCGATCTTTTCAAACAGGTCTTTAAGTTGTAGTTCTATTAATGCAAGTATTGGTTGATTGATTGATTGATTGATTGATTTAAATGCAAACTAGATTTAGTTTGAATAAGTATCTTTGTAATGGAGCAATGTTGATTGAGAATTAAAGGAACAATTTACTCATAAAATAAAAATGTGCTGACAATTTTCTCATACTGAGGCCATCCAAGATGTAGTTGGGTTAATTACTCCAAATCTGTTCTAGCATTACACAGCAGACTTGCTCATCAATGGATCCTCTGCAGTGAATGGGTGCCGTCAGAATGAGAGTTCAAACAGCTGATAAAAACATCACAGTAATCCACAAGTCATCCAGTCAATCAATTAATATCAATGTGTTTGTGATAAACAAATCCATCAAGGCGTTTTAACTTTAAACCATGGCTTCTGGTCAAAATATAAGTCTAAAATACATAACACTTCCTCCAATGAAAAAGTCAATTCCTGTTGCCTTCTCACATACAAATCCACTAACATATTTGTTTAAAACATTGAACCGTTTTTGCTTGCAAACAGTGCTTGCTTGATTTGAGCTGTTTGGATTAGTTTTTAAATTAACATTTCATTGTTACAATTATAAAATATATTATACACAATGAATTAATGAGTCAAAAGAAAAATATATATATGTATTATTTAAGCATTTACATTAATATTTTTCATTATATAAAATTTTTACTCTTACAAACAAGAAGTATGTTTTTTTTCCTCATTTGACATCACATCTCATGCACTAGCCTGGAGCAAGAGTTTCTACTATAGTGCAGAGCTTGCAACTAACATTGAGATGAATGGGAATACTAAATGGATCTCTCACCAGGTATGCTAGACCTCCTTGGTTGAATTTAGTCTCTATGGGATTTACGATTGATGTTTTCACAGATTTTAGGGATAAAAAAGATGAAAAAAGCAAGTTAGTGGACCCAATGCTACAGCTGCATCCAAGCAAATCAGCTGGATAAACAGAGATGACTGCTACTGAGCCGCCATTGATTTCTAAATTGGGATCCATTGATTACATGTGCACTCACTCGGGAACTAAGATACAGAGATTGAGAACAATAAATCATGTTTCTCTTATTTAATCAGGTCAGTTTAGTATTGTGTATGGTATTTGAATAATTGGGCTCTCATTGTACGACACCCCACAGGCAACTTGCATTGATATAATGTAATACTTCACATACACGCTGAAGTCTCTAGCAGTCATTCTGATCTCCAGCAGCTGATAAATATAACATGGAAATCTAATTAGTAAACATTTAGCATGTAACCTCTCCTTCTCATGTGAACAATAAGTCACTGGAGAAAATCAAATGTTGGAATCACATCTGTTTCTTTGACTTTATACTCAGCCTTGACACTATAATTCCTGCACCACTATTTAGCAGCAGGGCTGAATTTACAGCCCCATGACAAAACAATTTCATATTTTAGCTCATTTGTGAACTTGACATCTGAACTGAATATAATGAAAGAAAAAGACTGGTTGCTGTGAAATAATAAACAGACAGATTCAAGGATGAACTGTTCATTGGGAACACCAGACATTTTGCAATGAGCCAGTTGGCTGTCGAAACCAAATTTATATGGAGTGCAAATATACAAAAATTTACAAAGAAGGTTAACTTCCACCATTGTCAGGCCAACCAATTTCTGTCGCTGATAGCAGGTCACAACTTTTTCTAAGCAGCTCGCTATGCTACATTTCTCCTGCTACATGTCTGCCCCTGAGTTTAGAAGCAAACTAAGCATGATGATGTGTTATATTTGGATGTTTAAAAAAAAGGTACAGTACAGGTCAAGTTAATCAAGTCAATGCATTCATTAAATAAACACAATTAAACCCAGCCACAGCTCTTAAATTAACTAAAGTAATTCTTCAAGGAGTTTAACTTTTTACCACCTAAACATTTCACACTGTTGATGTTTTCTATCTGCTGTGTTCAAGTTTGCTGCATTTTCAATGTGTAAAAAACAACAACATTTAAATGTAAAATTAAAATCAATATACATGAATTAATATGGCAGGTGATAAACTCAATTGCACTGTCCAATGAACATTCAATTTAAGGGGATAGTTTATCCAAAAATGAACATTTTGTCATCATTTACTCATGCTCATGCCATTTCAAAAGAGTTTCTTTCTTAAGTTGAACATATTTTGAAGAATGCTGATAATCAAACAGTTGACGGTTCCCATTGACATCCATATTATTTCTTTCCCTATGGAAGTCAATGGGGACCGACAACTGTTTGGTTCTTCAGAATTCTTCAAAATATCTTCATTTGCGTTCAACATATTGAGAGAAAATTATACAGGTTTGGAAAGACATGAGAGTGAATAAATGATGACAATTTTCATTTTTGGGTAAACTGTTGTCTTAATGTCATTCAACATGTGGTGTCTGATTTGCAAACAAAGTGTTTTGAGATTATTTCAATCAAAATAAATAAGTCTGACTTGAACAACAAAACAGCCTCAATTTCATTTGTCAGATTAAAGTATTATTTTTTCCTTTATAAATTAAAATTAATAGTCACTAGGGTCACTGTCTAGCATGAGACTGTAAAGGCTTGACAAATACCTTGTGCTTATAAAAATACTCCTCCTAAATAAGAACAACTGATCAGCCGTAACCTGCAATTTCACTGTGTAGGTGGAAACATGATGCATCTGTTTAGTTGATTTTAAAATGTCAAATGGTAAAACCAAACCTACACTCTTGCTGATTACTGTTTGTACTGTACATGTTGTGAGATGCCCAACTACAGAAACTGCAGAAATATATATTTATATCTTAGCTGATATGAAGATTCCAAAGTTGTATGTTCAAACTGAAGATACAGTGATGATATACAGCAAGAAAAGTGAAAATCAGGTACAGTGATGATTGAAGGAAGGGACGTTTGGAGGAGAATGTGTCTCTGTGTGTTGAAGACAGAAACAGTGGGCTACATCCTCCACCATCTGTTTCCTCTCCCTCTCTCCCAAAGGGATGCGTCTATGAGTGTGCATGTGTGTGTGTGTGCGTGCGTGTTTTGAGTCAACCAGAACTCACACAGGTGAGAGAGATGCAGTGGGAGAGCTTTAAAACAGACAGACAAGCCAGAGGTCGATGTTTAGCGTGCAGATGGACAGTGACAAAACCAGCATGACTGACTGAACTGCTGTATAGTATGGGAAAAGCAACTAATGCATATCTATCTATTTTTATATCTATCTATCTATCTATAAATAAGCAAGCTTATTTGCAGGCCCAAGATTACTGTAAAAAGGTGGTTACCTTTAATTGTTATTTCTATCTGATTTAACTCCTAAAAATTTTTTGCTGGCATAAATTAATGAATTTAGGTTGATTCAGTGTTATTAAATAATATTTTTGACTTCAATAAAGCCGATTAATTCAGATACAGATTTTTTTTCAGTGTAGTTCAGTGTAGTTTTAACAAAGATTCAAAATAATTTGCAGATCAGAGGTTTGCTTTTACAGGCCATGATAACCCCTCATTGTGCAGTATAATAGTTGAAAATAGTATCTATGAAAAAATTAAGAACTCCACTTTAGCCTTACAAAACCGTCGGCAGCCATGTCACCCTGTAGCCCAAGACTGGTTACCTACTGAAGCGAAGCAGGGTTGAGCCTGATCAGTACCTGGATGGGAGACCTCCTGAGGTGCTAGTGAGACCAGCGGGGGGTGCTCACCCTGCGGTCTGTGTGGGTCCTAGTGTCCCAGTATAGTGATGGGGACACTGTACTGTAAAAAGCACTGTCCTTCAGATGAGACGTTAAACTGAGGTCCTGACTCTCTGTGGTCATTAAAAATCCCAGGATGTCTTTCGAAAAGAGTAGAGGTGTGACCTTGGCATCCTGGCCAAATTTGCCCATTGGCCTCTGACCATCATGGCCTCCTAACCATCCCCATATCTGCTGATTGGCTTCATCACTCTGTCTCCTCTCCACCAGTAAGCTGGTGTGTGGTGGAAGTTCTGGTGCACTATGGCTGCCGTCGCATCATCCAGGTGGATGCTGCACACTGGTGGTGGATGAGGAGATACCCCCTGACAATGTAAAGCGCTTAGAAAAGCGCTATATAAATGTAAGGAATTATTGTTATTATTATTATTATTATTAAAATTTCTTGGTGGCTAAAATTAAAGTCTTGTGTTTGAAAATGCAGGGATGCAAAGTCTAAATAAGTAAGTACATGAAAGTGGTAGGCCTATTGCTGCTGAAAAAGAAGAGAGAGAGAAAAAAACCTCAGACAGAAAGCAAGGTGCAATTTTGTAATCTATTATTTGACTGCACTTGTGTCGCAGGTGCAAATCACTGAGCTCTTGTGACTAACTCCCTCATGTAAATCTAGTGGGTCAGAGACAGGTGACTAAAGGGTTGTATGACTGGGTTGCAAGCACATCTTGTCATTGTTCTTTTTTCATTGTTTTATATCAGTTCGATCAATCAACCAACCAATCAAACTTTATTTATAAAGCACTTTAAAAACACCGAAGTGGACCAAAGTGCTATACAGAAAAATAAAACTCATACAAGACATAAAAATACAATTAAAACACATTAAGAGACCATAGAAATATAAAATAAATAACCAAATATCAACATCAGGTGTCAAAGACCAAGGAAAAAAATATATGTTTTAAAGGGGTCATCGGATGCAAAATTCACTTTAAGTTTTGTTTTAAATCCCTATTTTAAAATCCTCTTTCTCAAATCAGACTGTTCTGAGATTACTGTCAGAATGATATAGTTCTCCACAGGCCGCTCCCACGATAGTTGATTGACAAGGCCGTCTTACCTTAGACGTGAGTGAGGTGAGAGCTGTCCGCCATTGTGTCGACTCCGGTGCAGGGGAAGACAAAAACATCTCTGATTAAGCGATTGAGGTGTTTTGTTGTTGGATGTAATATTGAACATAGCAGTCGTCATTAACTCCCGAAATCTGGGGCCTGTTCTTCGTATGTCGCTTATTACATCTGAGATAATTTGAAAGATTTCAGATCTTCTAATCCTGATAAAGGTAGCTTGGAAATTGGTCTACAATTTGCAAGATCTGTAGGATCCAGACCAGGTTTTTTTAATCAGAGGTTGGACAACTACGTGTTTAAAATTTTCAGGGACCACACCTGATGATAGACTGCTATTAACAACTGCAAGAACAGATGGCCCTATAGTGGGAAAAAAACCCTTGACAGGTCAAGGAGGGACAGCATCATATGGAGAACCTGAGGGCTTCAGATGACCAACAATCATGTAATACTGACAAAGTCACAGGCTCAAACCAGAGCAGATGACAGAGACTGAAGGATCATAAGAAGGAGGTGAGATAAGAGCCCTGGTGGAAGTAACTTTATCAATAAAAAAGTGAAGACAATTTTCACAAACAGCAGAGGAGGCATCAATACAGACTGTTTGCGGAACATGACGAATTGAATTGATAGTCTTAAACAAAACACAAGGCTTGTTACAGTTTCACAAAATAATTTCAGATATATAATTTCTTTTAGCATCTTTCACAGTTTTCTGATAATTAAAGTGACGTAACATGTGGCCAAGTATGGGAACCAATACTTGGAATTAGTGCTCTGCATTTATCCCATCCTAAGTGCACACAGACAGCAGTCAACACTCACCCATCGTGAACACACACCGGGAGCAGTTGGGGGTACAATCCCTGCCAGTACCGAGACTCGAACCCACGACCTTTGGGTTGCGAGTCCAACTCTCTAACCATTAGGCCACGACTTCCCCATATGACTTCCCCTGTCCCCAGTGCAATTGGTCCTTTTTCCATTTGCGCTCAGCCCTACAGCACTCACGTCTGACAGCACGAACCGTGTCATTCAGTCATGGCTCAAATTTAGTTTTTGGCTGCTTGATTTTCAAAGGAGCAACAGTATCCATAAGAGTTTGACAGGTAGAGTGCAACCGTGAGCTAAGCGCCTCTGAATCATTACATATAGACAGAGCCGATCCTCCCTATATGTAGAATACGCAAGCTGTGTAGGGCCCCAGAAACACCAGGGGGCCCCCTTGCTCTCAAAGATGTTTTAATTTTAGTTTGCCCCCCCTCCCCCTTGGCGACACAGTTTTGCGTTGGGCCCCCAGAAGATCACAGATCTCAAGGTTACAAACAGGCAAACCAAAGGATAAAACAAAATCGAGTGTGTGTCCGTGTTCCTGTGTGGGGCCAGATACAGACTGCACCAGATTAAAAGAGTCAATGAGATAATAAAAAGTCCTTTGCCCATTGGGTTTTCAGGACAACACAAATGGTCATTAAAATCCCCAACAATAAGGACATGATCGTATTTAGGCATAATATCAGCCAGAAAAGCAGAAAAGTTATTTACAAATTCCTTATTTTATCTGGGAGGCTGATAGACCACTGTACACAGCATTTTGAGAGAACGACCCAGCTCAAATAAACTCAGTTCAAAGCTGCTGATCGAGGATGGTAGCAATAGTTGTTTACATTTGTAGGCATTCTTATAAACGATTGCTATTCCTCCTCCTTGTCCCAACATTCGCGGGGAATTTAAATGGCAGCAATCATTCGGTAAGAGTTCAGAGAAAACACTGGACTCACCAACTCTCAGCCATGTCTCAGTCACACAGAGAAAGTCCAAACCCTGGACGTAAAGAAATCCTTTAGGATAAAAGTTTTATTCGCTAGTGATCTAGCATTCACCAGCCTAATCCTGGTAGGAACGGCTGGCGAGTCTGCGGTGCTGACTTTCAGAGGAACCCGACACATAGGCCGCAGGTCTCGCAGATTTACCCTGCCGGGGCAAGAAGAGCAGGGGGTGTGGGGCTGGAACACCTCATCTGGGCCAATGACAGGCAAGAAATAGATAGGCGGGGCACCGCTCGGTACTCAGTCCAGGAAACCATGGAAGAGAGTGCTAAGCCAGTCTTCACCCTCACCAGCCGACCACTGCGTTTTTCTGGAATGCCCGGCAGTAGTTGGGACAATGTCTTTTGTCCAGCATAATCAAATTTTACTAAATCTTTGGTAGAATGTTGAAAATCCAGTAGTGTTTGGTGATTGTACACCAATAGAGACTCAACATTTTGAACAGCAAGTGACACAAACAGCACAAAACCACACAGCGCTTGTAGGTCCAGACGGCAAGCCACACACACCATCTTGGATCGTATTCAAGCATCATGGAATTTCAGCAGTATGTCTTCTAAAGATCAGAAGAAAAAAAAAATATTTTGGCAAAAATGATTCAGTGAAGTTTATTTTAATCCAAATCCATGAAGTTAGCATTAGCATTAAGTTAACCACATATTAAAAATAAATAAACAAAACTGGTGAGATTCTCCTGGGAACAGGCGGGGAACGGAGATCCGTTTCTCGCCAGAGTCCACTCCACAAAGGGTGGTGAAATTCGCTCGAGGGCCATCCTCGGACGACGGCGCTCTGCACGCGATGTTCAAGCTGGCGTCGTAGAACGTACAGAGCGCGTCATCCGGGTAGGTGGTGAAGCTTGCGAGGACCAGGAACAGTCTGGTGTGGCCCTCGAGCGATTTCTCCCCCTGCTCCAGTAGGAGGAGGTGAAGGAGGGGGTCCATGGGGAACACAACAGAAATAAAACTCTGAAGAAAAACACGGAAACAAAAACGGAGGGAACACACGGAGGTAACGGTTTCGGTCGGTTCGTCTGTCACGATTCACAAGGAGTCAAGGAAGCCAGGAACGAGGAGACGAGGAATTCACAAAATGAGAGTCTTTAATAATCCAAATGGGGAACATAGAGCACAAGGAAGACATTCAAGAACCGACCAAACTAACTGAAAGGACAAGACCTTAAATACACAGGACAATCAGGGAGGAAGCCGAGACACACCTGGAATCAAATCAACGTGAGGGAGAAACTGGGTCACAGGGAACACATGGGGAGCAAAAACACAACAAAACCGTCCAGGCATGTGACAAATAGGTTGGTATATTAACATTATATCAGTTAATGAAATTACGCTATTTAAATGTAAATTTAAGTTAAAACCATAAAACCTAAAATGTTGCTACCGTGTTTTTTCATGGTAAAATTCTGGCAACCACAGTTGCCGTTTTTTTCACTGTAAATTTTACAGATTTTTTTTACAGTGTGTAATAGAATATAAGAGCATGTTTTATCAATAATTAATGTCCCTTTTCTCCAGTTTACCAATTGCCTGACAACTATTATGGAGGCTAGTTATTTTTTTCAATCAATTAAAATCCTATCCCTTTGAAGTCGTTGACTAAAAGTCACTGTTTTTTCTTTCTTTCTTTAATTGGGAGTGCAAAACATACAACATACGGTGAACACAAAACACAAAAACAGCAATGATAATAACAGCAATGAAATTAAACAGCAATGACAATCTGAATAATGGTAGTAGTATTTAAGTAGTATTAACATGCATAATACTAATAATAATAATACTAAAGTTGGTGATGATAACAATAATATTCTGTGATGACGGCAACAGTAATGTAACTAATAATAAAACTAATATTAATAGTAACAATAGTAATAATAATAATGTAATACCCAATGCCCAATGCCTCAATGTCAGTGTTTTTTTTTTTTTTTTTTTCTCCCATTCATAGTAAGATAACTATATGTATATGTATGTATGCCTAAGCTGAGATGGTGCATTAAAAGAAGGGTGTGGTGCATTAAGATCAGTATGCGGTTCATTAAAAACATGTGTGGTATATGTTGGGTACAGATTTGATTTAGTTATATTTATATATTTTAAGTATATTTAGTGTTATGATCTTCATTAAACTGTAACCGTCCTTATACAAAACATCATCCCATCAACACCATCTTATTACTGCTCAATGTTACTATGATTTTAATAATGATAATAATAATAATAATAGTAATGAAAACACTCATAGTAAAAGTCACTGTTGATGAGAAAGGGCTAGATGAAACGTGTCAATATATATATATATATATATATATATATATATATATAAATCCTTAAATCTCGAGATTTGTTAGTCACACTAACAAAAAGCTGTTTTTCAGAGATCCATTGCCATTGCAATCATGACACTTGTACAGTGTTTGAGTGGCACCTACTCATAAACTGTCACATTATGTTTGCCAGTAGTACAGACACCGTTGGTCGCCAAGGCCTTGATACTGTCCTAGTGTGCTAGAAGAAACCTTGGGATCTGGAGGGAGGACAAATCCAAATGAATAAACATATCTTAGTCAGTGGGTTCAGGAGTAAAGAGAGGACACAATTATTCAAACCAAAGAACAAAAAGTGCTGTTCTCTTCTAATAACAAGCCAATAACTTATAATCCATCTTTCTCTTCTGCTAATAAATAAAGCAAAACACAGTTTATTTGGGAGTGAGGAGAACAAATATTTACACATAAATGTCCAACTGCTTTCAGCAGATATGTCTGTGATGAAAGCAAATGGATGGCAGTTCTCAGACGTGAGAGCTAAGCTCCTTGCGGAAGTATTTTATGAATCAAATGAAGGGGCAAAATTTAATCCACTTCAAGCCATAAACTCACAAGCTCATAGGAATAAATCCATTTACCAGCAGCATCCTTTGAGTAAACACAAGCAGAAAAGTGTTTGGTTGCAGTGGTAACTGTACAGATCAAGTGCAAAATTAGCATTAGCATTACAACAATTCTGGAAATGTATTTTTCTGAACACACACTAAATGGATCCAAAATGTGTATACTGAACCAAACACTGCACTGGTGCATGAATATATGGAATGAAATGACAAACAAACTGACAATAAATTCCCTCCAAAATTAAATCATTGTTCACTGTAGAAAGGACATCAGCAACATACATTTTTGTTGTTCAATTCAAAAACATTAAAAAAAAGAATTGTGTGTGTGTGTGTGTGTGTACAATATGAGTACAACAAAAGTGAAAGTAAAAGACACAAGTTACAAGAAAAAAACTTTTTCAAATAATTGTTTTAATTTTAAAACTTTTAAAACTTTAAAAAGAAAGGCAAGGCAAGGCAAGGCAAGTTTATTTATATAGCACATTTCATACACAGTGGTAATTCAAAGTGCTTTACATAAAAGGAAGTGAAAAAGTCATTTAAAACAGTTAATAATAGAAAATGATTATACATGGTGCAATCAGTTCGGACGTAGCACAGTGCTCATTTAACAAATGCACAGCTAAACAGAGTTTTGATTCTGGATTTAAATGTGGCTAATGTTTTATTATCTCATCTCATCTCTTCTGGAAGCTGGTTCCAACTGCGGGAGGCATAATAGCTAAAAGCGGACTACCCTTGTTTTGTGTGAACCCTTGGTATTTCTAACTGACTCAATCCTAATGATCTGAGTGGTCTGTTAGGTTTATATTCTGTGAGCATATCTGCAATGTATTTAGGTCCTAGGCCATTGAGTGATTTGTAAATGAGTAAAAGTACTTTAAAATCAATCCTAAATGTAACCGGGAGCCAGTGTAAGGACCTGAGGACTGGTGTGATATGCTCAGATTTTCTGGTTCTAGTCAGAATCCTGGCAGCAGCGTTCTGGATGAGCTGCAGCTGTCTAATGGTCTTCTTCGGAAGGCCGGTGAGGAGACCATTACAATAATCCACCCTGCTGGTGATAAAGGCATGAACAAGTTTCTCCAAGTCTTGACTGGACACACAACATCTTATTCTTGCAATGTTTTTGAGATGATAGTATGCTGATTTAGTTACTGCTTTGACATGACTACTAAAACTAAGGTCTGTCTCCAGAATCACCCCGAGATTTTTGACTTGATTTTTAGTTGTTTGACCCCTAGAGTCAAGGTATGCATTCACCTTGAGAAATTCATCTTTGTTTCCAAATGCAATGACTTCAGTTTTCTCCTTCAGTTTTAACTGTAGAAAGTTAACTGCACATCCGTGCACATCCAGTTTATTCATCAAAAGAAAGAAAGATAGAAAGAAAGAAAGAAAAAGGGAAAAAAACACGCTACCACAAAAATATGGATGGTTACTAAAAATTCTGCTTTGTCATCACAAAAATACATTACAATAAAAATAAATTATAAATATGTTAATATAAGTTTAGATGATCATACTTTAGTTTGGGGACCAATTCTCACTATTAACTAACTTTTAACTAAAATTTTTGCCATAAAATAAACTCACAATTTGCAAATAAACAGCCAATAATATGCATGCTAATTAGCAACTGTTTAATAGTGAGAACTGGTCCCTAAACTAAAGTGTTACCGTTTAAATATATATAGGACCTGTGAATTGTAAAATTACTGGTAACTAGTTTAGAGACCAAATTTCTCTACTAATTAGTTGCTCATTAGCATGCATATTAATGCTAATTTCTGTAATTAAACTCTAGATGGCTAACTCAATCTGTTGCCATGACAGAACTAGCATTAATTACCACATTCTAATTTCAACTATGAACAAGACTTTAAATATAGAACAAGGTTACTGTCTAGTGTCTATACTTTTATTATGCTAATAAGTGACCCTGGACCACAAAACCAGTCATAATGGTCAATTTTGGTCATCTGAAAGCTGAATAAATAAGCTTGATTTATTTACGGTGGGAAATTTACAAAATATCTTCATGGAACATTATCTTTACTTAATATTCTAATGATTTTTGGCATAAAAGAAAAAAATATAATTTTGACCTATACAATGTATTGTTGGCAATATTGTTACAAATATACCCGTGCGACTTATGACTGCTTTTGTGGTCCAGGGTCACATATGATATTGCATATACAGTGAGTTGTCTGAGGCAGGAGGCCTGCATGGTAGTAAAAAAACAAACAAACAAACAAAAAAACCTTGGATTGATAGTTCAATCATCTACTCAAAATATTCAGTGTCACATTTTCAGTAAAAACAAATGGAGGAGAAATGAATCTCAGTGATTGGAAAAGGAAGCATTGAACCTACTGACCACTCTCCTCACCTACCTTCTCATACAGCCTACAGTAATAAGTGAGAGGAACTCAGAATAGAATAAGTTAACTGAATATTAATAGATATCCACTCTGGAGAGTCAGTATGCCCTCTGGCCTTCCTCTCTAACTGCTCTCCTCTGTCTAGCCTCCTCAGCTCTCAAATCTACCTGTGTGCTGCATGGCTGGTCATTAAGCTCCAGAGAACAGACACATGCAGAGGAGAAGAGAAGGACAAAGGCATCGACTTGAACACTCAGCCCAACTGTCCAGCGGCCTACACCCTAATCTTCTACATTTGTGAGTCACAGGCTGTTAATGTAGAGCCAGAGCTCATTAGCTTCAACAATCTCAGTGGTGGAGGGTCAAATGCACACAGGTCTTGAGGTCTAGACTTGTGTGTGAGGTGATCTGTACAGAGGAAACTGGTTCAAACCTCAGGTGAGCCGTTTAAGAGCAATACAAGACAGTTATATGGCAGTAAAGCACAAGTGTTTTGGGAAAATAAATTATGAATAAGTGCCTCTAAATGTGCTTGAAATGAGTAAGTAATTTTGTTGTGTTGTGTTTGATCATGTAAGAAGCTATGCTATGCAAGTCAATTTAACATTCCATATTTTGCATAACAGTATTACATTCTATTTTAAACATAACCATGGTCTAAGTGTCTCATTTGTCATGATTACAGGCATGCTTTAGAAACATTATAAATCTGAATAGATTTCATATTACTAAAGGGATATTATAGCATTTTAGTTCTTTGGAACCTGTCTAAATTGTAAGAGCAGGAGTATGAATGCATATAAAGACCAAATAAACTATAAATAAATCCCAATGTAGGAAAAAAACAAACAAAAAAAACCAAACAAAAAAACCCCAGTAGTGATAGTATTATTGCAAAATTAAATAACTGGCATTTTTCAAACACAATGTACTGAAGCCAAAACAAATAACTACAAAAATGGGTAACACTTTACAATAAGGTGTCATTTATTAACATTAGTTAATGTATTAACTAACATTAACAAACAATGAACAATGCATTTATTACACTATTTATTAATCTTTGTTAAAGGTGCTGTATGTAGGATTTTGACTCTACTAAAGCATAAAAATACCATAATATGTTTGCAGATATTTAAGAAACATGCTAAGTTAACATACTTGTTTATCTGAAAAACAATTATACAGTCAGTTATTCTCCTTTGAAAATGTGCATTCAGGCCCGGAATGACTGTGTTTGTTATGGTTTGTGAAACCCGCCCACTGCCAGTTTACCCAATTGTATTTCGGCACCCCGGGTTGCCAGTTGGCGGAAAACACCGCGTATTTAATTTCATTCATCGGCATGTGCGCTCGTTCCTGTTGGTGTCATTAATCTGGCAACCTGCATTGCATCAAGTCTGAGGAGGAGGGGCTGGGTGAAAAAAAACGTCTCCAATATTTTGAATTTGGACTGCAATACCTAGTTCAACCACTGGGTGTCAATCCTACATACAGCACCTTTAACATTAGTTAATGAAAATACAGTTGTTCATTGTTTATTCTTGTTAGTTCACAGTGCATTAACTAATGTTCAGGGCCGCATTAATGCACGGGCTTACCTGGAGTTAAGCCAAGGGCCCCGGGCTGAGAGGGGCCCCAGTGATATTGTAAATATTGTAATCGCATTTTATAATGTGTTCACTGTTCACGTGCGGGCGTTGCAAGTCCTGCGCGAGAAGTGTCAGCCCGTCAGACAAGAGAAAAATTACCAAAAATTCCGAAGCTGCTCACGGCATATTAACGCGGGGCTAGGAGAAGATGCCGATGCAAATCATGGCAGGTAGGTCATATGCTATCAGTATTCAGTAGTTAGATACAGTAGGCTATAATTAGTCAAATATTTTTCCATCTTAATGTACACTATCTCACAGAAGTGAGTACACCCCTCACATTTTTGTAAATATTTTATTATATCTTTTCATGTCACAACACTGAAGAAATGACACTTTGCTACAATGTAAAGTAGTGAGTGTACAGCTTGTACAATAGTGTCAATTTTCTGTCCCCTCAAAATAACTCAACACACAGCCATTAATGTCTAAACTGCTGGCCACAAAAGTGAGTACACCCCTAAGTGAAAATGTCCAAATTGGGCCCAAAGTGTCAATATTTTGTGTGGCCACCATTATTTTTCAGCACTGCCTTAACCCTCTTGGGCATGGAGTTCACCAGAGCTTCACAGGTTGCCACTGGAGTCCTCTTCCACTCCTCCATGAAAACATCACGGAGCTGGTGGATGTTAGAGACATTGCACTCCTCCACCTTCCATTTGAGGATGCCCCACAGATGCTCAATAGGGTTTAGGTCTGGAGACATGCTTGGCCAGTCCATCACCTTTACCCTCAGCTTCTTTAGCAAGTGTTTGGGGTTGTTATCATGTTGGAACACTGCCCTGCGGCCCAGTCTCCGAAGGGAGGGGATCATGCTCTGCTTCAGTATGTCACAGTACATGTTGGCATTCATGGTTCCCTCAATGAACTGTAGCTCCCCAGTGCCGGCAGCACTCATGCAGCCCCAGACCATGACATTCCCACCACCATGCTTGACTGTAGGCAAGACACACTTGTCTTTGTACTCCTCACCTGGTTGCCGCCACACACGCTTGACACCATCTGAACCAAATAAGTTTATCTTGGTCTCATCAGACCACAGGACATGGTTCCAGTAATCCATGTCCTTAGTCTGCTTGTTTTCAGCAAACTGTTTGCGGGCTTTCTTGTGCATCATCTTTAGAAGAGGCTTCCTTGTGGGATGACAGCAATGCAGACCAATTTGATGCAATGTGCTGCGTATGGTCTGAGCACTGACAGGCTGAACCCCCACCCCTTCAACCTCTGCAGCAATGCTGGCAGCACTCATACGTCTATTTCCCAAACATAACCTCTGGATATGCAGCTGCAGATATACCGTGCTGCAGCTCAGTTTCAGGGTCTTGACAATCTTCTTATAGCCTACGCCAGGGCTATTCAATTAACTTCATTTGAGGGCCGGATTATCGAATTTAACATTTGAAGGGGGCCAAGGGGATGGGGAGCCGTCGCAATCTTTTTCTGGGGGGCCTATAAAATTGGAAATTAAATTTAAATGCATATTCAGCAGTAAAATTAACTAATATTACCAACAGTAGCATCTATAAAAGGTTAACATTAGTGCTGTCTGCCATTCAATAAAAAAAAATAATCACGCATTTCTGTAATTAATTTTAAAAATGTGACTAAATGTGACTAGTCATATAATTGTGTTGTCATATTTTCACACTGAACTTCCAAATTAATATAGAAACAACAAAGATGGTATATTTTAAATTGTGTTTAATGGCATCTTTTTACTAGCCTATTGTTAATGGAGAAGTATCATTGATACAAATAATGTTACTGTTGTCTCTATTAAATCCATTTTTTCCCTTTAATTTTAGCCATTAATTATAGCCATTTAATATTACAGTATAATTGAAATGTTATGATTATTTTTTAACATTTAATAGGCTTTGAAAAATATAACAACTTTTTATAAGTGAACTTAAAACAATCTTCACATAAACTATAAATTGTATGCATAAGCTATATTGATTATTCAAGCTGCAAAAGTTAGTCCGCAAGCAGAGCAGTCAAGTGATTTTCTCTTTTTCTTTAGTTCTTTGATTCACATCAATCACAGACTGCAGCAGGTTTCACTTTAAAAGCAGCGCTGTTTCTTTAATAAAACCTGATGCACATGACGCGGATGTGACACACATCCAATTTTCTCCCAACTCTTTACGGTCATTTAAGATTTTATAACTGATTTAAGACTCACCAAAACCATGTATTTTTACATCATTGTGTGTGGTTGTGTCCATTGAAGCGCTGGTGCGCTTGTCTGAAGCGGCTCAGCTTATGAGTACAGCCAAACGCGCAGATTTTCAAACTATACTTCCTGCTTTGATAATCTTCGTCCAGTGTCGGCGCTATTTCTTGCCAGAAGTTATGACCGATAACACTGTCTTTAAACTTGTTTAAACTAACGTTAGAATTGTGGATCTCATAACTCCCTCACATAAACACTTGTCAAAACTGCCATGTTGCGGTCTCTGGCAGATTGTTTATTTTTGGCTGGCCCGAGCCAGAGTTGCCACCTTGTGGACAAACTAATTAGTGCAAGAACAATTCAAGGCGAATGTGCAACCTGCTTACTCTTCCTCGGGCGGGATGAAGATGATTGGCGGGCCGCATTTGGCCCGCGGCCGCCAATTGAATAGCCCTGTTTTATATTATGTTTTGTTTTATATTTGTTAATAGTTATTTTTTAATGTTGTGGTGCTTTTTTTTTTTCAATTAATGTTTGTGTTTTGTTGTTTGGTGTTGTTTATGGATGTAATGTTAATTTGTGTTTTGTTTTGTTACTATGTTCTGATTGTGATGCATTGTGGGACCCCCTTGAAAACGAGATGGTACATCTCAAGGGGTTAATCCTAATAAATAAATTCAAATATGTAAAGCTGAAGATGTCAAATTTCAGAAGCTCAAATTATGATATTAAATTATTTTAATTTATTTCAAAGCCACAGTATTTCTTATTATTTCTTAAAGAGGCTGTTTGATATAGTTTACCCATAAATGTTAATTAATGCATTAACTATCAAACATGTACTAACGTAGTTAAGGCTGCCGTTATTCATTTGTGAATCCTAATGACTCCAGTTGTAGTTAAGGATAGCTCTTCATTAATTCATGATTAGTTAACAACTTTAATCATTAATATTTGATGAATTAAGCATTAATTTAGGCATTAGTACATGATTATTCTTGTACCCTTATTGTAAAGTGTTACCAAATTTTAATTTTAGGGTGGAGTAACATTAATTGTGAGAGCCAAAACAAAAATAAAAAAATCTGTAAGCATTTTGTTCAAATTTGTACTGCTTTTAAAGTAAATAGGATATCAAGAGAATATTAATTGTTTCTATTTTGTTTCTAACTTTGAAAGTGTGTTGCTATTAAATCCTACATGCCACTCAAGAAAATACGGATAGAATTCTCATATTAATTTCCTTACTTTCAGTGAATAGTTTGTATTAATTTTCCCTGAGAGATTTTTAATGCATCCAGCTGCACAATGTGATGCAACATTCAGCAAGCGTCCTCATTTTCAGCACATTAATACGCATAAGCTACTTTCCCTGGGTCTGTTGATATTCTTACAAGCTTTTGTTCTTCTGGGATTTACAGCTCAGAACGGCCAATTAAATAAATAAATAAATAAATGTTACAGAATGTTTGACATACAGCCGTCTGTCCAGTCTTTGTAGACATGCTGTTTACTTTTCAAAAAGATGACCTAACTTTTTGAAAAAGGGGAGCAGAGGCCCTCTGTAGGATAGAAACATCAAACAGATGGTGCAGGGGTAGAGGGCATAAACGCACTGGAAACAGCAACGAGTACCTGCTCAGTGAATTGAGGAAAGACTCTGGCACCTTTACACAGATAATTCCTTACTTTTATATAGCACTTTTCTAGGCACTCAAAGCGCTTTACATTGTGAGGGGGGGTATCTCCTCATCCACCACAAGTGTGCAGTCTCCACCTGGATGATGCGACGGCAGCCATAGTGCGCCAGAACGCCCACCACACACCAGCTTACTGGTGGAGAGGAGACAGAGTGATGAAGCCAATCAGCAGATATGGGGATGGTTAGGAGGCCATGATGGTCAGAGGCCAATGGGCGAATTTGGCCAGGATGCTGAGGTCACACCCCTACTCTTTTCAAAAGACATCCTGGGATTTTTAATGACCACAGAGAGTCAGGACCTCGGTTTAACATCTCATCCGAAGGACGGTGCTTTTTACAGTATAGTGTCCCCATCACTAGACTGGGGCGCTAGGACCCACACAGACCACAGGGTGAGCACCCCCTGCTGGTCTCACTCACACCTCTTCCAGCAGCAACCTAGATTTCCCAGGAGGTCTCCCATCCAGGTACTGACCAAGCTCAACCCTGCTTAGCTTCAGTGAGTGCCAGTCTTGGGCTGCAGGGTGACATGGCTGCCTGCAGATTGACAACAACAAAAAACATTCAGTGTTCAGTTACAGTATTACAGTATAATACAGTGTGTGTGTGTGTGTGTGTGTGTGTGTGTGTGTGTGTGTGTGTGTGTGTGTGTGTCTGTCTGTGTGTGTGTGTGTGTCTGTGTGTCTGTGTGTGTGTCTGTGTGTATATATATATATATATATATATATATATATATGTATATATATATATATATATTGAGATGACACACAAAATAGGGAAGCAGAACTAAAATATGCCTTAAAAATTATTTGAAAGATATTGTATATGCAGTATACATATTTACATTACTTATTCAAAACCAAATTTTGCACACAATAAACTATTTTCAATGGCATGGCAAAAATAGACAGAGTAATTAGCAAAGTTATGTCTAAAATATAAGTGACTCAATATTGCCTTGTTTATGAACTGGTCTGGTTTCCGTAAAGGACATAGTACTGCTACAGCCGCCTTAAAAGTTTTAAATGATATAGTGGAGTCCTTAGATAATAAACAACATTTGCGCATGTCTTTTTATTGACTTATCAAAGGCCTTCGATACTGTGGATCACAACATATTATTAGATAGGCTTAGATGGGTAGGACTATCAGAACATGTTGTTTTATGGTTCTCTGCTTATTTAAAGGGTAGAACCCAATGTTTTCAGGTGGAAGGTGTTCAGTCAGATCTCTTGGAGGTTGTCAAGGGAGTTCCACAAGGATCTGTGTTGGGACCATTATTATTCAGTATATATATATAAATTGTCTCGATTTTAATATTGATAAAGCAAGGTTCCATTTTTACGCAGATGATACTATTGTATACTGTTTAGCTCCCTCTAAGCAACAATCAGTGGCTGCATTACAGTCTGTTTTGGATATTATACAAAACAGCTTTCGTGCTTTGAAGTTGGTTAAATGTTGAAAAAACTAAATGTCTGCTTTTTTCAAATTCTAGAACTTTGGAGAATTCTATTGTCCTTCAAACTTCTCAGGGGAGCCCACTTACTTCAGTGTCAGAGTACAAATATCTGGGTATTATCATTGATAACAAATTATGTTTCGGCTCACATATTAAGTATCTGAGTAAAAAAATTAAAGAAGAAGTTAGGGTTTTACTTCAGAAATAAGTCATGTTTCCCATTTAAGGTGAGGAAAAAATTAGTGTCCGCTACATTTCTGCCGATTCTCGATTATGGGGATGTGGTTTACCAGAATGCCCCCTCTTACCTTCTTTCTTCCCTGGATGCTTTGTACCACGGTGCTCTGAGATTTATACCTGATTGTAAATATTTAACTCATTACTGTGAATTATATGAAAGAATTGCATGGCCTTCCTTGAGAATTCAGAGAAAAATGCATTGGCATTTGTTGATATATAAGGCAATTTTGGGTCATTTGCCAAATTATCTTTGTTGTTTTATACAAAGGACTTTGTCTGGAAATAATTCATTGCATTCTGAATCTAATTATAATCTCTGTGTGCCCTTTGTCAGAACTGAGTTTAGTAAAACCTCTTTTAAATATGTTGCCGCCTCAGATTGGAATCTTCTCCAAAAGGAGATGAAGTTACAAAATTTGGGGGGGGGGCTTGTTATTCAAAACATTCCCAAACCCATTAACTATATCATGAAGTATATCAATTGTCACCTAGATTATGATGGTCAAAGTAGCCTAATAATGTAGTCTATTAACTATGAATAAAAACCTGTCTTTTTACTTAAGTAACAGATATGGGTGGCATGCCATAACATATTTTTAATATGACTGACTTTATATTTAATGTGAATATTAAAAACATTGTAAGTTAGGCTACTTATCGTAACACTTTCATTGTACAGAAAGAGAGCAAAGAACACTTAAATTATCAAAGAACATTTTCACTGACAGTCCAGAGTTCAAGCACTCTCAAAAACTCCCATTAAAATCACTGAAGCTGCTTACACTGTGAAATGAGTAGCCTATCTTACTTATAGATTCACTGCATTTTGTTGTTTCTACCGAGAGAATTCGCCAGAGAGAGGTATTCAGTCAGGGAGCAAGTGAAGAAAACACCGTCATTTTAGCGATGTCTCATCTGAACACCTCTGATTGGTGATTGCATTCATAAGCTCAACAGCATCGTGTGCGATTGGTTATAATGTGCAGCGCTGTAAAAACGCATCTGTCTCTGGCTCAGCGAAGCCAGAAAATGGGGATTCGAATTTAGCAGCTGATGATATGACGCGCTGAATGATTTAATCACGCTGGTGTGATTGTATCAAATATAGAAAATATTATTCAGCAATTTTTTTGGTCTTTTGGAAGCTGCATTCAAAATCCACTTGGCTCAAAAATCTGAGGGGGCATGACACCTCTGATTACATCTGATCCTTAAATTCTGCTGGATTTGTGTTTTAGTTCAATTTCAATAATCTACATTTTTATTTAACTTTAAAATAATTTGAAAAAGAATATTGCTCTTTACAAACAGCATTTGTTTGTCTGTTGTCACAACATGGCCTTGGTCTTGTCAGAAAATTTACTGAAAAGAGAAAAATTTGCAGTCACCGGTAGAGTACACGGCCTTCGTGCCTGAATCTTGGGATCTATAAAGCTTGCATGATGACGTTAAGTGCTCTGGGAAGTCACGATACCGCTGGGATATGACAGCACTGTTTGTCAGATGAAAAAAAGAGTCTGGAATCAACCTGCTCGTCGATTTCATTGCACAGACTGCCCATTCACCAACCCCTCTTCTTTTTGTAACTAATGGGACGTGGTGTTTGAGAACACAGCCCAATATAGCAGAAATACATAGCAAGTGAGTGTATGTGTGTCTAGTGTGTCCATTCTGGACAAAGAACAGAGAGAAAGAAGCCCTTAAGGGAGCTGAGGGCGAAAGTTCTAGAACAGGATCTTGGCAGCCCTAAGCACCTCTCACACTTTAAAATCTCATAAACATTTAATGTATCAGGGTAGGACTGAGGCTAGTGTTATCACAGACTTGTGTTGACTCAATTACAGAGAGCCAGGCAGGCTTTCAGCTTGACAAACACAAACAGATCAACTGGCATGAAGCTCCATGCACTAAAACAAAATCATCAGACACAGAAACATAAATCAAAATCACACAACTAAATTCTCACAGCACAGCATGCGAGAAGATGAATGGGTGCTATTGCCATCAACATTGTTATCTCACCATATCTATGGAAAATTGCTTGCCGTTTCATTTTCGCTTTCATCGTCTTCTCTGTGATGTTTGTATAACTCTCAGCCATCTTGCAAGCAATCCTGCTTTTCTGAAGCACCTCATTTCATTCATACAGAAGTGTTTTTACTGCTGTGAGGTGCTTCCATGTTGAATTCCAGTGTTTAGCTGAGCAAGAGTTTCACTGCAACTCTCAAATCAAGTTTAATCCATAAAATCCTTTCGGAATATTTCTGGAGTTTATTTAGACAGCAGTTGCCACAGGGCAGTCAGCTTGCATTTTAAAATGCTTCACAGCGCACACTGAGAGGTTCTCCAAAACCACATAACTGCACAGTCAAAGATAAAACGTCGAGAAAACTCAAAATGTCAAGGCAATGTGATGCAAAAGCTTGTTTGACTTCTTAGCTTCCAACAGAAGTACCTCAGAGAAGTAAATTGTTAAGCTTTGCACTATAAAAAGAAACAGCATAAAATAATAAAACAAAATAAAATAAAATATAGATGAGTTGTGAACATCACCACACAAGAAAACATTTATTTATTTTTTTTCTGTTTGTTAGGCTAGATGGGACAACATTTAGGTGAATATTATTGTATTCGAATTTAAATTAACATTGCATTACCCAAACCTGAGCAGGTTCTCTCAACATTCAAAGAGGCTTGTTTTGAAGACATTGCAATGATTGTTAGTCTAAACAGATGGATGAATTTGTTATCTGATCTAGCAGTGGAAAGTCAACACTCAAAAATGATTCTAACTGCAACAATATTTGTTGGATTCTTACAGTATGAATCTTTCAAACAAAGATCCGGAATAAAGATTCAAACAAACACACGGATAAGAGGCTAGGCCTAGATATAGAACATATGCAGCAGTGTGTGCTTAGGCACAATTTATTTTATCTTCTAACAAGCGCTGAATGGGTGGCATTGAGGGGATACTGTTAACACTTGTTTTTCTCTTTTTGCTTCTTTACAAATTTCTCAAAAAGTGAGCTGACCATTCAACACCCTGCAATGACTAATTCTTTATTAATCACCTGCACAAAGAAGATTTGCCTAACCTAAACCAATAATAAACATATACAGTGTAAAGATGGGCTCAATTCTAGGAAAGTTTTCAGAAATGAAAGCAATGACTAATCTGAGATGCGGTTGTCAAATAGAGATATAATTTAAATAAATTACACCATATTACTACTGAAGGTGTAGATCAATACACAAATGAAACAATATACAATCACATTCAAACCAAACAAACACAAAAAAACAAACAAAAAACAACAACAAAAAAACTAAATGAGAGTAAACATTTATTGCCCATTAGGATGTAGGCCTTAATGGTATTCCTGCTACATCAACTTATGGGCTATTGACTAGAAGAACACAATGCATGCAGTGTCACACAAAAGATAAGTCATACAAAATGTTTCCTCAATGCAACACAGCCAGTAAAATTAGTTATTGGTTTATTGGTTTATCTCAATACACACTTATGTAAAATAGCCAAGACGCTTGGAGCCTGACCTACTGAAAAAGAAAAGACACCAAATATGACACAAACAAACAAGCAATAAGTAAATAAATAGATAAATACCATGCCAAATTTCACATTACTACTGGGTTACTAAACATTTCTATAAAAACGTCTTACATTTGTACATGGTATATCATTTCTTAAATGCCTCATAATTAACTCCCTTGATGTGAATTTAAATGCACATACACTGCAGAGTACAGTGATCAATGCCACACAGCAGCATGACCGCAGAATCATTGCAAATGCAAATAAGAGAAGCATGACACTATTAACACCTTAATTATGGTACTGTTATGCAAAGCCCATACCAAACAAACTGCACAGTAAACTAGCTGCAAAATAAAACATCCAGAAGGACTAATATGGCCATATAGCATGGCTTATTATAGCAGCGTTCTAAACACATTCATTACACTCATGACACTCTGTAATAAAAATTTGTAAGCTACCAGAGAGAATAAATGCTGGCCGATATAGAACCTCCTGGGAGCACGAACTTGCAGCACATATGTCACTAAAAATATCAACCATACACTAAAAACAGCCATAATGAAAAGTTCAACCTTTCCAGCAAATGTTCTCTCAGTGAGAACAGTAATAAATGTCAAAAACAGTAAATCTGTTGTTATACAGGTATACTATGAGAATTCAGTGTTCAACAAATGTTACTGTTTTTAGCAGTCTCACATTTTTGCAATTCGGTTTGTTTTAATAATCTGGATTTAATTTTAAAAAGGCAGCGGGGGTGTGTGTGTGGGGTCTTTTACAGTTTCACAAGTGAAACATGCAAATAAGCTCACTACATGGATTTAATAACAATTCAGTTGTCACTACCTGAATATGTCAGAAGTAGATTATGTAACCAATCTGTGTGTGTGTATGCAGAATTGCTCAAGCACTCAGAAGAGTATGACGGCCATATTTAGCAACAGTGTGTATGTAGCCTATGTGTCAGCTCTCTGTTTGTTTGTGTGGCCTTTTCAGAAAGGATATTTAAAGTCTTGTCTGCAAAAGGTCACACCCAAAAGATTTTTTTAAACAGCCTGAGAAAGCCAATAATGCCTCATAATGCTTTTTCATATCGTATGAAGGCACAAAGAGTGCTTGAGGTTTCAGCAGCATTTTTTGCGAAAACTGTACTGGTAAAACTGTGTAATGTAGAATGAATAAAGAGAGAGAGAGAGAGAGAGAGAGAGAGAGGGTGTGGGTGTGTGTGTGTATCCTGGTGGGGACTTAAACCTGAACACAGTCTCATGGGGACCTGTGTCACGGCGGGGACCTAAATTGAGGTCCCCATGGGTACAAAATATATAATTAATATCATATATAAATCATACAAAATGAATTTATTTGAGAAAGTAAAAATGCAGAAAGTTTCCTGTAAGGGGTAGGTTTAGGGGTAGCACTTTATTTTACAGTATGTGTACTTCCCTGGTACATACATGGTAAATATCTTGTACCTACAGGCAAATGAGTGGTAACACAAGGTACTTACCTGAGGTGTATGTACATGGTAACAAATAAGAAACACGGCTGTACTTAACAGTCGTACATGCATAGTAATTAGTTTGTACATACAGACAAGTGTGTGTAATAACGGTCACTTACAGGTAGTGTACTTACTAATGTATATACATGGTAAATATGTAGTACTTACGGGCAAGTGGGTACAAACAGGTACATCCTTACAGTGTCTGTATATGGTAACTAACAAGACACATTACTGTACATACTAATGCTATGTACATGGTAAATGTGTAGCACCTATGGAAAAAATTTGCTATTATGTGGTAACAAACAAGACACATACTGTACTTGGTATACACAAGGTAAATATGTAGTACTTACAAACAAGTTTGTGTTAATGTTAAATTGCTCTCCACAACAGTGCTTACAAAGTTTGAAGAATTGGTAATTCCTGTGTAATGTTTATGTAAAATGGTGCACTTTATTTTACAGTCCCATTTCCATATACTACTATGTAAGTACTGGTGTATGGACCTATTAGTTAATGTACAGAATAAGTGATGCGGTACTCAAGTTGGGGGTATAAACATGGACCAAGGTACTTATTGAGTAATTGATGGTAGATGGTACATAGTAAGTATATGGAAATAGGACTGTAAAATAAAGTGCACCATTTTACATAAACATTAAACAGGAATTACCAATTCTTCAAACTTTGTAAGCACTGTTGTGGAGAGCAATTTAACATTAACACACACTTCTTTATAAGTACTACATATTTACCACGCACCAAGTACAGTATGTGTCTTGTTTGTTACCACATAATAGCACATTTTTCCGTAGGTGCTACATATTTACCATGTACATATCATTAGTATGTACAGTAATGTGTCTTATTAGTTACCATATACGGATACTGTAAGGACCTGCCTGTTTGTACCCACTTGTCCATAAGTACTACATATTTACCATGTATATTATCATGAATCTAGTTCATGGACTTCCATCCGCTAGCCACCAGAGGTCGCCCTCCGATTACATTGACTTTCACTCCACACAATCTGTTACACATCACCCTGGACTACATTTCCCATGTTCCATTGCACTGATTGCACACAGCTGTGCCAATCACAGGCTCACCTGAATGCTTTTACACACACCATATAACGTGCACTCAGTTCCTGCTCAGATCGCCGAGTATTGTTCTAGCGTTTTGCACTCTCCTAGTGTTAGCTGCCTTACCGAGCCTTTCCGTGTTTCTGTTTAGTCTCTAGTATTGTTCTGTGTTTATCTCTCACAGAGTGATAGCTTCTTTACTGAGTCTCGTCTCCAGTTCTAGTTTAGTCTAGTCTTTTTGTGTTGCCTTGTTTCCTGTTTCCTGATTCCTGCCTGTGTACCTTGGATTAACCCTTGTCTTGCTGTTTGGACTCTGTTTGTACCTCGCCTGGACTATTGCTCATGGTTTTGGACTACCCCTCTTCTCAAGCCCTCTGGATATTGTTCACCGATCGTAGACCCACGCTTTCCTTAGGATTTACTCTTGGTCTTGCCTATGTTATACCTGTTTGCCACTGTTTGAACCATGCCTGTTATGACCACGTCTCTGTCTAATAAAAGCCTGCAAATGGATCTGCACGTCTCACGTCTCATTCGCCCCGTTACATATACATTAGTTAGTACAGTAAAGTATGTAATTACTTACCATGTACGAGCACTACCTGTAAGTGACCGTTCTTACCCACACTGCTCTGTATGTACAAACTAATCAAGTTTGTTCGCATCATGCATGTGCGACTGTTAAGTACAGCTTTTGTTACCATCTACATACACTTCAGGTAAGTACTTTGTGTTACCACTCATTTGCCTGTAGGTACAAGATATTTACCATGTATGTACCAGGGAAGTACATGTACTGTAAAATAAAGTGCAAGTCTAGGGCGATAGAAAATACGGTTTGTACAGTTTAAAAACCATTATGCCTATGGAGAGTCCATACATGGATAGCTGACCAGACTGTGTGTGTGTACGTTCATATGTTAGCATTTGTATCTTAATTCTCAGGTTTCATCTTATATTCTCATTCAACAATTGATCACTGTCAGATTGCAGAGGCACATCTGCTCTGGTATTGTGTTATTGTGAAAAATTCATAACAGCAGATAATGAATGCACACTGTCTAGTGCAATGCATAAACAACTGACTAGAAAACATGCTGCAAAAAACAAATCAGTTAACACAGATTACCTCTGTGAACTTTACTCATCTCTGCTGTTATCTCTGAATTTATTCTGGTACATGTTGAGATTCCCAGAACTGGACACAAATGGGCTGGAACATTTTGATTGTATTCATTGGGTTAACAGTTTCCGTTTTTTTTTTTTGTAGAATAACTTTATATGTTGTCAGGCAACAGCTATTAAATAGATGATCTGAATCACATGGACCACTAGATCGGAGGACATTAAAGTGCATGGACATGCATTTCCTCTTCTGTTGTTTCACAGACCGTTAAATGAAGGCATTGAAACAGTTCTTCATCTACTACATATGGATAGAAGAGCATACACACTATAAAATTACACACTGGAAATTTAGAAAAAAAAATATATCCCTTCTTCACTAAACACCTTATTTGTCTTGCATGCGGATGTATCAATATCTTCCTACAAATATGTGTTATCAATATAGCTCTATATCCAGCCTGATATATTTATATATAAAAAATAAAACAACAACAAAAACATATTTTTACATTTATGGCCATTTAAATGTAGCAGTGTGTTCTGATATTTTAAGAGTGATGTTTTATAGTGATGTTTTTTAAGGGTGGTGTTTTAAAATGTTTATGAAATTGCCCACTGAGGCAAATGGAAATGCTAACTGACGGCTCTCTCAAAGTATTATAAACCTCTTTGGTCAATATTACATTCTATATTATGTATTTTTATCAAAACAACTTTCAGTGATGATTAATGTCTGTGACCTATTGCTTTGTCAGGCTTGTATGATGGGATTGAAATGGCATATAATAAACAAAGACTGATAAAATATTAACCAGCATAATGTTACTGTGTGTAAGTGAAAGAGAATGTATGACAGTAGATTAGTACGGCTCTGATTCTTTTAATAATATCCTCCCTGACCATTCAATTACTCTTCCTTGTATTTAAATAGGCTCTGAATACTCCTTAGAGCAAACCAGCCCGTTAATATGGCAAGACAGAATATCTCAAGTAAAGTTAGGGGATGTTAAAAGGACAAGAACAAAAGAAGAGAGAAGGAAAGATTTTGATTAATTACATATTTCAGTATTTTGGGTTACATGATTACATGAACGTATACATTTCGCAGCCTTGGAATTATAAGGTTGCATTCTGAGCAGTTTTGAGATATTGATCTAGAAGGTTGTTGCGTTCCATAGACTTCTGTAGATAGAACCCTATTTGTTTTCTAAAAAAAAAAGTCCCAAAATGTACACAGATTACAAAAGAAACATCACATAATGTAAAAAAGTTGTCACAGAATAAGAATCTGTGAATAAATCAATTTTGACAAAAATGTCAGATAGAACTTTATAATTCCAAGGCGACGATTTTGTAACTAGTCAGCATTTCACCATTTTAAACAGCTTTTTGCTATACTAGTTCATTGCAAAAAGTCCCCTGTGACAAAACAATTTTTAAATTAATATTCCATGTAGTCCCTTAAAAATTAACCTCATAAAAGATGCATGCACAATAATAAAGAGTTAGCAAAATTCTGTTTAAAATGCTCAAGCTGTCAAATTCCCAAATGTATTTCATATCAACTACTCATACTTAAAAGTGTGAGACAAACAATTACACATGCAGACTTGGCAAAAGTGATGATCTAATTAAAAATGGAGGAATATATTACATCCGGAGCTGTCAAGACATTTAATCCTGAGTCGATGTTTGTGATTAATGACAGTACAATAAGTGGAGCTTTTGCCCCCTCATTTACAGCACGTGTAGCAGATGAGTATACTCTCCCTCAGGGCTCGACCATGTCTCACAGCAGCAGCGTGGAATTAAACCTGAAGTGCACGACTGCAGTTTTGATTTAGTTCACACTCTTTCCCATTACAGAGCGGTGATGCTTCTACAGCAGGAAGAGCTAAATCAAACCCGGTGGAGATATGGTATAAGCAAGACTGCCTTTACGCGCTCTAGCAATCTTAGTTTCTAGTCATTTGACTGAACTGACCTACTTGTCATTGCTCTATGATTTCTAACAGCCCTGTACCTGAAACAGACTGTCTATCTGATCCTGAAATGGAGACTAAACAATCTGTACAATAAACTTATTTGGAACAAACTCTTTACTGTGACCCAGTTGAGGTGACAGATGGCAATAATACAAACTGTGGAAATGTTGATTACTTTGAGAGTAACAAAGTTACTGTCTCTAATATTGTGTGGAAAATGGTGACAAACTTTATATTCACATAATTTTTTTAACCTAAAACCATGTATCTCTCTTTTTCTCTCTCTTCCCTTTGTTCTTATCCATTTAATATCCTCTAACTTTACTTGAGATATGCACACATTCCATTATACATGAAATGGACCGCAGATCTCAGTGTCACAAGCTATGAGGAAAAATGACAGTTTTTAAAATCACGTACCTCCTGCACCAACTGCCATAGAGATAAATGGGAATGCTAACGGATAGCTCTCTCCAGGTATTACAGACCTCCATAGAGAGTAATCATGGCATTTGTCAGCCTGGACCCCAAGTGACATGCGCATATTACCATGCTAGCTTAGTCTAATTGGATTAATTAGAGAGGTATAACTCTGTTGATTGAAATTTATAAACCGCTGTGCAAGTCTTGAACAGCCTGTGGTGCATATCCTAGTTTCTTATCACACACTTTGCTACAAACAATGTTACTACATCACCACCACTGAGCATGTTTATTATATATATGAAGAGTTCAGATGCAAAAACCTCTAAATGTCATCTGAAATTTTCTTCTAAAATAAGCATTTTTATCAGGCTCCTATATTTATGTTTAGTTATTTCACTTTAATTGCATAGAAAAGGATCTATACATTGCTATTAGAGTAAAATTACTGAAACTAAACATAGGAGTCTGATAAAAATGCTCCTTTTAGAAGGAAATTTCAGATGGCACTTAGAGGCTTTTGCATCTGAACTCTTCATATATATATATATATATATATATATATATTACTAATTGATTCAATTGCATTTCTTGTAATTTCACTTTTTATACAAAAAGCAATTTCTGTTGTCCTAGTACAACCAGTTATAAATTTATTGCATATAAACTAGATTAAAACCAACTCCCTTTTCGCAAAAAAAAAAGTTTTAAATGGTATTATTCTGTAGACACAACATCACATTTGCACTCTCAACAAACACTTAATATTAACAACTGCAGCACAAAACCTTTTTTCCCATTTATGCAATCACCAGGGAACCTATGAAAATTTCCCTTTAATTGAAGCTCAGACTCAGAAAAATTACTAAACTGATGCTAAAGAATACACAGGGCATTACTAGTCCATTTTTCCAGGGCTCCCCAAAGCTAGCAAGGCTCACGCACAACAAGAGCTGAGCCTGATAAAAAACACGGTCACATTAATTGTCATTGCACATCTATGAATAAACGAGCCGCACTTTACTGCAATCAAGCTGTAAAAACAAGATCTACTCTAACCCCTGAGGAGAAATAGAAAATTGTCTCTAGAGCCACAGACAAGGGCCGGAATTTAAATAAACACATTTAGTGTGTCTCAAAATGCTTCTCATATACCATATTCAAAGTGCTACAACAAGAAAAACACATGTGACTGCATAAAAAGGATGCTTTTGTGCATTGTTAGCTACAGAAAGCATAAGGTACCTTGCGATATTTGTCTTTCTGTTCAATTTGCATGCCAAACCTCAACTCTGCATCTCTCCTAAAGCTCTTGGGAGATTCTGCAAAACAAAACTGTATGTATTTCATGCTTGCATGGTCTGTCACCCCCCATCAGATGTACACATGGAATGCTTATATACTGGCAGAGCGGTATAGTTTGAGCAATGCAAACCCATATCGACAACCTCTGTTTACTTTTTACAGCCAGAGCGGCTAAAACTCCATCAGTTCTCAGAGTACTAACATTTTAAGGTGTACTAAAAACCTTCTGAAACAGGGCTGTGTTTGTGACCTCATAAGCACTGAGATTTTATGAGCAGTTAAGAGTTTTCTGATACTGTCAGATGTCAGTTTGATAAATGATTACTATTTTATGGCCTCACTCATGTAAGTGACTATATATAATTAAATCATACCAATCCACAGAGTGTTTCTTATTGACAGAGAGTGTGAGAGAGAGAGAATTAGCACAGTAGCAAGAATGAATAATTCATCGGCACAATGTGTTATTTGAACAATAACAAACAATGCTGTGAGAGTCTGCATTTTTAATGACAGCATGGGGAATAAAAACAATCATAAAAGACCTTGGAGTTCAGAGAATCACATATGAAAAGTTTGTGTGAAGAGTTGACTATTTGACTATTTGTAATGTGGCAAGGTAAGTATTCTATCTGCTTTTGGCCCCGGTTGGGATGTGATTGGTGGACCAATGAGGTGTAAGCAGCCATACTATTTCAGGACTCTTATTCTGATGGGTGTGGTGGTGTCCTGTTGATTCTGGGTTGTCCTCTTCCTGTCCTTTCCTGTTTGTGTTCAGGTAGGATAAGACTCCATTGACTGTGTATTGCTGTGAATGGCTCGAGGCTAACCTGTGCTATTTATAGTCTGATTAGAGTGGGGCTGGTGGTATAGGCATTGCGGCAAATTTGTGGAGGAGTTCGCTTACAGGTATGTTTGGTGATTGTATACAATTTTTCTATCGCTTGTGGTGGTGATGCTTATTATGTGTTGTGCTCAGTAATGTTGGAGTTGGAGTTGGAGTAACCATGTTGAAGTAACCATATAGCTTTGTGTTGGTCTTTGTTCAACCCTAACCGTAAGTACGTTTTTAACTTGGTACACTTGTATAGTTTGGGGCCCTAAACATTTTCAGAAATGGAGCCATTGCAGAAACACCTCATGGTTGACATGGCGACCATTATACTTTCCGCCATAACCAAATTATGTATTTTGTGTCGTATCTCCTGAACCAAACATAACACAGAAAAGGTGATGTCTACCCCTATGTGTTGATGGTTTCAGGGATTACAATGATACCACATGCAAAAACATAAACTGTTCAGGTGAAGAGTTAATGGTGAAATCAGCAAAGTGAGAAGGAAATCACGGTAACACTTAACAATAAGGTTAATTAGTTAACAACATTAGTAAACATGAACTAAGAATGAACAATACTTCTACAGCATTTATTAATCTTAGTTAATGTTAATTTCAGCATTTACTAATGATTTATTAAAATCACAAGTTGTGTTTGTTAACATTAGTTAATGCACTGTGAACTAACATGAATAAACAATGAACAACTGTATTTTCATTAAATAACATCAACAAAGATTAATAAATAGTGTAATAAATGCATTGTTCATGTTAGTTAATACATTAACTAATGTTAATAAATGACACCTTATTGTAAAGTGTTACCGAAATCACAGTATTTACAATAGTCCATACTATGGCTATTACTTTTTCTTTCTTTGATAATTAACTAAAATTTTATTCAATAATACATTAAAAGATTGTTTTCAAGAATACTATCATTTATTTCAGAGAAAATCATCTCAGATAAGTGTATTTTTCCTTACCTCTCAGGCAGAGTCAGGTAGGCGGTAGTATGTTTCCAATACATTCTTGTTCCATCTCAACAACACTCTAACATCACATGCAGATGGCAACGCAATCAGGTGAATAGTTAATGGTTAATTCAGTGACTTTGAGAAGGATTACAATGAAGTCTCAGAAGACGCAGAATGAAATTTCAAACATATTCCATATAAACTTTATTTACAATCACTCTCTGGGGCCAGAGTTGTCTATGTTGTCCACAAGGGGGAAACCAGAGTCCTGCATGTGGGCGGGTACACGCAGGTGAATATTTGATGTAACGGGTGAGATCCATGCAGCTACTATTAGATTGTCTGGTTGAAATGAACGATAGAGCTGCGTGTCATCAGCATAGCAATGGTAGGAGAAACCATGTGCTTGTATAATGGATCCCAGTGATTTAGTGTATATGATGAAGAGGAGGGGTCCAATAACTGATCCCTGAGGAAACCCTGTGACCAGTTGATGTTCTTGGATACCTCTCCTCCCCAAGAAACACTGAAAGGCCTACCTGTAAAATAAGATTAAAACCAGTGGGGTGCAGATCCAGTGACGGTAGACGGGATAATCTGATGATTCACAGTGTCAGAAGTGGCAGATAGATCCAGCAGAATAAGAACTGATGATTTGGAATCCGCTTTCGCAATCTGCAGGGCTATACTGAACAACAGTAAAGCAGTCTCAGTTCTAACAGTATCTGTTTTTTGTTTTTTTTCTAGCCCTTTTGTCTTTTGTTTTATAATATTCTAGCCCACAGAGAGAACTTTGGGAGAAGCTAGGATTCAAGGGTTAAGGTTGTTTGAAGGAAGACATGCTAGCATCGCTATTGAAGAACTGCTACACTACCATCCTCAATAAATTCTTATTCCCACGAAAATTTTGGTCATTAAAAAAAAATAATAATAAATGACACTGAGCCACCTAAAAGACTGCTAAGCAAAAATACAGTAAAGATGATGATACTTGGGGCAACTTTTTAGGTTAGAAGGGGTAGTATGCAGTGGCCTGTCTAGACAGATATTGTCTTGAGAAGAAGTTAAAGTGGATCATAAAGTGTCAGTTGCTGTATTTAAATCCAGAGATGAGAAATGGGTGGGTGACAACAAATGTTGTCTGTGATACAATTGCATGTGTAAATTAAGTCAAGCTGGTTGCCTGATTTGTTAGTGCTTGTGGTGGTAAGCCATTTGAGATTGAATGAAGCTAGGAGTGGATGTCTGCATTGTAAGGCTTCTACAGATGGATTTTGAAGTCCCCAAAGACTACAAGTGGACTGCCATCCACCGAGAATGAGGACAACAGCCCATACAGCTCCTCTATAAAGATGCCCAGTTGACTAGGAAGGCGATAAATCATTACAATATGGAGTTTAACAGGAGCTGTTACCATAATAGCATGCTCAAAAGAATTTCTATTGCATGGGGAAGATAATAAAATATATATATATTTTTTTTTTCTCTGAAATATATGATTTGTATTCTTGAAAACAATCTTTTATTGTACTATTGAATAAAATATTAGTTAAGCTGGTGTTTGTTGCTGTCCAGGTGGATGCTGCACATTGGTGGTGGTTGAGGAGATTCCCCCTTCCATGTAAAGCACTTCGAGTACCCAGAAAAGCGCTACATAAATGTAACAAATTAATATTTTATTAATTAAAACAATCTTTTATTGTACTATTGTATAAAATATTAGTTAATTATCAAAGAAAGAAAAAAATAATAGCCATAATATGGACTTTTGTAAATGCTGTGATACTGTGATGCTCAGATACTGTTATTTCCTTTTCACATTGCTGATTTCACCATTAACTTTTACCTGAACAGTTTGTTTTTGTATATGGTATCATTGTGATCCTTTACCATCAAAAGATAGGGGTAGACATCACCTTTTTCTGTGTTATCATGTTTGGTTCAGGAGATATGACACAAAATGCATAATTCAGTTATGGCGGAAAGTAAAATGGTTGCCATGGCAACCACGAGGTGTTTTTGCGATGGCTCCATTTCTGAAAATGTTCAGGGCCCTAACCTGTACAATTGTACCAAGTTTCATGCTTTTATGAAAAAGTGAACATATCACCTCAAATTTTGCACATCACCTGGACTATAAGCCGATCCCTCGCTGAGGACGCTACATTTGACGCCGCTGCTGTTTTGCTTTTGCTTATGTTATCTGCCTTTTTTTTTTTTTTTTTTTTTTTTTTTTTTTAAATGGACCTTTGTACTTCATTGCTTATGGCTTTGCTGCTTTGTGGGTCGTTTGGGCTGATATCTATAGCTTGGTGTTTCTGCTAGGCTATTTACCAGTTTTATTGCTTTCAAGTACGTGTGTGCGTGTTTTTGACAAATCAGGACATAGATTTGTATAATGACAAGGGTATGATGGGTATTACAAAGAGAAGGTGACTTTTCAGGACTTTACCCCATGTCCCCACTTTTCAAAACGCTTATAAATCACACAGAATGGAGTGTATTGAAAATCTAAAATAGCAGAAAGTTTCCTGTAAGGGGTAGGTTTAGGTGTAGGGTTGGTGTAGGGCAATAGCACATACAGTTTGTACAGTATAAAATCCATTACGCCTATGGGATGTCCCCACTTTTCACAAAAACAAGTGTGTTGTTGTTTTTTTTTTTTTCTTTTTTTTCATTTGTGCTTTCCGCTGTATTGTTTTGTAGTTTGGGTTTCTTTTGTAAATGGTATTAATTTTACTTTGTCATTAACTTTGTTATTTTGTGCTATTTTTGGTTCATTTTGCTGTTTTATTATTTATTTATTTATTTATTATTTTTTTGTGTGTGTAATGTACTGTGCTATTGTCAAGAGTTTATCATTTTTTTCATTTACTGCTTTGTTATTCTTGTGCCATCCAGGCACTGCTATCTGCTTCTGCTGCATCGTGTGCCGTTAGGAGACCCGAGTGCTGGAGTCACTACATCCAGTGTCTGTAAACTTAGTCTGATTGTTGTTCATTCTTTATTATTTGTTGTAATTTTTCTTTTGTAACTTTTGGTTAATGTGTTTCTTATTTCTTTCTCTAGGAGCCAGTGAGGACTTGGTGTGGTGCAGGGGAGGCTAGGTGTGTGTGTGTGTGTGTGTGTGTGTGTACGCGTGCGCAGACGACCTGCCGGCCTGGCCCTGGAGAATTACTTTAATAATCTTGTGGTGTGTTTCCTGGGAGAGAGAATTTTAATTTATTTATTTTTGTATTGATACTCCCGTCTCACTACATCTTATTTGTTTGCCCTCAATTGGTAAAACGTACCTGTGTCCTTTATTGGGAGTATTTCCCTGGCACTCCACCAGGGTGGCGTAGTCTGATTAAACCAATTGTGATTTAGGGTCTTTTAGACCTATGTGAGTGCCACAGTAAGCAATGTACTATAAGGGGGTAATTCTGTGCTCTGCATTTAACCCATCCAAGTGCACACAAACAGTAGTGAACATACACCTGGAGCAGTGTTCGACTGCCCGTGTTAGCTTAGCAACTTTCTAATGACAAACTCCACTGGATCTATTGCTCCACTTTGTCTACAAGACAAAAAGGCAGCACTCTAGATTTTGGAACAAAGCCTTAAGGTCATTGCACACTGACTTGTATACCCCATCCTTTTCTATCAAAATGCATGCTACGGATGCGAAAACGCAGAAAATCAAACTTGATCCGAATTTTTGACGGTCAAAAGTTTCGGAGGCAGTGTGTAAACGTGATTGACACAACGTGAGGTTGTATTTGTTTTTTTAACGTGCGAATATTTCAGGCTCCGTATGCAATGACCGTTAGTGTCAAAATGTCAAATTGGCTTATTGCAATAAACAGAATTATTCAAGGGTAAGCCTTTGTGCAGAGTAGGTTGGTTATTTCTTTAAGAACGATAGATTGGCATATTTATGTGAAGACCATACAAAAAGTTTCAAGCATCACCACAACTTTGTTTTCTTTCACAAGTCAGTAATCTGTGGAATACATCTTCATAGAAACCTCAATCACTGTTCAATAAGAAACATTAACAAGAGGGAATACACGAAGACAAGCAGAATATACCAAAGGACCAACTCCTCAAGGAGAAGAAGCTGTGTTCAGCTGTCGTCATATGTGCAGTGATTTGCCGACGGGCCCCCCGCTCTTCTATGAGAAAGCAGACATGAGGAAGAGGATTTGGAATGTAAATGTCAGCTTTTTCGCAGAGAAAGGGAGAAAAAATAAAGTTTCTACATGACAACAGATGAGCAAACTCCAGAAAATCCTGGAAGGGTGCTTAATTATGGACTTTATTTTTGTTCTCTCCTGCTCAAGACCTTAGAAAAATTGCAATGCGTCTTGCTGAATGTCAGTGGAAACTGAGCGGATCTGAAATGTCAGAGCACGTAAAGGCTCATGAAAGAAAATACAAGAGGAAGAGTTGACATTAAAAGCAGCATTATTACAAAGCAAGTGATGAAACATAAATATTGTGAAGTATTGATACCATTGCATATGACATTAACTAACCCACATTAAAGTGGTAGGAGATTTCTCAGTCTGGCAGACTCTAATCTAATTGGCTGGCTTTGTGCAATTTCCAGGAGTAAGGACATAAAGGACTTTTTTTTTTTTTTTTTTTTTTTAAAATCAGTCTGTAAGGAAGTCATGCAAACCAATATAATGTGTTCTTTTAAGGAAGATCTAAATGCTGGATTTGCCAAAGTTAGTGGCATCAAAGCTCTGATAAATGCTCAGTGCTTGGTTTGAGGAATTAAAACTACTACTTAAACTACTAATATTGTGCTATAATCAATTTCAGAAAAAAAAAAAAAAAAGCCTGGTCATGTTACAAATCAATCAGACAGTCTTTTTTTCTGAATTGAGGTTCATGCACAGAATAAACTGTGATTAGGGCCAGATTATATGTTGCAAGTCACAGGTATGTCTACAAAAGGTCTATTAAATCAGTAACAAGAACAGTCAAATTTTGTGCATTTCTTCATTACATTGCTTACATTAGATTCACCTCTGCATTTAACCATCTCGCGTGCTGCCATTAAAAAAAAAAAAAAAAACATTCCAATATATATAGATCTTGATCTTGGACCATAATGTTAATTGATGCACCCTTTTGTCTACATCCCCTTTAATGAGCATGTGATAAGCAGGGTTTTTTTTTTTTTTTTTTTTAGGCTGTCACTGTTCAGTGATCATTTGGAAGATATCACTTCAGACTTCAATTAAAGCTTAATTAGATTTGGTTCACCTTTAAAGTGTCTGCAAGGTCTTGAGTGCCCGTCTGCTTTAGAGACCACTAACTTTATTTCAATGACTCATTACAGATTTACTGCTGCATCTCCATTACATGTTATGCTTCACTGGCTGAATCCTCCCAGTAAATCAAACCTCAAGCTCTAATCATATTACCCACAAAATGTAAAAATCTAATGGTCTTTAATTTCTCACAGAAACACTTGACCCATAAATACTTTGTGTTTCCAACAGAAATAATCACTTTAGTTCACTTTGTAGCCCTATAACTCCGAGTATATGCATATGAGCATATTTTGTTGATGTGTTCTTGTTTTAATTTATTTTTTTTATGTGTTTACTCACAGATGTTGACTGTAAACATTATTATAGCAGCAAAGTTGAAACTCAGACGCTGGATTAAACACATACAAGGATAAAGTGCAGTTTGCTCTCTGTTATTGTGTTTTTCTTCCCACTTCTGCTGTTTGTTCTTGCCACACTGGGGAAAAACAGAATGCGCACAGAGATAAGACGCTTGCTTAAGAAATAAGAGTGTAAAATATTCATATTCAGGAAGTGTGTTGCCACAAACATTGGAAAACAATTAAATAAGCAACTAGCTGACAACAAGGTTACCAAATATTTGAGACCATTGAAAATGTGGGATTAAAAATCTAATTTAAACCTGGAAATATCAGTCTTTTAGGACTATGAAAACAGAAAAAAACTAATTAATTTTATGGCATTAAAAAACAATAATAATAATAATAATAGAAAAAAAAGTATATTTCTTGGTCAGTAGACAAATATGCAAATTTGTGCTAGAAAATATGATCAACAGGTTTTTTTTCACAATCTTGTGAAGTTCATGCAGTTTTGAGTATTGCTGTCATTATAGTTCAATATTTCACTCATATTGTTATGCTGATAATACCATGTGTACTTAAAATTATAATATTAAACTAGATGAGGATTAGATTAAATGCAAAAATACATTTTCACTAGTGGTATCAAACCTTTGGACCTTGCAAGGAACACTCTTCCTTTCATTTCAGTTCTTCCAAAAACTTTTCAAAGTACAAAATAAATGAATAAAAGTACAGGATTAATAGTGTGCAATTCATATTTGTTTAGACAAAGTAATTATTTAATAATTATAATCAATTGCAATATACTACATTTGGATTTTCTGCAAATTGAATTAATGTGTGATCAAGGGTTTTTATTTTGCTTCTACGATAAGTAATTCAAGGTTCAAGAAGAGGCAATAAATCTTCATTACTGACATATTATAGCCTCTAAAGATTTAATGACACACCTGAAGAGATGCGGTATAAATTGAAAATTTTCACTCCCACAAAATACGGATATTGCTCTCCATTCAACCAAAACAGCAAAAGCTAATTGTGAAGGCCTGCCTCTCTTCCATATATCAATCAATAATCCAAGAGGAGCTGGAAAAATGTCTTCAGCTTTAATCCTTGAAACTCATCCGCAATAAACCTCACTGAGATGGAATAGCAATCCACTTTAATTGCTTTATGAAACCAATGGCTATTCCCTTGTGCTCACCTTTTTTCACATCTAAAGGCCAAGCTTCTGTATTTAGAAATCTGAAGTCTGAAATGGTCCATCTGCAATCTTCATTATATAATGAGGTGTATTTGAAAAGACTGAAACCCAGTTTTATCCAGAGATTCAAAGATGCATCAGTCTTATTAAAACATGATTTTAAAGATGGAAAAACCTGTCATGCAGGCAGAGAACAGTTTAAGTGACGACTACAGTATTTCAAGCAGCGATTCAAATTAATTAAATAAATTGTAGGGTAGATATATGCCTTGCAACCTCAAATGATGCAATGCTTCCTTAATGTGCCCATATTGCATTGTTCCCATAAAGGATGCTCTATTTTTCAGTCATTTTCAAAGTGTTAAAATGTAAACAGGCAAGGGATGTCTGATGTGTGACATCTGGATCAGATTTTGGATCAAAATGCCTGAAAAGCAATTGTCATAAAATAAATAATCACATAAGATATAATATATTTTTAAATAGTATTATGCTAATAGTCAACTTGTGCAGCAAGCTGTCAAATTATGAACAATTCAACTCCATATCTTAACAAGATGTGGATGACAAGCCTCTCATCATTGTATGTTGCTGATGATAAAACATCGAGACATGAGTTTTTCTTTCGACAGGCTTCCTTCCACTAATGTAAACAAAGATGAATCATAATGCATATCACAGAATGACAAAAACACACATCAGAGTTAACACAGCGACGCTGGTGAGCAAAAGCATTGCACGGTGTCAGGGAAACAGGGAAGGATTATTCGAGTAATCATGTCAGAGAGAACACATGAAAGTGTTCAGTACTTGAAACAATCCTTACGGCTGACAAAAATAACGATTGGAACAACTTGTCAAGCCTACTTCAAAAGCTATGATTTTGTCAGTTGCCTTATTTTACGATTTCTTGCAGGGGAAAAAAATACTGGCTGATGTCATTTCATAGTTACAACTATGTCTTTGTGGCACAAAAAAAAAGAGAAGGTATAGAAAGGCAGCATAAACGACAGAGGAACACAAATACTGAAAAGAAGCATCTGGTTTCTATGGCTTGTCTGAGTGGTTTTACTGACAGGCATCTCATCCACTGTGACTGCATCAGTGTCTTAGTATATGCAAAGATTTGTATTTTTTTCCCCCTCCCTTTTCTAGCTTTTTATGCATACACATTGTGTATGAGGCAAAAACATGGAGCTCCACACTTCACAAAATGGCTTCTACTTTGAAAAGCCACAGTGGCAGAAAAGCTGCCGACCTCAGAAATGGCAGAATGAATAAAAGATAAATGCCTGTCTACATTGCCCAGGGGAGATGAAGGTCAGTGTTGTCAAAACTCCCTGTGTGTGTGTGTGTGTGTGTGTGTGTAGTGTGAACTGTTATCCCTAACAGTGTGAACTGTTATCCCTACTTTAGTAATGGTTGAAAAACTGATGTGAAATATTTTCAGCAAAATTTCAATTGTACAGTGTAAAAGGTGGACCATTACCTATTGGTGGACAGAGCAGGTTCGTGGGGAACAAAAAAAATAAAAAATAAAAAAATAATTATATATATATATATATATATATATAGTTTTACCAGGGAGAAAATGTCTGACTATCAGAAAAACACACTAGTTAAATTCAGGCTAATATAACTTAATAATTCTGACCAAATAATTTACATTTCACATTCTAGGAAATTTGTCCTGTTTGTATATATTTTACAAGGTGGCTAATTCTCACACAAATTCATACGAAATTTGCTAAATCGTACATATTTTACAAGTTGCCAATTCATACACAGTAAAAAACGCAGTGTCAGTTTAACACTTAAAGTGTCAATTTTAACAGTACTAAAGATCATATATGGTCCCAACCTATCTAGTGTTAAAAGTACACCATTCATAGTGTTGAATTTTTAGTGTTAATATAGCACCTTACAGTGTAGAAAAATTACACTCCGAGTGTAAATTGTTACACTTGCAATTGTTGTTCAAATTTTACACTCTGGGGTATTTAACACCCCTGGTGTTGTTTTAAGTGTTATTAATAAAGTATTCTTTTCAGTGCAAAAATAAAAATGCTATTGTATAGTGTTAATGTACAAGATTAGACAAAATCAAGAGTCTTCAGACAGATGTACAAATTCCAACGTTTATTTAACAAATGGGCAAAGTGGCAACTATAAGCCTGCAGATCAAAGACAAAAATAACAATTAAGGTCAGCTCTCCAATTGATTTTATTTTTATTAGTCTTTCATATACAACACATCTGGCAATATTTTGAGGCAGACAATAGGTAGTGACAGAAATGCTCCTTTTTGAAGATGTTTTTCAGCTTGATAGGAGGACATTTTTCCAGGTCCCTTGCAGCCTTGTGGCGATGGTGGAACCAAATGAAGTAGGAGACAAATTGATGCAATATCGCTGTCCCGTTCTAAATAACAGATATGACAACTTCAGCAAAAAATGCATGAACACAGAATATAGATAATAAATGAATATACATAATCTTATTCTGAAATATAGTCTAACCTTAAACACCGGTTTCATCCTCCTTTACAGCTGATTCAAAGGTCAATTGTGTCCTTGAAGGTCTTGGGAAAAGCCAGGAACTTGGCTTCTTGGGGAAAAAACAAAACAATTTATATATATATATATATATATATAATGACAATATCTCTCTCAGGAACCATTCTGCTAAACTGATTGTGTAGTCACACAGTGGCTCTGTTCACACCTGGCATTAGCATGCATCTTGGGTGATGCACAAGCGAACAAGCACAAGATGCATATGGCCACATTCTTTTATTACAGGGTTAGTTAAAAAAATGAAAATTCCATCGTTTACTGAACCAAGACTTTTGTTATCTTTGAAAAACAACTGAAGATATTCAGAATAAGTCATAAACTTCATAAAGAGATCTAATCCATACGTATCACGTGGTTTAGTCCAAATTTTCTGTTTATGATCCCTTATCAATGTTTAAATGTGAAAAAAAAAAAAAAATTAAATCTGTTCATTGTATAAAGCGATCGAGTCTCTTCAGAAAATTGTGACTAAACCGCTCGATTCATTTGGATTACTTTTATGATCTCATTATAAACTGTTGATGGAAGGACAGACATCTCTCAGGTTTCATTTAAAATATCTTCGTTTGTGTTTTGAAAATGACTGAAAGTCTTGCAGGTTTGGAATGACAGAGAGTGAGAAATGACGTCAAGTTTTCATTTTTGGGCTTTATGTGTTTTGATATCTTAAATTAATAATTAGTAAATTCCAGGTGTGAACATAAGCAGATATTGTGTGGCTGCCCAGTTAAATTTAATTTTTCATATTCGTTTGTGTGTTTAAAATTTTTACTGTACACAGAATAACATAAATGACACAGACTCACAATTCTGGCTTCATCTTCAGCATTCTGCTCACTCCATCGCTCTCGCTCTGTGTCATCAGACTCCAGGTTTGCAATCTTATGAGATGAGCTTCCGTCACTTGACACTGCAGACGTCTGGGCCAATTCTATTGAAAAAGAATAATAAAAATAAAAAACACTTATTTCAGTAATTTAATTTAGATTATGCATGAAAAATAATGTGGCATGAAAAAGCTGATTAACATTTTATGTAAAACATGCAGTAATGTTTGATGGGAACTGTAGGAATGACCTAAAACTGCCTAAGATCATTGAGATTGTCAGATTGTTTTGTGTCATCCGTCAATTAGGTTTGTCATAATAACATAATTTTACTGAAGCACCAGAGGCACATAACAATTTTGGCTTAGCTTTATGGGAACCAGTTTATGGTTTTATTGAAGATGATGTTTTATAATGAAATAGTGGCCATTAAAAAAACTGTGGTGTCATAATTTATATTCCAATAAGCAGAATAATTAATTATTATGATAATTACCATAATAAAAAATACAAAGTGCATTACAGCTAACAGTGTACACGAACAATAAACCATGGAATAAAAATTATATTGCAGGGTGATTCATATTTGTCTATGATGACAAATAAATAAATCACAACAAACAGACAAACCACTTCAATGAAGGAAATAGATTCTGAATTCAGAGGCAGTTTCTCGATCTGTCTCTTTATATATTTTGGACACATACGAATTTAAATGTTCCCCCGCTGGGAGTATTTAAAATGTTGGCATTTGATGATCTAAGAGCTCTCCCTGGGGTGTAAAAGACTAGACCATCAACAATATATGCAAATACTAAACCACTGAGAACTTCAAAGGCAAATAAATGGACGATTCTAAAAGACAGAGCATTTTTAATTACATGTGGTCTTTCAAATGAAGCCCTCTTTGCTGATCTTATAAAAAGAGAAATATTTAAAAAGGTGGACTGGGAATAAAGTCTCATTCTTGCTAGAGGCCTTTTCTGATGGGAAATGTTAATGCAATTAACTATATAATCCTAATTTACATCACAGAATCGAGACTATGTCCATATTTCTTTGTTTTAATCACTGTAGCCAAAAACTCGGTCCTTCATTTTGCTGAGCTCCATTTTAAAAAGCCTTTTCAGCATTAAAGTTTAAGAAAATTACTTTCAAACTATTCAGTTATGACATAAGGATGTAACATCAGATTATTTGCAGCAGTAAAATCATCAGATTTGGTATAGAGAAACGCAGTACTTCATTTATTTATTTTTTTTAATACCATACATAAAATGTCCTTACCACCTGACAGAAATCACAGAAATAGATGTCCTAAGAAATCACATCTGTCTTCATGGCAACCCTAGGGTCTGTAAACAGAAAAAAGAAAAACATCAAGGCAATCAGAAATGCTTTCTGCATGTAAATCATTTTGCACATACAGTTTGCTGATATGCGGTGAGCAGGTGTATGGATGAGGGAACTAGGTGGTTTAATCCAGTGGCTAAGTCTGAAGGAAGTTAGTAAAATGTTAAAATTCCTTACAGCACCTTTAAAAGTTGAAATTAACTTTCAAGTGATTAAATGTCCACAAAGAGATCAAATTGTGCCTTGTAATACCTCACTGTGCACGTCATACTCGATGGATGTTCATTGGGATCAGTTAGAGCTCAGACTGTCACTCTGCTATAGACGCATTAAACTAATTCTCAGCAGTCACAGAAAGACTCAATCTGGCTCAATACTGTGCTGTCAGTCATGTCAAGAACAGACCGTAAAGCTGAAAGGTGCACATTTTTTCAATCTTAAAATGCTTTATTCAGGCTTAATATGCAAAACCACTGTAATTAAGACATTTGTAGGTAGATTTTCCTCAAAAGTGCATTGCGGTGACTATTTTCATTTGCATTTACAGTATGCATTTATCCAAAACATTTTGTGCTGCATTCACTATCTAATTGATCAGCTCTGGCTTTCCTAGAAAAAGAATCCATGACCTTGGAGTTGCTAGTGCCATTCTCTTCTGTTTAATCTACAGGAATTTCTTAAACTATCATTTTATATATATTTATATATATAAATTCATTATTTTCAAATTAAATTAATTTACAATAATTTGTTAAAATAATTTATCATAAATTACATAAATATTAATTCATAAATTGTAATTGAATATAATTTAAATATATTAAAACCATACATTGCCATAAAGTACAAAATATGTAATTGTATATATATATATATATATATATATATATATGTGTGTGTGTGTGTGTGTGTGTGTGTATATGAGCAATATCACACAGTAGAAGTGCGATATGGCTGTATATCGCACGGCTGTGATTCGGCCGTAGGCACGAGTGTACTAAACCTTGTAACACTAACGAGTCACATGACACCGGGGAAAGAAAATGTCTAATTGGGCCCAATATGGACATTTTCATTTCGGGGTGTACTCACTTTGTGGCCAGTGGTTTAGACATTAATGGCTGTGTGTTGAGTTATATTGAGGGGACAGCAAATTTATACTGTTATACAAGCTGTACACTCACTACTTTATATTGTAGCAAAGTGTCATTTCTTCAGTGTTGTCACATGAAAAGATATAATAAAATATTTACAAAAATGTGAGGGGTGTACTCACTTCTGTGAGATACTGTATATATATATATATACAGTGAGGAAAATAAGTATTTGAACACCCTGCTATTTTGCAAGTTCTCCCACTTAGAAATCATGGAGGGTCTGAAATTGTCATCGAGGTGCATGTCTACTGTGAGAGACATAATCTAAAAAAAAATCCAGAAATCACAATGTATGATTTTTAACTATTTATTTGTATGATACAGCTGCAAATAAGTATTTGAACACCTGTCTATCAGCTAGAATTCCGACCCTCAAAGACCTGTTAGTCTGCCTTTAAAATGTCCACCTCCACTCCATTTATTATCCTAAATTAGATGGACCTGTTTGAGGTCGTTAGCTGCATAAAGACACCTGTCCACCCCATACAATCAGTAAGAATCCAACTACTAACATGGCCAAGACCAAAGAGCTGTCCAAAGACACTAGAGACAAAATTGTACACCTCCACAAGGCTGGAAAGGGCTACGGGAAATTGCCAAGCAGCTTGGTGAAAAAGGTCCACTGTTGGAGCAATCATTAGAAAATGGAAGAAGCTAAACATGACTGTCAATCTCCCTCGGACTGGGGCTCCATGCAAGATCTCACCTCGTGGGGTCTCAATGATCCTAAGAAAGGTGAGAAATCAGCCCAGAACTACACGGGAGGAGCTGGTCAATGACCTGAAAAGAGCTGGGACCACCGCTTCCAAGGTTACTGTTGGTAATACACTAAGACGTCATGGTTTGAAATCATGCATGGCACGGAAGGTTCCCCTGCTTAAACCAGCACATGTCCAGGCCCGACTTAAGTTTGCCAATGACCATTTGGATGATCCAGAGGAGTCATGGGAGAAAGTCATGTGGTCAGATGAGACCAAAATAGAACTTTTGGTCATAATTCCACTAAACGTGTTTGGAGGAAGAAGAATGATGAGTACCATCCCAAGAACACCATCCCTACTGTGAAGCATGGGGTGGTAGCATCATCTTTGGGGTGTTTTTCTGCACATGGGACAGGGCGACTGCACTGTATTAAGGAGAGGATGACCGGGGCCATGTATTGCGAGATTTTGGGGAACAACCTCCTTCCCTCAGTTAGAGCATTGAAGATGGGTCGAGGCTGGGTCTTCCAACATGACAATGACCCGAAGCACACAGCCAGGATAACCAAGGAGTGGCTCTGTAAGAAGCATATCAAGGTTCTGGCGTGGCCTAGCCAGTCTCAGACCTAAACCCAATAGAGAATCTTTGGAGGAGCTCAAAGCCATAAACCTGACTGATCTAGAGAAGATCTGTGTGGAGGAGTGGGCCAAAATCCCTCCTGCAGTGTGTGCAAACCTGGTGAAAAACTACAGGAAACGTTTGACCTCTGTAATTGCAAACAAAGGCTACTGTACCAAATATTAACATTGATTTTCTCAGGTGTTCAAATACTTATTTTCAGCTGTATCATACAAATAAATAGTTAAAAAATCATACATTGTGATTTCTGGATTTTTTTTTGGATTATGTCTCTCACAGTGGACATGCACCTACGATGACAATTTCAAACCCCTCCATGATTTCTAAGTGGGAGAACTTGCAAAATAGCAGGGTGTTCAAATACTTATTTTCCTCACTGTATATATATTGTGACGGGGTGGAAGAATCACGCGACAATGAGAGCTCAAATAAATACCCCGGAGGGTGGATTTATTCACAAAGAAAAGGGTGCAAAGTGAAGAGTTGCTTGTTGAGAGGGTGCGGTGCTCTCCGTGTGTGATTTCCTGGGTGCGGTGAGTCGGGGTTGTGATCGTGGCAGAGCTGGATCGTCACTCGCTGGCCTCTGAAATCAAGAAGAGTCAACACGTTAGTTCCCTGCATGGAGGAAGCCAGTCTCTCCATTACCCAGCCTCGCACGGCTTATCTGGCCGCGGGCAAACGAGCCTCAGGTGTGGCCGATCCAGCCATGATGAGCAGGTGCAGGTGTTCCGCGTCCGTCTCCAGGGCAACGCTGATGAATGGTCGGGACGCTCATCACAATATATATATATATATATATATTGTGTAGATACAGCCGTAGATGCGCTGGGACACAATCATCAGTGATGTTTCCTGAGATCATTGGGTGTTTCGGGTCTTTCAACATCAGACACCCTCCCTTGGGCAACCCAGCTGGGGTTGATCAGGCCCAAACTTATGTCCCAGCAGCGCTAACCCACTCCTCGGACCTTTTCATTCAAATCCACCTCGAGGCTCTTTCTGCGGCTTCTGTGGTAGACCTAATAGCTCTCCTCTTTACAGCTCCTGTGATGCCGAGCAGGGTTTAGCTCTTGCACAAGGAGCGGGCAGCGAAGCCTCTGCACCCCACATCAGTGGGTTCACAGTGAGCCCTCCAACCACTCCTCCGGCACTTCTCTATGAGCTCCTGATACTTAAGCCGCTTATGATCATTGGCCTCTTCAATACGGTCAGTTCCAGCAAGAAAACCTGCTTAGATGAAGCAGATGTCAGCACCACGTCTGGTCTTAAATGGGTCGATGTTACAAAATCTGGGAACTTGAGCTGCTTACCCAAGTCAACCCGCAGTTCCCAGTCTGGTGCTGATAAGAGCAAGCTGGTTACTGATGTTATCTCTGATCGTGGTTGCTCTCCAGCCTTTACAAAAGCAATTCTCCTCTGGCTGCGGACATGTTTATTATTGGCCACTGCGCTTGAAATGGCCTCTGCCACAGACTTCAGGACCTGGTCATGTCACCAGAGATAGCGATCCTCTCCAAGGGCTGACGGGCAGCTACTCAGAATGTGCTCCAGGGTCCCTCTCCTGGGACAGCAAGGACAAGTTTGAACGTCACTCTTGCCCCAGACATACAGGTTAACCGGGCTGGGGAGCACATCATACACAGCTTGAATCATGAACTTAATGCGCTGTGGCTCTGCCTTCCAGATGTCATTCCGGGTCAGTTTCTTCTCCATCGCTCCTTCCCACCTCGTCCATGCCCCCTGCTGATGCAGGCTTACCATCTTGCTGGTCCTCACCTCCTCTACGACTGCACGGACCTCCTGCAGGACTAGATGGCGCCTGTCCTTGCCGTATGCCTCGATGTACCGAGGCTGTGGGGTGAATCCCAGCCCTGCTCGCCCCCCTGCCACCGTTCCCACAAGCACTCTGTATCTCAGTCGGCACTCTGCCATCTCCAGCCCCTCTTCCACTCTCCACTTCCTGCCCGTCCGCACCTCAATGCCAGCTGACGCCACTCTGGAGTCTCGGTAAACCATTGCCTCTCTTATACGAGAGACCTTGAACTCCTCCTCCAGACTGCTGATGGGAAGTTGGAGCTGCACTAGTAAGGCTTCATGGCAGACCCAGCCATCTTCGGAGGTAGCAGTTGATTTTCCTCTCCAGAGACTCTACTGTTGACATTGTCACCTCGTATACCAACAAAGGCCAAAGAATACGGGGCAAGATACCATGCTGGTATAACCATGCCTTGAACCTGCCAGGTAGGCCAGATTTGTCCACTGCCGACAACCAAGCTTCGAGCCTCATGGTGATTATTTGGACTAACTCTGTATCTCGAAGGCCACAGTCAAAAACCTTGCCTAGGCTAGTAACAGGTTTCTCAGTGATAGATGGTATTAATACGCCATCCACTGTGAAGCGAAACATATCCACCACTTTCCCTCTCTTCAGGACCATTGACCTAAATTTTGTTGGTTTAAATTGTTTGTTAATATTATTGAGTTATTTATTATCTATTTGAGGTTTTAGTGTTATTGGCCTAATTTCTATATACTTATCTTGTGTTTCATGTGTCCTTGATTCTTGGGGCAGGACGTTCTTGTATGTTCTGTGTGTCTGTTGTATTGGACTGTGAAGTCAAGTGTGTTTGCGGTATATGTTTTTGTGGGGCCGAAGATGAATTTTCACATGTGTGGACAATAAAGATTTCTAATCTAAAGCTCATTCTAGCCCAAGAAATGAGCTTTACCAGGCCCTGAAGGATCCACCTGCACCCAGGCACTGATGTAGTGGTGACTGTCAGATCGTCCATGAAGGCTCTAATGGGGGGCTGCCGGGTTCCAGACTTAGACAGGGGGCCTCTGCACTCCACCTCAGCAGCCTTCACCAACATGTTCATGGCGAGGGCGAAAAGGATCACAGAGATTGTACAGCCAGTTATGATCCCTTTCTCAAGCCAGTGCCAGATCGATGTTATACTCCCTGATGTAACCCTCAGCCCGAAGTTCCCATAGTAATCCAGGATGAGGTTCTTGATTTTACAGGGTATGTGGTGTCTGTCTAGGGTGGTCTTCACCAGCTCATGGGGCATTCACCAGCTCATTGACCTCTCGTGCCTCCCTGATCAATTGTGTGACCACTCCCGTATGTTCCAGACACCCTGGCACTCCAGGAATACCACCCTTCTGTACTGATGTATCGATGTACTTGTTCTTCAGTAGGAAGTCTGTCATCCTTCTGGCTAGAATGCTTAGAAGATCTTACTCTCCATGTTTAGGAGTGAGATAGATCGAAACTGCTCCAGCTTAGCTGAATTTTCCTCGTTGGGCATCCAGACTCCCTCTGCCTGCCTCCACTGTTCTGCAATGGTCCCTCTACACCAAACCACTCTGAGTAACTTCCAAAGGATTTGGCGCATCCCTTGGCAGCACTTGTACACCTGATAGGGTACTTGACTGGGCCCTGGAGTAGAACTGGCTCTGGCTGCTGTCACCACCTCTTGAGCTTCCTTCCAGATGGGTTCTGAGATGTTAAACTCCACTATGGGTGCTGGTTCATCTAGGAGAGCAGTCTGCGGGCTCGCCACCTAGGATGTTCGCCACCTAGCTCTCTCAATCCTGCGTCTCCTGTGTCATTCAGCCCTTCGCAGGGTCATGAGCTTCTTCCTGATGGTATATCGAAGTTCAGCGAGAGGTGGCTTCTCCTCTTCAGCTGCTGTCTTGAACTGCTTTGTCAGCATCCGCAGCTCTTTCCGAAATTGCTGGATCTTATCTACCCTGCAATTCTTGGTGTAGGTAGGCTTTCTGGACTTTGGCTCCCTGACACCAAACCTCTCAGTCGCAAAGCTTGTGATGATGGAAGTCAGGTTCTGGAGTCGTCCTTCTATGCTTCCCTTAGCTGTTGCACTGATGATTCTAGATGTATCCTCATCAAACTGTTGCCACAGCTTATGCTGCTTTGCTGGAGGCCACTTAATTTGGTGTTGCTGGGCTACTCTGCTTGGAGTTGGACTGATGGGCACTTGGAGGCTCAGGGCTTTGTGGGGTACTTCCGGGCCGGGCTCCTCCTGCTTCTCACCAGGCATTGATCCTGTGCGCTGTGCTGCCATCTCCTGTGCCAAACATTTCATGGAAAAGACGTAGTATTAAATGTATTAAAAAATATACTTGAAATTCAAGTAGTATGTTTATAATACATTTGTATTCCCAACATGCTTATTTGAAGTGCATTAGAAATATACATATGAAATAAATATATGAATTGCATTTTAATATATTTCTAAAAAGTATACTAGAAGCACTTTTGTATTAAATATATGCTTATATTGTGCCTTGTAATACCCCACTGTGCACGTCATACTCGATGGATGTTCATTGAGATCAGTTAAGAGCTCAGACTGTCACTCTGCTATAGACGCATTAAACTAATTCTCAGCAGGCACAAAAAAACTCAATCTGGCTCAATATTGTGCTGCCAATCATGTCAAGAACAGACCATAAAGCTGAAAAGTGCGATTTTATTTTTTTCAATCTTAAAATGCTTTATTCAGGCTTAATATGCAAAACCACTGTATTTAAGACATTTGTAGGTAGATTTTCCTCAAAAGTGCATTGCGGTGATTATTTTCATTTGCATTTACAGTATGCATTTATCCAAAACATTTTGTGCTGCATTCACTATCTATTTTATCATCTCTGGCTTTCCTAGTTATACTTCTAAGAAATATGCTAAACACAAGCATACTTGTAATGTATTTCTAAAACGTATACTAGAAATACTTTGGTAATAAATATATGCTAGTTACACTTAAGGAATATGCTAAACACAAGCATACTTTTAATATATTCCTAAAAAGTATAGTGGAAATCTGAAATGTTCTACAAACTGATAGCTCTGCCATAGCATTTAGTCTTTTTTTTCATTTATTATGTTTTTTTTGTATAATGTATTATAATGTACTTGAGTATGTTCGTAGTAAAAAAAAAAAAAAAATGAAAAGAGACTGAAATGCATTTTTAATACATTTAAATTTTTTTTTCACCAAGGTATATATGCTGCTGTACTTTTTTTTAATGTACTTTATGAATATTTGTAATGTACACAATTATATAATACATTAGAGTTTTCTAGATATCAAAGTGTCTACGTGTATTTACTGAAAAAAGCAGCTTTATAATATAGTAGTGTAATGCTAATGCATTTCTAATGAGCTGAAATACAATTGAAATGTACTTGAAGCACATTAAAACGATGCTTCAAATATCAGGGTTTCCGTGGGGTCTTAAAAAGTCTTAAATTGTACAAGAAAGTCTTAATTATGATTTCAAGAGGTCTTAAATTTGGGGACGGAAAGACCAGAATTGCGATATGGCTGAATGTGACGATTAAACTTCAAAAGGCTACGATTTCATGAAATAAACATGAGCGCTGCAAGTTCAAAGTCTGGTGCTGCGCTTACTACCTTCCTTAGTGAAAAAAAAAAGTATACTAAGTATACTTGCAGCCAGACTAATTGTCAGTATACTTCAAGTGTGTTAATAATTAGTTAACTTGAAGTGTGCTATTTTGGAATAACTATTTCAGTCTATTTTAGTTGTAATTCAATTATAGTAAAGTATAACTTAAAATTTATTTAGTGTACTTTTTGATGCTAAATTGGAACAACTTCAAATATACTTAGTATACTTTAAGTACATGCCTATTTACATGCTTGATTAGTGATATTAAAGTGTACTTTTTTTTGTATTACGAGTACATTACAAATTAATTATGAGTTTTTTTGAAACACACAAGCAATATACTATAAATGTTATTTTTGAGTAAAAATATGCTAATTTTTCCCCAATGCAGAATCCACTTTTTAAGGTCATTAAAATAAATACATAACTTCAATGACAGAGAGACACATTATTAACGATTCAAACAGTGTTTATTTAAATCTCAAATGGTATTAGCATTGCAAAACATAAAATGCACCATGTTTTTAAATAAAAAGAACGCTGAAAGAAACAAACAAAAAAAAAAAAAAAAAACATTTTGTAACAGCAGCAACACACAAACTTCACTTTTTTGCTGAATTAGATTTTTTTTGAGACTTTATTTCGAACATGTAAAATAAATGCAATAAAACAAAACAAAAACACCACAAAACAATTTAAAATTATACATGTCCAAAAAATATTGCAATTCTATAAAGAATTGCGGTGTTACATTTGCGCCTGATGGCCGCTCACACATCAGATGTACTTGTGTGTGGAAACTCCGCAAGAACAGCATCTGTTAAAAAAGTAAAAGAGGTAAGGTCAGAGGGCATGTTCATACAACTTTCTTTTTACTACATCAGACTGTAAATATCCGGTATTAAACCCAAACTACTTAATAGAATGAACATCATGATTAGCAGTGAGGAACTGTATCAGTATGTCACATCAATATTGCTTCCAGTTTATTAGTCAAACATACAGTATACAACAGAAGTAAGTACACCCATGTAGCATCACTATAAGTCACTATTCAAGTTGAAAAGTATAGTATTTATAGTACAGATCAGGCTAAATTGCAATGTAGACACAAGCATTTTCTGTAAAGCTGCTTTGAGAAGTTAGTGTACTGTAAATAAGGGCATAAAGCGCAAAAACAGCAGCAGTGCACTGACCCTAGACTTGGTTGACATCACCACTTCGTCTTCAAAGACAATCAAAACATCCAGTGGGTTCCCTCATGACATTCTCTTCCTCCTCAACAGCAATGATAGGGACTGCTGCCTTCTGCACCTGGTCAGGCTCCTTTTTCTAAATGCATTAAAAAAAAATTGTTAGTTATGTCACAAATCATAAAATTAAATTTTTTTGTGGAAAGACATTAAAATTTTCATAATTGAAAATAAAGGTGTGAAGGATCAGAGTAGTGTTTATTCAGTAGGGTGTGTGCCCATTTAAAACCCTGTAGTATTTTTCAAAAACTTGCTAGTGATTTTCACAACATGTCTTCCAGAGCTGTCGGTCAACTGAATTTAATTGGGAAAAAGTTTCAGGCGTGTATCAGCTGAATGTCCTTGAGCTTGAATTGGGTATTTCATTAATAAAACATCCAAATAAATATAAATTAATCAATCAACACACCTTTATACAAACCCAAAGCAACTTTAAGATAAGTGCAAGTGGAAATATAACACAAAATACCTTTTTTGTAATCCATATTAAGACCGCCTACTAGAACTAGAACTTTCAAGACCCAACTCGTATTCTTGTGAAGCATAATGACTCTGAATCAAAGGCAAACTGAAATTTAATATGTTATTCATTCTACCAATACAGTCTGAATCAAAAATGGTGGCACACTACATTACATCTAACATCCTTGGATATCATGATGTCCTTCATGTGGTGTAAGAACCAGTATTTGTCTGGTAGTTGATCAATGATTTAAATTTCAGTCTAAAATACTGTACTGCTTCAGAAGACACATTTGTGCTGCTACATTTGCAAAAATAGCAATTCATCCAAAATGAAGAAATACACTTAAAAAAAAAAAAAAAATATATATATATATATATATATATATATATATATATATTTCAGAAAGTGATGGTTTACATCTCGCATAACACTAAAACCCATTAATTAGATCAATGTGAATTGTACTTACTTAACTTTAGGCCCGTGGTATTGCAGCCATCTTGCTGACTTTGACATCCCAGCACTCCACACTGCCTTTGCTCTGAAAATATTGATTTCAAAAACATATGCAAGAATGAGTTTCAAATTAAAAAACGTGAGGAGCAAATATTAGTCTGAAATGGTAAATAACGTTAGCAAAACAGCCATCATAAATGCTCCTCGAGCCGCTTTGTTTACCGGGGCTTCGGCTACATTAGTAACGTTAAACTTATTAGCATCACATGGATATGCTAGATGAAACTGACGAAGCGGATCATAAATAACGATTAACACAAAGTTTACAACTATTGTAATAGTGAATGGGTGGGTTTGTCTTACCTGTTGCTTTAGTTTCTGTGGTGCGAGTGTCGGTTAGATATGTCAGCCGTCTTCCTGGTTTAAAAGACAAATCACCGGACTTGTTTGTCGGTGTCCGAAATCACAAAACAAAATGGGTTTTATTTTCCCACTGACAAACTGTGGTGTAAAACACTGCATATTTAACACTTGCCGTTGATAACTTTGATGTAATGGCGTGTTAGTTCCTCTTTGCATTAGCGTTGCTTAGCTGGTTAAAATAATAAGATACTAAAATACATCAGAAACGTTAAAAAGTGCTTACCTTTTTATTTTCGTGACTCTTTGAGTGAAGCTCAGCTCAGCTGTGATTGGACGGGCTGACGTCACACGACTGACTAGAAAACAGCCGTGGTTTTTTAATCTTTTTAGGAAACACACTAAAAATCTATATTTTGCTATAGCCCAAGTAAACGTTATTACATTAAAAAAAGGCTTAATGTAGGCGTAATATGAAAGATTTATGTACACTGAAAAAAAAAAATATATATATTTTTTTAAGATAAGTGGTTGCAAACAATTGATTTTAGCTACATTTAAATGAATGTCGAAAGTTAGTCAGCTAAATTTTTTTATTTAAATGTAGCTAAAATAAATTGATTGCAACCACTTTCCTTTAAAAAAAAAAAAAAAAAAATAGTAAATGCAATTAATCATTTTTCCAGTGAAATATAGTAAATATTAGCAAATATATAAATAGGCTGTATTTACTATTGTTTATGTATTTATTTGATTAGCTTTTAATTACTGTAGTTATAATAACCTACAGCCCTATACTCTATAAACATATTTTCTCCAAAAACAAGAAAAGAAAAAGTGAGTAAAAGAAAAAGGTTGTTTCAAGTCTGTTCAATGCAGTCATGTTTGAATGGGAAACCTGATATATAGTGTTAAATCAAAAGGAATTGTTTAAATAAAGTGAACGGCATCAAAAATCTTTTTTTTTTTTTTTTTTTCTTTTCTTCAGTGAGCACTGTTCTTTATCATTCCTGTAATAACATGACTCTTAAAAAGAGAAACAAATCTGTTGTACAGTTAAGTGACGGAACATTCTGTGAAATTATGACCCTGGTGGCTTTCAAGTGTGAGGATGGGGCATCTTCTGCATCCACCACAAACATATTCTGTGTTTTAGCTAAAGAGCGTGCATGTAGGCATTTTTTTCTTAGAGATGTTCAGCTAAATATATCCTGAACATTTACATAGTGTCTTATAATATATTTGCTGTCTATCCACAATCACTCAAATGTAAAGGTGTAATTATTAGGTCTAAGGACAAACTGTATGTCATTCCACTTCCAAACAATATTGAAAGAGATTAAAAACTAATTCCTGGGCAACTACTTCTACAGCTTTATACAGAGATCAATGCTAATTGTTGTTTTTCAGCTTTATTTCTCCATAAAATGTATAATGATTTGTAATAATGCAGTGATATAATATTAATGCAGAGTGAGTGAACTTCAGTTTTTGGCCTTGCAATATAGACAGTGTTTACTTGGCTGTACACTTTAGAATGCATTTGCTTTATTACTTTCTGAAAGCAATGCATGTCCAAGTAATGAAGTGAATTCCAAGCATGAAGTAGTAAACTTAAAAATTACTCAAAAAATGTGACTTAAAACATACTACAACTTCAGGTTATTTAATAATGTACATTGAAAGTATACTTTCAATGCATTGTTACAATGATCATTTTCCGCACAGTTAAAAAATATTCATAAAATATATTTAATTAAAGTGCAAATATACTTATAAAGAAATAAACAGAACTTTCAATTCAAGTATATTTTTGTAAAATATGTATTTTTAGAAAATATACTAAATTACAATTATTTTAAAGTATGTTAAAAGTTGTACTATGAAAATAGGCAAAAGCATGATGCTAATATATTTAAAGATATATTTGCAATGTACTATTAAAACGGGGAATATATTACAAATACAATAAAGTATACTTTTTTTCACTAGGGTTTACCAGGAAAACAGTTATATTTGTGCCAAACGCAACACTTGCTGTCGGAGAATGAATCAGTTAACATAAGTTAAACTAGTGCGCGTATGAGTGCCTTCTTTCACAGCACGATTCTATTAAAATGCATTTAGAATGATCACATAATTTAAGATATGGGGCAGAAAATGTATAACCTATATTTATATCATTTCACATTATCACAGGTAGAGTGCTGTTTTTTCTCCAAAAGTCAGCATGATTACAAATGTGATATTGATTTTATGCAACAGTTCAATAAACAAGTTAATATTAAGAGACTTACATTTTAGACACCTTATTTCCTGCTTTTGCTCCATTTCACCAACAAAAATCATTCCAAACACAGCCACAGCACTATTTTTGGGTCTCTGAGCAACATGAGGCGTTTCGTTCCTGAATGAATCAACCATTTAAATGATTTGGTTCAATCGCAATGACTGCCTTATTAACAGTGAATTGCTGCCACCTACTGGTAGTTTTAATTTCACATTTAAAGTACCTTCATTTTTTAAAATAATTTCAAACATCAGTTTTCAACGTTTTGAGTTTCAAATATCAAAACATTATTTATGCATTTGTAAATGCAGGTTAGCATTCTCATATTGAGACTATAGTCTCTTTTTCAAATGATCTCTGGCCAAGAAAGGCAACACTTAAAATTTAAATAAAATAAATTAGGAAAAAAAGAAACCTCATCAACAACAAACAAACAAACCATACCACATTACATGATGACATAACACTACAAAAACCATACCACAACACCTAACAAAAAAACAAATTAAATACAACAAACAAAATATAACATAATAACCAAGACATCATTCAACAAGCAGTATAAAAAGCCAAACAAAAAACAAAAACAAAACAGTAACCTATATACAGTCACACTTATAGCTGAAGGTTTCTGTGATATAGGATATAAGTGTAATAAAAGTTCTTAACTTCAACTGTTTCTACAAGGCATTCCAAGTTGAAGGGGCATTGTAACGGAAAGCAATTTTACCAAATTCAGATTTTTTGCTATTTTTAGACCTAAGATTGTACCTACTGTTTTCTACAAAAGAGAAAACTGATAAATAAGAGGGCAATAATCCTATCACTGCCTTGTAAATAAAGATAAGCCAGTGATGCTGTCTACGAATTGAGAGTGGAGGCCAACCTGATAAACTGTATTAACTACAATGATGTGTAGAATACTCAGCCTTAATGACAAAGCGTAGGGCAGAATGGTAAACCGAATCCAGTGAGCGTAATACAGACTTTGCTGCATGCATATAAAGAATATCTCCATAGTCTACAACAGACAAAAAAGTAGCAGCAACAAGTTCCTTTCTTACTTTTAAATTAAAACAAGCCTTATTTCTGTAATAAAAACTTAATTTAACTCATCTTTTTTACCAAGTTATCTACATGGGGTTTAAATGAGAGCTTTTCATCTAATAAAAAAACCCAAGTAATTATAACATGACACTCTTTCAATTTCCTGGTCATATAGAGTAACAATTTGAGGCAAATCCCGTACCTTACTAGAGTGAGTAAATAACATAAATTTAGTCTTTTTAGAATTTAGTACCAATTTTAATTTAAATAGATTTTTTGTAGAATTATGAAAGCATCCTGCAATTTCTTTAATGCCTCATATGGAAATCTAGCAGTACTGTATATGATAGTATCATCCACATAGAGATGTACAGCTGCATCTATATTTGTACAAATATCATTTATGTAGATTGTAAACAACAGAGGCCCTAATATGGAACCTTGAGGGACTCCAGCTATTAGTTCTGCCTCCCCTGACATAATGCCTTCACAAGTGACACACTGATATCTACTAGACAGATAATTCTTAAACCATTCAATAGCATTAACAGACAACCCAATTTTAGACAGACATTTTAACAAAATGGTGTGATCAACCGTATCAAAGGCTTTCGAAAGATCAACAAATAATGCTGCACAAGATTCTTTACAGTCAATAGCACTAACAATATCATCAACTACCTTAGTGGCTGCTGTGATGGTGCTATGCCCTTTCCTGAAATCTGATTGAAAATGAATAAGTATATTATTTACTGTTAAGAAATCCTTTAACGGATCACTAACCAAAGACTCAAAAATGTTAGCTAATACTGAGAGTTTTGAGATAGGACGATAATTGTCCATAATAGTTGGGTCCCCATTTTTAAAAAGTGGTGTTACATACGCTGTCTTCCAAGATCGGGGTATAATATTTTGTTCCAAAGATAAATTAAAAATATAAAGTTATTGATTCAACAATAATGTTAGCCACAAGTTTCAAAAGGAAAGGGTCAAGCCCATCAGGCCCAGCTGACTTTTTACAATTTATATTTCGCAACGCGAATAAGACCTTCTCCCTTGAGATTGGCTGAAAAGTAAAAAGGTTCGAACCCCAAGCATTGGGGAGAAATAACCCTGGAGATGAAAGATGTTCTAGCGCTGACTTAAAAAGGAGTCCGGCAGAGGCAAAGTGATTATTAAAAATCAACTAGATCTTTTTTTATCAGTAATTTGCACATTATTAACATTTACAAGTTTAGGAAGAGCTGAAAATGAAGAATTTTGTACTGTTTTCATTGAATTAATAATTCTCCAAAATTTAGCTGGGTTTTTTAAATTTCTCGTTGTCTCATCAAGGTAGAACTGTGACTTAGCTTTACGTATTTGTGTGGTACATTTATTTCTTAAATATCTAAATTTGACCCAATCATTTTCTTGCCCAGATTTCCTTGCCTTTGCCCAGGCCAAATCCCGTTTATGCAAGAGAGTGGATAATGCAAAACCAGAGATTATTCCTCCCCTTTACTTTGAACTTTCTCAGGGGTGCATGTTTATTTAAAATACCCATGAATGAATCCTTAAAATATGACCACGCCAATTCAACATCAGGAATTAAACAAACCTTTTTCCAATCAAAATGAAAAATATCATGGATAAAAGCTTGCTGATCAAATGATTTGAAATACCTTTTCTCCACAATTCGTGGCACTGTCTTTTTAAGTTTGCAATTTCTAATCATACCAATAACACAATGGTCACTTATATCATTTGAAAAAATACCTATTTGTGTGCATTTATCTGGATTATTAGTTAAGATCAAATCTATTAATGTGGACTTTTTGAGTCCTTTGTGTTTGGACGAGTGGGAGCATTTTAAATTTACAGAATCAAAATAATCTTTAAGGTCCCTTGAAACATCTGTCAACTAATTCCAGTTCAAATCACCAAGGAGAATAATTTCTTTCTGATGCACAATATCTGCAAGTGCAGTTGAAAGTATAGATAAGGCTTCCTTGTTAGCTGAAGGGGGTCTATAGCAGCAAGCAACAGTTAGTCTAGTATTTCCTCATTTTAGATCAATAGCCAACATTTCAAGGCACTTAGGAACAGTCATAGACTTTATCAAAATAGCATTTAGTCTACAATTTACATATATAACGACACCCCCTCCTTTGCTCTTTCTATCTACACGAAATATATTGTAACCATCAATGGCAATATCATTATCTGAGAGGGTTTTCTTCAACCACGTCTCTGATATGGCAATAATATCTGCCTTCATAGACACCGCCCATATTCTAATAAAATCCAATTTTAGGCATCAAACTACGGACATTCAAATGAACAACTTTCAAACCAGGTCGACTTAAACTCAGAGGGAACATACAAACATTCAGGTTCAGGACCTGGGTTTGATTGAACATGTCCTGCCATAAGTAACATCAATAATATGAGACGACGTTGCCACACATGTTTCGATGTTTCATACTCAGACAAACATTTCAACGAGTCAAATGACTTCACATTTAGATGACAAAATTTTTCTTTAGCCAAAAACAAGTAGACTAAAGAGAGGTCAACTTTAAGTCCATATAGAGACAGTTTGCAAAACTCCTGTGTAGGAGTGTATGTGTGCAATGTACATTTTGACGGTGCGTATGAAGCGACAAACAACGACCTTGGTGTATTAGGTGCATTATCGTCCATATGCCACTTCAGATGCATTGCAAAGATACATTTTGTTGATACTGATTTCATTTGCTTGGTAACAGCCCAAATTCAAGAATTTGACTCAAAAGATGATGCACACTTTTAGAAAAAATGGCTTAAAAGGTAAAAAAAAAAAAATACCCATAAAACTTATTGGAAAAGATTAATTTCTATCACTGCTTTGAACTGACCACACAGAATATGAAGAATATTAAAAAAAAATTCAGGAGTCAGCTGTCCTCGGTAATCTTTAAGATACCAGCACAATAACACACTCGGCAAAATATCGTCTAATTATCATTATCGATAAAATCCCAGAAAAAAAATACAAATATCTTATTTTTTTCAATATCGCACACCCCTAATTCATGTTATTTAATTTATATAATAATTTGATAATTGTTTAAATCAATATAATAATTAATACTTTTGACTTATCCATTTTCTTAAAAGTGCTTTAAAGGCTGAAATGTAAAATTTATAATTTTATAAAAGTTTTTTGTGAAAATCTGAATTGTAAATTATGCTTTTTACAGTCATTTTACAGTTTAATGTTACTATAGACATTGCCCTACCCCGCTCATATGGTATTCATTTTATTTGTGCAGGTCTTAAAAAGTCTTAAATTTGAGCTTAAAAATCCTGCAGAAACCCTGAATATACTCTAACTGTAGTTCATGAAGTATTAAAAGTACATTTTAAATGTATTTTAAGAAGTACACTTAAATTGCACTAAATATACTTAAAGTGGTTCCATTTTAACACAATTTCAATATATTAAATATATTGCAAATAGATTAAAATCGAACTTAAACATTTATTGAAATACACTTAATATACTTAAAGTTGATTCAAAATAATACATTTAATATGCCCTTAGTACAGTATAGTTTAAATATATTAAGCGTGTCTGAAAATCACAATTTAAATATCTTTTTCACCTGGGGTGTAGCTGTATGTGTATGTATATAATTAATATATAGTATATATAACTGTACTGCCTTTGAATGTTCAAACTTCAAAGGAAGCACAATAACAGTACAGTTTGGTATCTTGGAAGAATTTACTCAATTTATCTCTAAATCCAGTGGGATAAGCGGCTATATGCTGTTTTGAAGTAGAGAGATTTACTTGTATTTACATTCACGCAGGTTATACAGCAAAACAGCTTGTAAAGTCAAATGAGAAGTGCTCTATACCTGCTAATCTTCCAACTGTATCTATCAAGGTAAAACCTGCTACTGCTCATCTACTTTAAAACAATACAGATTGTATGATGCTCTGTTCAGTGATTATACCTAAAAGCATTTTTCAAAGGTAAATTTACATTAATATAAGATGATCTTAAATGCACTTGAATCCGTTTAGTCTCATGCTTCATGATAGACCAGTGAGCAAGTATCTCATCTCGATCCATCTCAATAAACATGCAGGAGATGAAGCAGCCCTAATAATCATGCCACTCAGCCCATGTTCAACTAGAGGCCTGCCTCACCCTGGGGTCTGTTCCTGCATAAGAATGTCACTCAAAGAGGATACATGTGCTTGTCTTTTATTGACCTGTGCTGTAGGTTGGCAGTCCTGATGTAAATCCTGTCATCATGTTGCAGAAAGGATTCGGAGGGACGTACAAGCTTGCAGGAGGTGATTTCAATTCCATAGGCAGGGAGTGACTGATACAAAAAAAAAAAAAGCCCAGTGTCACACTTCTCAGGAACACTGAACGAGGAGACATAGGAAACACAGAATGATGTTTAAGAACCGACAACTGAATGGACACGACCTACACAGACAATTAAGGGACTAATGACTAGACACACCTGAACCAAATGACATAATGAACGGGAGACAGAAACTGGGTTACGGAGCACATGGGGAGCAAAAACACACACAAGACAGTCCACAATCCTGACACCCGGGGACCTATGATGACCTAACACAACCCATGGAGGAGGACATCACCTGATGCACAAGTAGATAAATAATTTATATTAAATTATAAATAATTTATAAGTTATTTATATTGGTATGAAATCACAGCTTTTACATTACACTGCCAGTACAATTACATTAAAAAATAATAGAAAACTAAATATTATATAATGCAATTAATGATAAATGATTTTTCAAAAGTATTTTAATAAATAATTTTCAGTTATGTAATTTAAAAATGCTAATATACAGTAAGATATGTGACCCTGGACCACAAAACCAATCTTAAGTCGCTGGGGTATATTTGTAGCAATAGCCAAAAATACATTGTATGGGTCAAAATGATAAATTTTTCTTTTATGCCAAAAATCATTAGGATATTAAGTAAAGATCATGTTCCATGAAGATATTTTGTAAATTTCTTACCATATAACAACAGATATATTTAAATTGATAAAAACTGATATAATTGATTAGTAATATGCATTGCTAAGAACTTCATTTGGACAACTTTAAAGGCGATTTTCTCAATATTTCGATTTTTTTTGCACCCTCAGATTCCAGATTTTCAAATAGTTGTATCTTGACCAAATATTGTCCGATCCTAACAAACCATACATCAATGGAAAGCTTATTTATTCAGCTTTCAGAAGATGTATAAATATCAGTTTTGAAAAATTGACACTCAAGACTGGTTTTGTGGTCCAGGGTCACATATTACAATTCAATACTAAATTAAAATAAAATAAATGAAAAACAAATCACTAAAAAAAAATATTGTTTTAAATTCTACAAGTGAATCAGGCATAACAACAAAATATACACATTTGCTAAAGATTACATTTAGTAGCGTTATTAAATTAAAGACTATCTTTAGGTGAACGTTAGATGACGACAAGTGTTATCTTAAAGTAAAAATGGGAAATAGGCCAATATTGATAAAAAAAAAAAAAACCTAATGATAATTGATAATCAAAAGACAAGAATTACTCAATGTGAATGAAGTGACCCAAGTTCAAGTCATATGTCATTACACTACACTTTTCAGTAAACAAGTAGTGTGGGTGCATGATTTGCTGGCATTTATTTTGTGATTTTTACTTGATTAACTTGACCTTTACCGTATGGTGTTATTAAAATTCAACCTCCCACATATTTGGATTCTAGCAGGTGAGGAGACTCATGTGCAGACAGATAGCACAGGGAAAAAAGTTACCCGTAGGGACACAAATTGTTTTCAGTAAGCAAGGTGAACTGTCAGATATAGCAAAGGCGTAAATTTATGTGTCCCTGCGTTTCAATTTTGAATGTACAGAAACATATGATTGACAAATAATGATCGCCTCTGTGAAAGAGACACAGCGAAACAAGATCCTCTTCAAAATAAACATCTTATACTGTTGCATGACCCATCACAAACACATTAACACATTCAGTAAGCCCAAAAGAATCCAACAGAAGAACGGAAGCTTGATCTTTTCCTGCTTGGCGTTGGTTATTAATATAAATAGCTCCAAACAGGAAAGATGCCAGTAATATCCCTTAAATGTATCCCCATCTGCATCTCAATACCAGATTACTTCACAGCTTTATTCTAAGCTACATGGCAGTAATAATATATATTACTGCAGTTCTTATGTGTCCTTAGTGTTTTTGGTTTTACCATGTATTTTTATAGTTTCTTCAGCAAATAACACTATTAGCATAGCAAGCCAGCATAGTATGATACACTGAGTTGGTAACACTTTGCAATACGGGTGCACAAATATGCATTAAATAATGCTTAACTAATGCACAGATAATCATGAGTTAATTTATAACTCATGATGAACTAAACCATTTATTAATGATTACTGCATCAGCAACTAATGAACATTCTATATGATAAAAAGATTAAGTAATCGATAAATTGTTATCAGTTAAATGCGTCATAATATATTAACTACATAATAACTTATTTTATTAACTAGTGAAATAAATTAATATGTTAATTACCACACTGGGTCAAAGCCATGCCTTTAAACTTCCAGTTGTCTGCTTTAATTAATCATTAGCTAATGATTTGTTAAGGTATCATTATGTTATAACTTTACTTGTTGAGGCACATGACTATTAACTAATTGTTAAGTAATATGTCATTGTGGTTATAGCTTTTTAATTAGTTAGTTAGTCATTGTGCCTTAACAAGTAAAGGCTCACCATAATGATACCTTAGCAAATCATTAGCTAATAATTAAAGCAGACAACTGGAAGTTTAAAGGCATGGCTTCGACCCAATGTGGTAATTAACATATGAATTTACTTAATTAGTTAATAAAATAAGTTATTAGGTAGTTAATATATTATGACGCATTTAACTGATAACATTTTATTGATTACTTAATCTATGAATCATATAGAATGTTATTTGTTGCTGATGCAGTAATTGTTAAAAAATGGTTTAGTTTGTCATGATTTTAACTCATGATTATCTGTGCATTTGTTAAGCACGAATTAATGCATATTAGTGTCACCGTATTGTAAAGTGTTACCAATGAGTTAAAATAGAAATGGACAAATTGAAGAATATTCCACATTTAGAGTCAAATGGGTTTTAAAATTAACCTAGCATGAAAGCAGTTTAAAAAAATGCATTTTAAATGTATTTATTTATTAAAGATGTCAAGTATACCTCATGTAAAATGAATAGAATATGTATTATTTTCAGCAGTTTCAGCAATCAACATTTTCTGAAGGTTTCTGAAGGACAGTTTCAGAACATATTTTGTACCCTATTTGTGTGCACGTTTCATCTGTTGTATTGATACTAAACAGTACTGTAGGAATAAAAGATGCACAGTTCTGATTTCCCTGCTTGTTCCTCTGAGCGCACATAACACACACACACACACACACACACACCTCTAACACAAGGTCACTAGTATTTTCATCTTATAAGAATGCTGTTATTGCTTCCATGTTTTTGGATGCAGAAACAGATGTTTGATGGTGATCGGCCATGGAGAATCATTCATTCAATGTTAGAAGGTGTACAATACCTGGTAAATGTTAAAGTATTCATTAGTATTATTAGCATTTCCCCATGTTTGCACTGCAAATGAACGCCAAAAGCAGAAGAAAAAAAACAAAAACAAAAAAAACAGAATGCTCCCATTATCAACACAGCTATGTGTAGCAGACACGGTCTCCCCTTCTATAATGAATGCTGTACCCATGACATTAAGAAGTTACTTCCACCTGCTCCTGTAATCTCACAGATCCTGCAGCACCTCTAATTTGAGGTCTGCACTTTTTTTTTCTTTCTTTTCTTTTTTTCTTTCTTTTTTTTATTTTACTCTTCTCCAGTCTCCTTATCTAAAGTTGCTCACTTTCTCAGACTTTGATCCAGCTTGGTGGAGCTCATTAGATGAGAACATGGCTTCTCTACCGACTGGAGGTGACAATGACGATAAACAGTATCTTATTATTCCTGTCCAGAATCCAGAGGTGAATAATATGTCTTCCGCATACACTTAAATACTATTTTCTAGCCCTTTCTCCTCATTTTCACATGGTAAACACTGGTTCTTTTTTTACAGCCTTTAGTTTTCAGGACATACTGTATGTCTCAGAAGATGTTGGAGTGGCCACACAAAAACCCAAGAGAAAAATATGCTAAAATTCAGAAATACTCAATACAAATGAATAAGCATGCATTGTACTTCTGAGAAATTGCAAAGTGTGTCATCTGATTTTCTGGTCTTCTCAATGGCCACTTTTCAAAGTGCTTAATGTACAACAATAAATATACAAGCTGGATATGGATTGTAGAGAGCTGATTCACACATCATGCCACTGAATTAGCCAGTGGTTATGGAAGGTATCGTGAACAGAGTGTTACAGTAAAAATTACTGTCAAGACAGAATCAGATATTGCACTTTTTATCACTTTTGTCCTATATTAATTCCCTATTTTTAATTAATTACTTAATTTAAAATCAGCTCAAGTCAATTTTTTTAATTGAATGAAATTAAAACTTTTATTCAAAGGATGCATTAAATTGATAAAAAGTAGCATTAAAGATATTTATAATGTTACACAATATTGCAATTTCAAGCAAATGTTGTTATTTTCAACTTTTCATTTAAGAATCCTTATAAATAATGTATCATGGTTTCTACAAAATTATTATGCATCTGTTTTCAACATTGATAATCATAATAAATGTGCTTGAGCACCAAATCAGGAAATTGAACTGATTTCTGAAGGATCGTGTGACACTGAAGACTGAAGTAATATTAAAATATATTAAAATAGAAGCACTAATTTCAAATTGTAATAATAGTTCACAATATTACTGTGCTTACTGTATTTTTGATTAAGTAAACGCATCCTTGCATAAAAGACTCATCAACCCCAACCCCAAAACTTTGAATGGTAGTGAATATTTGTAAATTAGTAGACTCAATTTAAACATCCCAATAGCAATCACTCAGTTAAGTGGTCTAAATTTATTTATATGTATTTATATCATTTGTGGAAAGCCAATGTTCGTCCAATCAAAATGTTCGGTCTGAACATTACGATAGGCTATCCTACCTGCCTGTCAAAATTTGTATTTGCATACCTCTCCGCATGTTTGCGCAGACATGATACCGTCATCAGTGCGTTCCAACGAGAGTGAAAGGCACTATTATTGTAATATTATGCGCTTTGTACTGTAATGTTTTGTCACCGGTGAATGAGACATGAATTAATCTGACAGTGTTGCATTCAGTCGCGTTCATGTGTTTTGGAGGAGGCGTGGCTTTCCAGAGTGATTACGCTTTCAAAGCTAACTTGCTATTACTAGCCTTTCCGAAATCGCGTACCCTACCTTTCATATTGAAAATAGTACCAAAAAAGGTTTGGCAACTTGTAAATTTCATCAAATTACCCCACCTCAACATACAAAACTAATTCCACCAGAATAGGGCTTTTCAATAGCCACACTAATGTCCTCATGATGGATGAACTGAAGCAGAATCCAACAGAGAAAGAGAAATGATTTTAGTGAAGTCAGATTTATCTACTACTATAATCAACAATGGCTTTCTCTTTACAGATATATAAGTGCAAACAACAATGCTCTTCCTGAGGATGAGAGAACGCTTCTGCACTTACAGGATGTCCTTCGAAAAAGAGTAGGGGTGTAACCCCGGCATCCTGGCCAAATTCGCCCACTGGCCTCTGTCCATCATCATGGCCTCATAATCATCCCCATATTCTGATTGGCTTCATCACTCTGTCTCCTCTCCACCAGTAAGCTGGTGTGTGGTGGGCGTTCTGGCGCAATATGGCTGCTGTCGCATCATGCTGCACATTGGTAGTGGATGAGGAGATCCCCCCCCCATGTAAAGCGCTATATAAATGTAAGGAATTAATTATTAATTAACAATAAAATATACATAGTGTGCTAAACTGAAAGAAAGACTTGTTTAAAAAAGGGGAAAATGGAAAAAAAGGCCAGTGTGACTAGAGGTACAATGCCATCAAGAGTGATTCTACAGATGTGGTGAGCATCGATTTGTGACAGGAGGAGAAGAAAAGCAGGCATTAGCAGACAGCTCTTTGTAAAGGCCACTGTAAATATGATGCTGCTCCATGTAAGTGCAGTAGATTACAAGAAAGATGCTATTACATGTACATACATACATACATGCATGCATATATAAAGTTGTATTCAAATAGATTGATGCATTAAAGCATTTGCGTTGAACAAAACAGATTTATTGGTTTCACCCACATTTATCGTAGACTCACAAACAAATGTGATCAGAGTGCTGCAATTAGGATATGTGCAATTATTATTGTGTTGAATTATGTAACTAATGGTTTCACTTGAAAGGTGTTTGTTCTTCTGGGAAATCTATCAAACAAACACCCTTCAAAAACGCTCTGTGTCATTACATGCATTGACAACTATTAAAGTAGGCTATATTAAAACATGTGACCATGGATAAACTCTAATCAGCTACAACTGATTTGATTGATTGATTCCCCCTTAACTGAATGTGGTGTTGTATGACGAGGTCGATGAAATATTAGGCAATCAGGCGATGTAAAGACTGTGGTATAGAAAACAAATCAATGGCAATTTCAGTGTTATTACTGAGGTTACAATGGACTGTAGTGGTTAGGAATTCAACATGTTTGTCTGTGTCATATATTGAATGAGTATTGGCCTTGTGTTTGTTGTACCAATCTCTCTCTCTCTTTCCTCTTTGCTTGTCCTTTATTTTAACTCGGCACATTTATTCTCCATTCCTTTGAACATTGAAGGCCACAAACGGTTACACTTTCTGTGTACAAACTGAGAAAAGAGCAACCAGACAATACTTGTATTCAGAAACATTCACAAAGCACCAAATATAAGTAAAATTAGGTTTTGACTAATAAAAAAAGTTGTATCACCAGTTTCAAAATCTAAAACGTCTGAAGTTAATTTCCTCCAGAACTCCATGTGCCAACTTATACTGTATATGCAATATTCCTCTCATTATGCCATGAACAGGAAAATATGAGCAGAAAAATCATAATGTGTCTTCACATTTTATAACAGGTGGCTTTTCGCTGAGAGACAGAGATTGACTCATTTGGTTAAGATGGACACAATAACCTGCACTATTAGTCAGCTAAATAATTGCATTATCATTGGGACAAATATATGTTTGTAATAAAATAATGTCTGGATACTCTTTTTTTCACTGTTTTATAAAATGATAATTATATTATCTACTGTAGCTGGCAAATAAAGGGAAACTAGATTTTTATATTTTTAAGAAAATGTCAGTGGGCTGTAGGGCTGACAAATCAAAATATCATTAAATACATGATTTGATAATTGCCTGCTTCTTATTAGTTATTCTGTAAAATGACATTAAGAGAATTTGATATCTGACAAAATATCTGTAAGTGTCACGGATCAGTCAGGCCCTACACCCCACCAATCACAGCGTTCCACCTCACCAGAGTACTAACCACGCACACCTGCACCTGATCACAGCCTCATCAGCACCCACTATAAAGATCCTCACCAACCACACCACACTGTCCGATCTCGTTTATGACAACGTGGACTCGTGATCGTCAGAGTGAGTGAGTGAGTGAGTGAGTGAGTGAGTGAGTGAGTGAGTGAGTGAGTGAGTGAGTGAGTGAGTGAGTGAGTGAGTGAGTGAGTGAGTGAGTGAGTGAGTGAGTGAGTGAGTGAGTGAGTGAGTGAGTGAGTGAGTGAGTGAGTGAGTGAGTGAATATGATCCCCTCGTCTCGTCATCCCGAACGCTGTGGGAAAAGAACACTGTCATCATTCCTCATCAATTACTGAGTAACACACAAGATCATCTACTCACCTCTTTATCAACCATTCACACTGCAGTGCTTCACCTGTTCAATAAACGTCATTTTTGTTTCACCACTTACCTCCGTGTCCGAGCCTGAATCGTAACAGTAAGCTTTGCACATCAATATATTTTGTCACAGAGATGATCACAAATGCAGTGGAATCTGTCATATATCACACTGTCTAATATCTTCAAGCTATCTCAAAAGGCTCAGCTGTCATGTGGCTATTAAACCCAGACATTTAATATTCAGCTAGCCATAATGTGCTGAACGCTGTCTCTCTGATGGATAAAGGAGAGGGGCGACACAGTGAATGACTGCCATTACAGAGTGACAGTAGAGGCCATGATAAAAGAACAAAGGCAAACACCCTGTAAAAGATTCTTCTTATACTATGTCTTTCAAAGTGCAGTCCTCTCCAGAGTGGTCTTGTTTTATTTATTTATTTTGCATAAAGCTGCTCCAAATGTACCGTGACACAGAATAGAAGCTCTTTATATGAAGAAGTGCATATACGTTATGGAGATGTTGACGTTGTCGAAGTCATATGAAGCAATTTAAGCAAAAGTTAATGCAACGCTAATGCAGTCTGGCCTGCTACTGTATATTCAAGCTTGATAAATGATTTCATCAGGATCCAAATTTTATACTGGATATCAAATGGTGACCCAGTACAATACCATAATTGTTTACAGTTCAAAAGTATACAAACTGTACTTTAGGGCTGGGTAATAATATTGATATTACATTTATTTCATTAAAACAAAAGATCATTTTTGAAAAATCAGTTGCTGAGCCCATATTAAACCAGTTTATTCAATGTTTTGATCACTAGATGGCCACAGCATACACAGCCTGTTGAAAAGCTTCAAGAAGTGAACCCATTCATTAAATAGTAGCAAAGAAACTTTGTTTTTGCCATCGCTAATAATTTGAAGTCCGAATTGAATATGATTGCATGCACCACAAAATAATGTCTTTCTATTGAGTAAATGGCACACAAGAACGCACAATCAGTGTAGTTCTATTCACAAATAAATGACTCGTTTCATAAATTTGTTTTAAAGAATCATTCAAACTTTGTTTAAATTAGTCTGACTGAAAGAATTATGGAATATGATAATACATTAAATGATTCATTGAATATTCAAATAAAAAGTAACAAAAATGAACTGGTTCTTTTTAGTGAATCAACCAGTGTAATCCTATTCATGAGCAAATGACTCTTTTAAACTTTTAAACCAGTCGATTTTAATGAGTCTTTCAAACTTTGTTTTAATTAGTCTGACTGAAAGAATTATGGAATACTTTAATATAGGGCTATTACATGATGAATTAAATGTATAAAAAGTAAGGGAGGAAAAGGCCAAAATTAAACATGCTCCATGAAACTCCTTGCACACTAGTATCAAAGTACCTCAGTGCTTATTTATGAACCTAAGTTTGGATGCAGAAACACAAGACATCTTGTGAAAAGAGAGAGATAAGAAAGAGAGAGATTTTCAGTTATCCGTGGAACATAAAATGGACATACATTCAGCTGAACTCCACTATCATAGTAATGCCTCCTCTCCTTGAGGTTTTCTGTTCTGCCCGAATGGTCAGTAGACGCCTCAGGACATTTAACAACCGGTTCGTATCAGGGGAAGTGATGGGAAAGATCACATCACCTCACCTTTCTCGGACTGTGTAGAGCTGATGAAATAGAGTCACTTGAGTGAACATTTCATCTCAACATCATCACTTAACTCTGAGTCTTTAATGAGAAATAATTCCAAATACTTCCAGCTCTTCTGTCACGTTTATGTTGTTAACACTTAATTGAAACAAAAGATGCCATGGTTTTAACAGATTAGATTAATAATCCTCCTCAAATATCTAGAGGTGTTAATGTAACACCAATGATAACAGCGAGATGAGTGAGATGCCCTCCTCTAGCCATTTTCACCGTTTTGCTAAGACTGATGACAGCAGCCGTCGGGCTCTGGATGAAAAGATCCATGAGACAATTTGTTGCTTCAGGTCCCCATGTGACATCAATTCTACACAAAATGAGTCATTGAAACAGTAAAATTCCACCAAATAACACTATGGCTAAATGCCCAGAATACATCTTTATTCCACGGTAATAGAGAAGGCGAGATACGCCATCCATCTACAGATAAGTTTATGAATGTGGTGACTCATAAACGGCCAGGCTAACAAAATATGGGATCTCAAAATGGGAAAAGGCATCTCCATTAAGAAAATAAATCAATTATTGCAACAGAAGAATGCTGTGCTTTCTCTCACCATGTCATCCATCTTTTCTCCTGCTATCTGTTGGAATGAACAAGCTAAAGGCAAACAGACCAGGCTGCCCTCATTTCCTTATAGATTTCAGCTACAGTAGGTGTGCCACATGATCCATGATATGGAATGTTTTGGGCATTCCTACCATTTAATATTCCTGTTGTTGTTCATTTTCATGTCTTGAAATATACTGTATAAAACTTTAAACTCCAAAACACCACGAAAGTGAACATGTGGTAAATATTAAATGATCCCACTACAGATGTTGCTGTCAGAGAGTCACAGTCACCGCCGCCCACAGCAATCACCAGATCACAGTCACCTGAGTTCTAATCACCCGCACCTGTCAACCTTCATCAGCACTTCCATAAATACCCACTCTCTCTGACAATCATCGTCCGGTCTACGGTTCACATGCTGAATAGTAACCTGACTCTATATTTACCTACCTGTATCTACTTACCTGTTGATTCGCTGAGTTTCTCCTCAGTTCCATCGACTTCTCTCCAAGACGAACTTCCAAGTATCCTGGTTCCAGATCTCCGACGACCCTGTATACAGAGAACGCTGTTATCTCCCAGTCAAGGCCTTTGGACATTATCTCACATCAAGATACTCACCCACGTCATTCTCTGCACACTCCAGTCATCAAACCATTCAATAAACTTCACTGTCATTCACTCACCTGTGGTTTCCGTCTTTGTTTGTGACAGTTGTCATTTTTAGCAATGCCTCTGGGCGTTGTGCATTTCTAGCACAGCGCCTGGCAAACCTGGCAATTTCTTAAGAAATAGTAATATTAATTAAGCGCTTCTTCAGTGACGTTTTTGGATTGTTTTCTATCTCTAATCCAAATGTTGGTAACAAAACATACTTTCTTGGGAGTATTCTTTTAATTGGTAACCATTTTGTTTTCTATTTTTTCTTCCCATGGAGAAAAAATAAAATAAATATTTAAAACCATTTCATCCATGGCTAAAAAATATCAATAAATAATTTCAAGCTGGTATTGTCATGCAATCCCAGATAGCAAAAATCATTTGGGCCAGATCTGTTCCAGACCCATCGGACGTTCTGGACCAGATCCGTGTAACGGACTCGGGCCGGTGTCTTTTGGCACAACGGGCCAATACCAGCATGGATCCGTTTTTTCCGGATCTGGACCAGAACTGGGCCAGCTCCAGACCAGATGCGGATTCCTTTATGGTGATTTGGCCCAAATGTGGGCAGGATCTGGACCAGTACCATGCCGGATCCGGGCCAGCTGATTTTGTGTATTTTATTATATATATAGGCCTTCATACACACACACACAAATAAGTTGTATACATATCTAGAATTCAAACACAATTTGTTTATTTGTACAGTGCTTTTCACAATACATATTCCAATGCAGCTTTACAGAAAATGCATTTAAAAAGAGTATTGCATTTAAAAGTTACAAATAAAAAGAGTAATGTCCATATGCCACAGTATTTGTACAGTTCCCGGATAATACAATTCATACAAGTAGATAATGACTATTTAAGTTGAAATGATAAATACATTTAAAGCAATGATTACAAGCATTTTACATAATACATAATTAAATATCTTTTTTTTTTTCCTTAAGGTATAATACGAAGGTCTTAGACAACAAAAAGTTTAAAGAACTGATTTAGATGTATAGACAATTACTGTCCTGAACACTATTAAAACAATATTCATATTAAAATAATTGAATCACTACACAAAACATCTTTTACTACACTACATCTTTTCTTTCCTTTTGATAAGTTTTGCATCAAAAGCAAAATTAAAGTTAATTTAAAACTACCCCAAGTACTATAAGTCTCTACTTCTAGTGCTTACTCTACATAATATTCACCAAGCTTAAAACAGTGCTACACAATGAGAATGAGAAGAATCTGAATAATTACCACAGGGAAATTTTATATCACAGGGAAAGGTCTTACAAATGTGTGTCACCATTGTGTGCTTGAGTTGGTTCTAGTTGTTCGAGTCTTCTGCAATGCCATTTTTGAGGTAAATGCGAGCCCTCCATCTGACTCCACAGCTTAAAGACAGTTCCCACCTTTTCGTTGTCTCTAAAAAAAAAAAGATTAAATATCTTTTTAATATTAAAATATTAGGTAACACTTTATAATAACTGCACGCTATGAATCATTAGGTAAGCATTAGTAAATAGTCAGTTCATCCTTTATAAAGCATTTTCCCAACATTAATAGTCATTAGTAAGCACTTTATAAATACAGCTATAAATACCTTGTTCTTGATTTATAAGCATATCTATTACAAAGGAGATTTAAAGGCTCAGTTATCTTCCTAACAGAAAAAAATAAACAAACACAACACAGAGGGTTACAGAACTCAAAATATTTATTTCAAGATGAAAAAAATGAAACTGTGCAACTGTACACTTTAATTTTTCTTTTAGTTGTACAGTTGTACAGTTTCATTTTTGCATCTTGAAAAAATATTTCTGTGTTCTGTATCCCTCTGTGTTGTGTTTGTTTAACTTGTCTGTTTGGAAGATAAATGAACCTTTAAATCTCCTTTGTAAATGCTTTACGAGGTATGAATAGTCCTCACTTTAGATGAGCTCACAAAAATAGATGGCTGGCAACTACTAAATGTTTTATAACTACCTGACTTTATCATGAATTACAGCAGGAATATGTGTTAATAAAGCATTTATTAACACTGAGCAACTATTATCATGTGTCTAAATAATAAGATTTATAAATGTACATTTAAATAGTTTATTAATCATTTACTTACACTTTCTAAATGATCTTATGAACCACTGACAACTCCTAAATAACTGGTTTGTAAATAACGTAATAATTTAGAAATGATAAATTGATCATTAATAAAGTATGAAAATACGATTATTAAACATTATAGATATGCTCAAGAACAAAACATTTATAGCTGTTTTTATAAACTGCTTACTAATGCCTATTAATGTTGTAACAATGCTTTATAAATAATGAATTGACTATTTACTAATGATTAACTAATGATTCATAGTGTGCAGTTATTATAAAGTGTTACCATAAATATTAATATATTAAATATATTATACATACAGTACATATATACACAAACACACACATAAGGTCAAAAGTTTACATACACCTTGCAGAATCTGCAAAATGTTAATTATTTCAAATGTTAAAAATGTTAATTATTTAAAAGACATTTACATATTGTCCACACGAGAAAAAACTGTTGAATTTATAAAAATGACCCCGTTGTTTACATCCACTTGATTCTTAATACTGTGTTGTTCCCTGAATGATCCACAGCTGTGTGTTTTTGTTTAGTGATAGTTGCTCATGAGTCCCTTGTTTTTTCTGAAGTTAAACTGCCTGCTGTTCTTCAGAAAAATCCTTCAGCTCCCACAAATGCTGTGCTTTTCCAACATTTTTGTTGTACTTCATTCATTCATTCAACTGAGGGACTCATATGCAACTATTACAGAAGGTGTAAACGCTCACTGATGCTCCAGAAGAAAAAAATAATGCATTAAGGAGGTGAAAACTTTTTGAATTTGAAGATCAGGGTAAATTTAACTTATTTTGTCTTGTGGGAAACATATATCTTCTGTAGCTTCTGAAGGGCAGTACTAAATGAAAAAAATATTTAGGCAAAATAAGAAAAATGTACACCTTCATTCTGTTTAAAAGTTTTCACCCCCTTAATGTATCGTGTTTTCTTTCTGGAGCATCAGTAAGCGTTTTACACTTCCAGTTCTTGTTAATTATAAAATGATCGTGCACAAAATTAATAGTAGTTATTATGATTGATGTGGTTTGGAATTGGTAAAAGTGCTTAAAAAAATATGATCAGAATATTGCATCGCCTAATAATTATGCACGCACTGTATATGCTTTTCCACATCATAAATGTTATCCATGGTTAGCATTTTTTAATTTTCCTTTAATCGAGTAATTTTGTCCTGCTTTGTGTGTAACAAAGATAATGTTCATTCTGCTTACTGCCCATAGGTGTAAAGTATAATAACTGATATAACAGAGAAGAAAAGCAAGGGAACCTGTGCCACCTGTTTTATATATTAAAAAATTCACAACTAATTGCATATTACACAGATATGTTATGAATGTATTTGTTTCATTTAGTATTACAAAGCAAGGAAGGCAATGTTTAAGCCTTACACATAAGAGTCACAGTTTATTAACATGCTCCACTGTGGAAATTAGTGCATGGAACATCAGTGCCATACACACTTCCTTTAATCACCGACTTGAGATGAAAAAGGGTTTGTACCCAAATGACACACAGATTATAGCATTGTTAGAGGACTATGACTGTCATATTGTTCAGGATGAGTGTGAAGTTATTTGAAGGAGCATTTCTCCAGAAAGCTGCAATTCAAAATCGGCCCTAACAAACAGTATGTTTTGAACAGCACTAGTTGTAACATTATCAGGCACTCATTATTATCAATCCTCAATTATAAATTGTGGCATTCAAATAGCTTGAATAACTCAAACTCCACTGAAAACTAATAAAAAAAAAAAAAAAAAAATGGACTCACCTTACTATTTGACAGTCCCGGCTCTCAGGTGGAACCTGAAATTTAAACAGATTGTTATATAGTGTTGCTGGACAATTTCTCTCTTCAATTCATTTACCCAATTAACATTGAGCATACCTTTAACAGAAACAAAAGCATATTTTGGCAAAGATTTTATAAATAAAAAACATACCAAACAATATAATGTAACACATGTATGTCTCCTCAGCGCCCCTCTGTTTCTATCGTTCAGGATGTGCCTGAAAGCGTTCTGCCTGCTTATTCAAGGGGACCGGGCTCGTCAAAAGTTTGGACACATTACTGCTTTTAATGTTCTTGAAATAAGTCTCTTATGCTCATCAAGCCAGCATTTATTTGATCAAAAATACAGAAAAAAAAACTGTAATATTTTGAAGTATTACAATTTAAAATAATGGTTTTCTTTTTTAATTTACTTCAAAATACAATTTATTGCTTTGATCAAAGCAAATATCTTTGACGTCTTCTGTTCTGAACTGCAGAAAAAACGCTCTCGTTTCGGACGTGGCCCGGTTCTGCTCTGCGACAGTAGTTCCTGCCCACTGGATCCGTGTTACAGCACTGAAACGGATGTGACTGTAATACAGATTTGCCGGTTTGAAAACAGATCCGGCACAGAGTCAACTGCTGTCTGGGATGGCTACATTAACTCTTTATATCAATCCTGTTCTTTTCATTTTAATTAATAAAGTTTAATGTTCCTACTATTGTTCATTTTCGTGTCTTGAAATATATTGGATAAAACTTTAAACTCCACAACACCACAATTACAGTAAGTTAACGTGGTAAATTTTAAATTATCTCACTACAGATGTTGGCCCCTGGGTGCTGTGCATTTCTAACAAGAAACCTGCAATTTCTTAAGATATTCTAATATTAATTAAAAATCCTTATTCAGTGTTTTTGGATTGTTTTCTATTTTTACTCCAAATGCTGCAAACAAAACATGCTTTCTTGGGAATAATCTTTTAATTGGTAACCATTATTTTCTGTATGGATGGATGGATAGGTAACTAGTTACACTTTATTTTCGATAGTCCACTTTAGACATTCTACTAACTATAAGTAATTTCTTAACTGCATGTCAACTATGCCAACTAATTCTCATTAACTTGCAACTGCATGTCTACTAACTCTCAGAGTAGACTGTTAGGTTAGGTTTAGGGTTAGTAGAATAAGTTGATATGTACTTGCAAAGTTTCTCATAGTCAGTAGTATGTAGTATATTGTGGACCGATCAAAATAAAGTGTTAGAAGATATTAAACAGACAGTCTTCTAATACTCTAATGACTGCTAGTTGACATGTAGTTGCAAAGTTACTTACTGTTTGTAGAATGTCTAAAGTGGACTATCGAAATAAAGTGTTACCAAACCAAACCAAACTAAACTAAACCATTTAAATCCATTTAATCCATGGCTGAAAATATCAAAATTAACTTCAAGCTAGCATTGTTTTGTAATGGCTGCATTAATCAAAAATGCTTCTTCAGTGTTGTTTTTGGATTATTTTCTATCTTAAATCCAAATGTTGCATACAAATCATGCTTTCTTGGGAATATTCTTTTAATTGGTAACCTTTTTTTTCTAATTTTTCTTTCCATAGGGAAATCAAAAACAGCAAAAACATGGGATACTGATAGATTTAATTAATTCATCGATGTTTCTCTTTAAAACATTTCATCCTGGCTGAAAATATCAGTAACACTTTATTTTGATGGTCCCTTCTGAACATTCTATTGACACTAAGTAATGTTGCAACTACATGTCAACAAATTCTCATAAGAGGATTAGTAGACGGTCTGCTTCATATCTACTAACTCCTTGTTGCTACCTGGTCTCATGGCATTTACGTACCTGGGTGCACTTTTTAGAGTGACATGAAATACGTACCAATAAGTACATATCACTGCAGTTTCCAAAATAAATGAACACTTTCACACAAATTTACAGAGTTGCGATTAATAAAACGTAATTTTCGCACAATTACTTGAAGAATATCATGCTATGACTTCAAAACAATATTAATATGCTGGGAGATTTGAAAACTGATGCCTTTGAACGTTAGCATCGCACACATCCAACACAGTTTGTTCGGTAGCTCACAGAGTACGGAGATGGACTTAGAAGACGAGAAGCACCGGTTCGAGTCCCGTGTAACTACGGTTCGACAAAGCAGTATAAATCTGCATAAAAGGACGTTCAAATGGCACAGTTGTGTAGCAAATTAGCTTAAAAGGGAATTGTATATAAATAATTACAATTATTTATATCGGCAATTATTTATATGACTCTTTTTGCTGAGAGCATATTAATTTGCAAAGGGGTTGGATTGGAAGTTTTTATACAAACTATTAAAGATTCTTAGGACATTAATATGTTGCATAGGTATCAACATATAATTTTCACTCTCACTTATGCCGAGTTCACACTGCACGATTTTCAAACTCGTCGGATCGCTGTTGTTTTCACACTGCGTGACTATCTGGGGAAGCATTCAGTCGCTGCTGTGTTCACATTGCACGATGGATTGGCGACAGGGGCTTTCACATTGCACGATTTCACAATAGGAAGAATCGCCGACAACTCTGTCTGATCCACAAACTAGTTTCACAACAAAACACACGCGAGGAGTGATAAGGAAATAACGCGAGAACCTGCGTGCGTCAGACCGTTGTTCTCGAGCTAGACTGGAAGTAGCTATTAAAACAATATAGCCCGCAAATGGTCTGTGCACTGATTTCCAGCTACAAAAACAGATTGCAGGAGGGAGATGCAGGGAACAGGGATTGTGTTCTGCAAAGAGTGGTAAATAATAATTTTGCAGTAACTGTTATGCTGATGTTGCGGCTGGTCAAGCGTTTGTGCTTGTTTCTGTATGATATAATTGTACGTATTAAAATACTGATATGGTCTATAACTCCTCACCGAACTTCCCTCTGCCCTGTATCTTTGTCTCTCATTGGCTGAAGGTCATCGTGATGTAGTTTTCAGTCAGAAATCATTGCACACAGCGTGATTGTGAAGCATGCCAAATATTTCACAGGCGTCGGCGACATGTCGGCGATTCTCTCTGATCGCGTCTTTGGTAATTCACACTTCGCGATTGTCACTCGCGTGAACAAGCTCCGATTTCCCTCCGATGTCAGGCATTTGTCGGCGATTTATCAAAACCTGTCGGCGAGTGAAAAATCGGGCTAAAATCGTGCAGTGTGAACTCGGCATTAGATCATCCGCAGACGAATTGATAGAGACCAAACATGTTACAGTAAGAGTGATATTAACTAGTGATCTATCAAAAGCATGCATAGAACAGTATACAACACACAAAAACATATACAAGAACAGTAATAATATTCACAATGACCTAATGATATGTGTGCTCATTCAAAGAAAGGTTTTTCTATGAATTAATTAGAGAAGAGTCAATTTTATGGCATAATGTCTTTTTCCTAAAGGGGATATGAAGTGAGTGTTGCTCGGCCATTTGCATTCCTTTCAGTGTTAATTTCGTCGACGAAGACGAAAAATATTCGTCAACTAACCTTTTTTCTGTGACTAAGAGGAGACCTTGACGAGCTAAAATTAATGTCTGATGATAAAAACTATGAAGAAATTTATGCCGCGTCTTCATTAACAAGACGAGACGGGACTAAAATGTTATTTGAGGACTACCGGACATTCAAAATACATCCTATATGCTAAATTAACTGTCTAGTCTTTCAAAATGTGAGTCTCTGTCATTGGATTACAATCAGATGAGGGGCGTATCTAGTCTCAGTATGGCAGCCGCAGTGGACGGATAGGCTATCAAAACGCAAACTAACGATCTGAAACAATAGCCTCAGCACCCGAAGGTTTAGGGATAGGGTGACCAGACGTCCCGTTTTTCCCGGGAGTCACAATTCGTTGTCGATTAATTTAAAGTTAGTGACGGCGGGATAGGCGGAGTCGCGCTGATAGAAGCACTCTCTCTCTCTCGCGCACGCTCCACTTCTTCAGTTCTCATACAGCGCGCGATCAGTTCTCAGTGCTCAAATACACACACAGCAGTCCTGTGTCTATCGTGTAGAGTCAGAGTATCTCACATAAATACAGTCAGTTATGGCTTAAGTGAGCGTAAACAGGTGGATGAAAACTGAATGTGTGTCAGTATTATGCATGCCTTCCGTCTTAAAGGGACAGCATTCCTAATTATCCGTGTCATAAATGTTAACCAACAAAAGATGTTAAATAAATGTATACTTAAGTAAAGCTACTGTATCTGAAAAATGAGTTTAATTTGTATCTCTACCAAAAAATGAAAATGTATTCCAGTTTTTCCAAATTCAATCCTTGATTCAAATTTCTCATAAGCTTAATTGATTTGGTCTAAAGAGAGAAGAATTGATGCCTATTTTTGTTTGAATACTACATATAAAATAGCTACCAAAATAAATGTTGTTAACTGCACTTTGACTAAAAGTAAAGACTAAAAGTTGACAAAAATACAATGACTTTTCGTTGACTAAAACTAGACTAAAACTATGAAATACTCAAATGACTAAAATGTGACTAAGACTATTAAGCATTTTCGTCTCAAGACTATGACTAAGACTAAATCAAAAATGCCTGCCAAAATTAACACTGATTCCTTTGATCAATAAAACTAGTGTTATCTGATGGGTTGCCATGGGACCGGGGGGGGCCTGAAGTCCTTGACAGTCCTACTGGCTCCGGGTATGTGTATTGGGTGAGGGGTCTGTGACCATTTGTTAATCTAATAACTAATTGATTTGTTAAATCAAATGCAAAATTGTGTGTCTGATTGGTCCAAATGCTACAGTTGCATCAGCTAATACGTTTTTATATCAGTTTTGCATTTGTTAACACTATCGGGTAGGTTTAGGGCTGGATTTGGTGTAGGGCATATTTCCAACACGACAGAGCATTAACCTTTAGCGACAGTCTCTGGATATTTGAATTCTGAACCGCCGCAATACGTATCTGAAGCAACGTAATAAAAAAAACAGCAATATGTACCAATATTTACGTAATAAAAACGTGCCAGGGTTCACATATTGAACCTGTGTTTTAGCGCCACTCAGTGGACATTTCTATTTGAAACTGCGGCGAAACGTGCAGCAAGGTACGTAAAACGGTGTCGCACAAAAAGTGTGCAGAGGAACGTATTTTTATGAGACCAGGTTGCCTTATTGTGTTGGTCTCCAAAAAGATATTCTACTGACTATAAGTAACTTTGCAAGAACGTGTCAACTTAATCTAACCCTAACCCTACCATTAACTTTCTAATGAGAGTTAGTAGTAATGTAGATGCAACATTACTTATAGTCAATAGAATGTGTTAAAGGGACCGTCAAAATAAAGTGAAACCAAAATATCAAAATTATCTTCAAGTTGGCATTGTCATGCATTGGCTATATTTAGCTCTTTATGTCAATCCTGTTACATTTCTTTCCATTTTAATGAATAAAGTTTAAGTGCTTGAGCTCAAAGAGACCCCAGGCATACCCTTTTACAGAAATAAATAAAAAATAAGCATGTTTGTGTTAAACACAGAAGTATAGAATTCAGTTACTCAATAAAAAGAAGCTCTATTTTACTTATACAGCATTATAGCTCTCATCATCCGATAATGATCCATTACCCACCTCCTTTTGGAGGACTGAGGAAAGATTTCTACTCTCCATTCCACAGACAATTCTACACCCTGTTGAGGAGGGCTTCAGCATCCTTATCTTTTATCTCAAACCTACTCCCCAAAAATCTTATTCACTCAGCTGTCAGCATACAAACTAGTGAACACCTCAGCCTCATAAAAATCAAATGATTTTGTGATTTCTCCTCATGTTTACTGAAAACTCCAGCTGTAGTGAACTCTCTAAGATTTCACCTACATCCTCCCCTTACCACCAGCCATTAAACAAAAGGTCATGATATTAAGTAAAATTCTCCCATCCAGCCAGTGACAGGCCCTTGCATAGATGGAACACAACTGTCTATTTCTGCAGTGGAATAACAAAATTAATTAAATGCAACCAAATGCACCCTGATATACAGGTACATCTACACTGACTAAAAGATACAGTTTTACATGGTTTATTCAAAACAGATTTTGATTGACCCTATGCCACAGAATCAAAATAGGCTTGTCTGACAGTCTAGTGGTTCTCAGCTGCCAGCAGGAACAGGGGCTTGGTATGTTGTCAGTAAGTGTTAGTGGTTTACAGCACAAACAGTTCATTAAGCTCTGAAGCCCCTAGGCTGACTGCAAAGTGGAAATTAAAAGCAAAAGCTGCCAGACAAAGGGTCTCTCTTTATCTTTAAACATTATCCCAGCATCTCACAAGTAGCGCACAGGAGGGACGGCTCAGGTGGGTCTCTCTCAGAGGACACCACAGCTGTCTCCACAGGGAGAGCGCTTTAATTAGATGTCAACACGCCAGAGGAGATGCAGACTTTACAATACTCTGCGGTACAGGGCTTGGCTGAGTTTCTACAAAACTGACGTGACTGGTCATGGGTGGCAAGTCTTGTGGGTGGTTATATTTCCATGTGTGAATATAAATATGACTCAACAAAAATATTTTTACGAAAATATGTTGACTGTGTTACTACCAAAATGTCAGCAGAAATGTGACCTGTATTACTGCATCAAACAAATCGGTCTAAGCAAGGTTATGCTGGCCATGATAAATTATATATTAAAAAAATATATATTATAATATTCTATTATCTAGTTTACTTCCACAACACTGGATTAAAGACAAAAATGTGTGTTTGGCCGATCGCTGGCAACATGAGGAACACAAGCCTCGCTGACTCCATAAGGGGAAAAAAAAAATGGGAGTAGTTGAAGAAAAACGAGTGGTCTGTTGTTCCCATGACTTATGACCAATCTTCAAAACAACAGACAATTCGTTTTTGTAGAAAAGAGAAAAATATCTCCCAACTGCAGTTACTGAAAAGACAGAAAAATACACTAACAATGAACAGTTCACTCAAAAAATACTGAGTGAACTCTGGCTTGAATAGTGGTTCATATGGCCTCATAAGACTTTATGTTGCTTTTTGTCTGCGTTCAAATAAATGTAAAAGATGGGAAAATATTTTTTATAAAATGACTACTAAATGACAGAACTTAATGCTGTCTCAAGAAACCAATTTCCTACTGGACAAGTTTCAGATGTCTCATATCACTCCATGGTCGTAGCCTTTTCACATAATGGAATAATTTTAAACTCAAATCAATATTTGATGTCCATTTATTTATTCACTTGGCAAGTAGCTGTGTATTGAGCCAGATAATGTACAATCACCCAGTCATTACTGCAAAATAATATGCTTCAGGGTGATACAGACCCCTCAGCATTGCCTCTGTCTTTATTTCGTGATAATGACCGGCTGACTGCAGATTATGCCTTAGATAATTATTCTCTCCGCCACCAGCCCAAGACTTCCAAACCCTGGCTCTAATGTCAAACCAAACACCAACAAAAAAATGTTAAATGCTCAGCCTTTTCTCCTGGCAGTGAGAACTCTATAACACTTCCCCACCCAGGCCAAACGTATAACAGTCTACAGCAAAGTACTGACTTTTAATATGTAGGGCCATTGGAGCTTATACCGTGTTACTCTTTGATGTGCCAGCATGCAGTTTGGGAAAGAACCGTTTTATTTCTCTGTTCTCTGAAACTTCCAACCTGCTCTTGGTTAATTTGCTCTGCCATATTCAAGGACCTCAGAATTCTGGACACTGTCAATATCAATATTTGCACATATACCAGCTGGCCATACAATCGAACGCCCCTAGAGACACTGGTAAACACAAATGAGACTTTTGAGTTGAATGACTGATGTGAGAGATGGCTGTGTTGCATCAGCAAGAGCTGTTTAGTATGCTGTGATTCAACACTTAATTGTCTACTGCTGTGTCAGTTGACTGCAATAGAAATCTCTGACTTCTGTAATGGGAAAGAGTCTGTCTCTTACATCGGGCAAGCAGCTGTATACCACTTAATTTCCCATCTGGTTTAACTCTGCAAACAGCAGCTATGAACCTGCTTGAATATAGATAAGAAAAGAAAAAAAAAACAGGTTAAAGATAGAGCAGCACAGTGATAAGAAAGGCAGCTTGAAGTTGCAATACATTCCTGCTTATTTTCATAAAGTTCAACTTTTCTCAACTTTGTCACACCAAAAGCTTGCCTGCACACCAACTGTCGCTGTAATTCTCATCGAAAATTAATTACTTCCTATTAAAACCAAACAGCTTCAGTTTTGCACCCTTATATCATAGGAGAACATTTTCTACAAGCAATTTTTATTCCCCATTTCTTTAGAAAGGCATCTCTATGCTGCCATTTAAAGAACACAACTAATTTGTTCCAAAAGAAGCTGCTCAACAAAGTAATGCATTACGCACAATTTAATGATTTAGTATGAGCCATCTGGAATATGCCAATGGACATGTTAATAGATAAATAGACTTACTGAATTCACTTAAAATGTTAAAATAAGTTTTAATTACAAATGGGCCAATCATATTTTCTTTATATATTGGATAAGATACAGGGGTACATTTTTTAAAGGTAGTTAAAATATTAACATCTCAAGTTTATACTTTTTAAAATTTATAACGTATAAATAATTCACTTAATAAGTCATTAAAATTAAATAGTACAGCATAACAAGAATAACTTAAATAATATTTCAATGAAAACTTATCACATCTGTGTCATCTGGAAAACATCATCATGTTATTCAGAGAATGTATAGCCAACTGAATTCTGCCCTGATACTAATTCTGTCCTTGAACATATTTGGCTTAAACTGACTGACCCAAGCTAGTCAGTTTTACCTTTGCTCCTTCACATATTTTTGATCGAAGTTTGATTTTTGACTTCCAGCTGAGTGTGGCTTGAGAAAGGTTGCATGCAGATTCACTGATTAGAGTGAAATGTGAACTGACTGATAGCAGTTGCTTTAATAAAGAGGTGAACTACTGTAGCTTAATGAGTGTTGAGTCTCTTTTTCTGGACTTCTGGATGCTTTAGTCATCCTGATGCGTTGAATTCATTAGTCTGTCAACCTTCTCCATAGAGGGTTCATAATACTTTCATTAGCAAATGTACAGCACTTGTTTAACATCTGTGCCAGTTTTCAAAAAGGTACTCGATATGTGATAATCTTAAATTTTTAGTCCCTAAAAGAGGACTAAAATCCTCTTTTAGTCTTTGTAAAGTATTGAAGAACAAAGGTTGAGTTATTAAAATAGCATAAAGACATCTCACTATATACCAGCAGTGCTTAGAATATCAAATTTTTACATATACTGCTATCAAAATATTCATCCAACTTTGCACTGGACAGGAGTTTTAAGATCAGGAGATCGGGTCAGTTAAAATACACTTGATTATTGTTGGAATATTTAACCCTATTCAATGCAAGGATTCATGCAGATATTTCGAAAACTGTGCATGATCATACTGCTATTCTAAGCTGGTGATAGACTGAATACAGATGGTTATTTCCTACTTCAGATCAAGTGTCATATGCGAACCTACATAATCTTGCTCCTTTACTGCTAGAGGCAGAGAGGACTAATGAGTTGTTCTCTGCATGGTGCCTGAAATAAAGTCCTGGTTGCTATATGCACATTAGTGTAATGTTGGCTTACCAAATAAATAATTTTGTGGACATGAAACATTTATTTGATTTTATAGCTTACACTTTGAAAAAAACAGTACAAGACAATTGGCCTGGCAACAACACAAACACTGCAATTTATCGGTTTATTAAATGTTATGGAACCTTTATTGCCACGTTTCATATATAAAGAGGTTCTATTATTTATCAAACGGACACTGGTTAAGATCCATAATCATACAGCATAGAATCAACAACGTTTAGGTCACTACATCAATGTCTCTAAACACTCTTAAAAATAAAGGTTATTGGCGTTGATGGTTCCATAAAGAACTTGTAACATCCATTGAACATTTCCATTGTACAAAAGGTTATTTATAGGACAAAAGTCTTCTTTAGATTAATGAAATGTTCTTCATACAAATAATAATAATAATAATAATAATAATAAAAGATTATTTTAAGAACTGCTCACTGATAGGTTCTTTGGGTAGTAATAAAAACCTTATTTTGGAACCTCTATTTTTAATAGAGCATGAAGGTGTGGGAATGGATTCCAACAGCTGGATCTTTCATCACCCTGTTTCTTATGCAAGGAGATTATAATACGTAGCAAACTAATACTGGTTAACTTGTTAAGATCCAAACTGAAGTGTTGGAAGTTGTGACTTACCAATCAAAATCATGTATTTCTCTAATTGACATTCATTGTCCTTTGTCAAAGTCAAATCCCAGAGGCTCTGCCAGCAAACTTGATAGAATGATTGATGGCACAATGCGGGTTTATGTCTGTGCTGTTTAGAGTTGTCACTCAAGACAGTCTTCCAGTCACATTGTACACCATCTGTTGGTGACTACAAGATTATAACATATCTATTGGAATGTAACAGTCTGAGTTTGATGTCTTCCTATTTCATACTTGAAGAACAAATTAAAAGATGGAAATCAATTGAAACTCACTGAATGATGCTAAAAATGTTGTTACTGTTGCTAAAGCTACTATTTTGTGAAGGATTAACTGTGTTTCAGCAATTACAATATATAATGGGTTTCATATATTCTTTCAGCATGAAAAAGTTGGAGGATGAATCAAAAGCAATATTTTCTTCTAATATGCAGTCTAAAGAATATTCTCAATTGCTTTCATGCTTTCTTCAAAGTGTACAACTGCACAGCAAACTGTTCCCACTAATGAGTCAGACCTGCAGTGGAAAACATGATGGAACAGTTGTGTTCATTTTGATGGACCTGAAAAAAGGTAAAAGATGCTTTAGTCATGTTCTGCCAAATCATCAGATGCAGCATAGTGGTAAATGTACTACAGATGGCTTCATGGAATTTCTGGCACTACTGTTTTTCTGTCCTACTTCTTTTCACTGTCTCCATTTTACTCCACCAGATAGTAATATGATATATGGAAAATATGATTTGTACATGCATTTCCTGAGCTTCTGCTGCAACTTTTCAAGGTTTTAGAGCACAATCATTGGTACATTCCCTAAGGAATGTGAAAATAGTTAGAGATTTTATGCCAAAACCTTTTCCATGCTAAAATAACGTCTTCTTTTGGAAAATTTGTTAACATACCATCTCCCATTAAGGGCCAGATTTACTAACAGCTTGCATCAGTACAAACCGTCTTTTGGTGTTAAAATAGTACTGTCCGGATTTGCTAAAGATGAGCAGTGAAGAATTAGCGCTGAAAAGGCGTGGACACAGTTATTTGCACCTGACCTTATTAAATATGCATTTGTAGGAGTTTCACTTTCAGACGCAAAATCTATGGGAGGAGAGTATTAAAATGAATCATGCAAAGCATGTCTTGAAGTAGGCGGTAATTTGCGCTGCTCTTGGTAGATTGTGCTGGTTGGAATTTATCTGGCTGTGTCTGTGTTCTTCAATGTGCGCATTGTTAATAAAATCACACGCAGAATTTTCCGCTCCCATTGACACTTTTATGGAATTACGCTCTAATGCTAATTTGCCCTGTTTAGTAAATCTGGCCCTATGTTCTTTATTTGAAAACATATCAAAGAACATGAAGAATAAATAATTCAGATGGGAACATTGTGCTGTTACAGTACATGGCACTGTGTAGCTAGCACACAAGAGTTTCTTTGCTACACTTAATTATTTCCAAATCTCCCAAAATTATCCACACACATATGGTGTGCGCAAATGTATGAAAATGTATGAAAAGAAGAGATTGTGACTACCAGACAATAATGTGTAGATACAATCTGCATTTTTTAGTCTACACTATAATGAGAAATATTGAATATCGGTGCTGTCTGTGATAGACAGATAGAGTACATTTCTATTCCTGCCATTCCAATTTGAATCCCAATTCAGGTTCCTAAAGAAAAATATATCCCTAAACTTACAAATGAATTCGAATTAGCAGCAAATTTGCCAAAGAATAAAATAACTATGTATTGAGTGTGTGTTGGACAAAATATGATAATGGTTACAATAGGGTGTTTTTGTTTTTTTTCAGTATAAGTAATAAAAGCTTAAAGCCTAATAGAATTATCCTTTCGAAAAGTAGTAGAAAAGAAAGTAAAAGTGGTATAACTTTTTAATGTTTCCAGATAACGCTTTGCCTCAGGGTTCTGGGCTTAGTCTAGCCTTTGGAGGTTAAAACCAGTGCTTTTATTGAACTGGAAGCATCAAACTCAATCAGTTGTAAACAGGTGTGACAAGACAAGAAACTCGCAAGCTTTGAGATCACTCAAGCAAGATAATAAATAGAGAGCTACATCAATGGCAGCCATCTCAAACATGGGTCACCAGCCAATCAGCTTTCTTGCCCTTTGGGAACACCACTAGAGGAAAGAGCCGCGAAATCATCATGGCACCGATCATGCCTCTCAAGGTTCAGATTCTTCACAAGCCTTTCTTTTTTGAGTCAATAGTTTATTCTTACACTTTCTTTGAAAGCTCATGCAAGGGCTTATGGAGCACAATGTGAATATTAAAATGAAATATAAGATATTATAAAATACTAAAGTCGAAATACCGGTTGACAGCAATAAGGTGGTTTTCATGTCATGGTCGATAACTAATAACCACCAATATTAAAATCTATGCTAATTTGCTGAAAAATAAATAAAAGGTAATCTAAATTGCAAAGGTAAAATGTAACATTAATGGTTATTAATGTAATAACCTACAGTATAGTATATCAGCTAAATAACGCGTGGATGTGATTAATTCTTAGTGAATTCCCCCATAAGCTTTATGTAATGGCTATTACTGTGTCTGTCAAAGCTCCATCTTTGAAAGAACAGACATTTTAGAAAAAAAAAAAAAAAAAGGAAAGAAAAATGTTTTTTTTTTTTTTTGAAACCATGCCAATCAATTCCTGGCAGGAGTCAAGGAACCCTGTAGAGGAAGTCATCTCACTGCACTGATGATGTGCAGGCCATGTGAGCTTTAGATGAAATATGTATGAATGTAAAAAATGCAGTTCAAGCTCTAGCACACTTATCAATTACAGAGAGATGGCTACTTCAATCCTTCTCTTGGATATTTCTGGATATAAGAAATGGTCAGCTAGAGCAAGAGTGAAAAGTGTGTCCGATTAGCCGGTGCAAGTTCTATGAGTCCCACTCTATTTCTACTTAAAAAATATTAATTAAAATAAAACTGATAATAAATTGAATGAATGAATGAATGAATGAGTGAATGAATGTGTATATATATATATATATATATATATATAAAATATACACACACACTAATACACAGTATATATATACAGGTGCTGGTCATATAATTAGAATATCATCAAAAAGTTGATTTATTTCACTAATTCCATTCAAAAAGTGAAACTTGTATATTATATTCATTCATTACACACAGACTGATATATTTCAAATGTTTATTTATTTTAATTTTGATGATTAGAGCTTACAGCTCATGAAAGTCAAAAATCAGTATCTCAAAATATTAGAATATTACTTAAGACCAATACAAAGAAAGGATTTTTAGAAATCTTGGCCAACTGAAAAGTATGAAAATGAAAAGTATGAGCATGTACAGCACTCAATACTTAGTTGGGGCTCCTTTTGCCTGAATTACTGCAGCAATGCGGCGTGGCATGGAGTCGATCAGTCTGTGGCACTGCTCAGGTGTTATGAGAGCCCAGGTTGCTCTGATAGTGGCCTTCAGCTCTTCTGCATTGTTGGGTCTGGTGTCTCTCATCTTCCTCTTGACAATACCCCATAGATTCTCTATGGGGTTCAGGTCAAGCGAGTTTGCTGGCCAATCAAGCACAGTAACACTATGGTCATTGAACCAGCTTTTGGTACCTTTGGCAGTGTGGGCAGGTGCCAAGTCCTGCTGGAAAATGAAATCAGCATCTCCATAAAGCTTGTCAACAGAAGGAAGCATGATGTGCTCTAAAATTTCCTGGTAGATGGCTGCGTTGACTGTGGACATCAGAAAACACAGTGGACCAACACCAGCAGATGACATGGCAGCCCAAATCATCACTGACTGTGGAAACTTCACACTGGACTTCAAGCAACATGGATTCTGTGCCTCTCCACTCTTCCTTCAGACTCTGGGACCTTGATTTCCAAATGAAATGTAAAATTTACTTTCATCTGAAAAGAGGACTTTGGACCACTGAGCAACAGTCCAGTTCTTTTTCTCCACAGCCCAGGTAAGATGCTTCTGACGTTGTCTCTGGTTCAGAAGTGGCTTGGTAGCCCTTTTCCTGAAGACGTCTGAGCGTGGTGACTCTTGATGCACTGACTCCAGCTTCAGTTCTCTCCTTGTGAAGCTCTCCCAAGTGTTTGAATCGGCTTTGCTTGACTGTATTCTCAAGCTTGCAGTCATCCCTGTTGCTTGTGCACCTTTTCCTACCCAAATTCTTCCTTCCAGTCAACTTTGCATTTAATATGCTTTGATACAGCACTCTGTAAACAGCAGTGTTAATTTCGTCGACTAAGACTAAGACGAAAAATATTCGTCAACGAACCTTTTTTCTGTGACTAAGACGAGACTTTGACGAGCTAAAATTAATGTCTGATGATAAAGACTATGACGAAATTTATGCTGTGTCTTCATTAACAAGACGAGACGGGACTAAAATGTTATTTGAGGACTACCCGACATTCAAAATACATCCTATATGCTAAATTAACTGTCTTGTCTTTCAAAATGTGCGTCTCTGTCATTGGATTACAATCAGATGAGGGGCGTTTATATCTAACGTTAGTCTCAGAATGACAGCCGCAGTGGATGGATAGGCGATCAAAACGCAAACTAACGATCTGAAACAATAGCCTCAGCACCTGAAGGGTTAGGGATAGGGTGACCAGACGTCCCGTTTTTCCCGGGAGTCACAATTCGTTGTCGATTAATTTAAAGTTAGTGACGGCGGGATAGGCGGAATCGCGCTGATAGAAGCGCTCTCTCTCTCTCGCGCAAGCTCCACTTCTTCAGTTCTCATACAGCGCGCGATCAGTTCTCAGTTCTCAAATACACACACAACAGTCCTGTGTCTATCGTGTAGAGTCAGAGTATCTCACATAAATACAGTCAGTTATGGCTTAAGTGAGCGTAAACAGGTGGATGAAAACTGAATGTGTGTCAGTATTACATGCATGCCTTCCGTCTTAAAGGGACATCATTCCTAATTATCCGTGTCATAAATGTTAACCAACAAAAGATGTTAAATAAATGTATACTTAAGTAAAGCTACTGTATCTGAAAAATGAGTTTAATTTGTATCTCTACCAAAAAATGAAAATGTATTCCAGTTTTTCCAAATTCAATCCTTGATTCAAATTTATCATAAGCTTAATTGATTTGGTCTAAAGAGAGAAGAATTGATGCCTATTTTTGTTTGAATACTACATATAAAATAGCTACCAAAATAAATGTTGTTAACTGCACTTTGACTAAAAGTAAAGACTAAAAGTTGACAAAAATACAATGACTTTTAAATCGACTAAAACTAGACTAAAACTATGAAATACTCAAATGACTAAAATGTGACTAAGACTATTAAGCATTTTCGTCTCAAGACTAAGACTAAGACTAAATCAAAAATACCTGCCAAAATTAACACTGGTAAACAGCCACACCTTTCAGTAATGACCCTCTGTGACTTACCCTCTTTGTGGAGGGTGTCAATGTTCATCTTCTGGATCATTGCCAAGTCAGCAGTCTTCCCCATTATTGTGGTTTCAAAGAACAAGAGATACCCAGAATTTATTCTGTAGGGATGGTCATTTATTCAAACTCAAATGTAAATATTCTAATATTTTGAGATACTGATTTTTGACTTTCATGAGCTGTAAGCTCTAATCATCAAAATTAAAAGAAATAAACATTTGAAATATATCAGTCTGTGTGTAATGAATGAATATAATATACAAGTTTCACTTTTTGAATGGAATTAGTGAAATAAATCAACTTTTTGATGATATTCTAATTATATGACCAGCACCTGTACATATATGTGTGTGTGTGCATGTATGTATATTAGTGCTGTCAAACGATTAATTAATCACATTCAACGTAAAAGTTTATATTTACATAATATATCTGTGTGTGTACTGTGTATATTTATTATGTATATATAAATACACAAACATACAGTACATATTTTGAAAACATGTATTTACATGTATATATTTATATTCATATAATTTATATTATATAAATATATTTAATATATAAACGTAACATATTTTTCTTAAATATATACATGCATGGGTGTGTATTTATATATACATAATAAATATACACATTACACACACATACACCATGTAAACAAAAACTTTTGTTTTGGATGCGATTAATTGTTTGACAGCTCTAATATATACACACAGACACACACACACTCACACACACACACACACATTGACAGCCATACCAAACACACTTCTATTTCAGAACTTCATTAATACAGTATATAAGGAAGGTGTCATGTTTCTCTTTGTTATGCCTAATCCTATTTTCAATCCCACTCTACACAACCAAGGTGCGGCTTCTGGCCTGTCTGATGTTTTCCAGCACAGCAGCAGCAGGTCCCTGGGGATTCTGGGTAATGTAGTAAACAACAGTCAGCAGCTTTCAGCTTTGCTCACTGAAACCCTTTAAGAAACCTCTGTGGACTCTGCCAGCTCCAAACAACAGGAAGCGAACCTGGGTTAACAGCCAGCGAACAATGAATTCAAACATCTTGCCAAAGACAACACAGCGGTGCACTGTCTCCACCTGTATGCCATCCAACTCAGCTGTCAAGTCAGCCCCCCCCAACCTCTGTACACTTCATTTATACAACCGGAATATCTCCCAAAGCTGCTGTTGGAGAGCAGAATGAGATATCACAAAGTGGGTGTTGAGTTTTCTCACAGCTGGCTGTTTTTATAGAATAACAGTCACGATGGTAAAGATGGAAAACACTGTTAATGTGCTCTCAGGTGGGCTATCGTGTGTTATACACAATCGGTTTATATCGAGGTCAGTGCTAGTTAGATTAATGGGACAGTTGGCGATGTCTTGGGCAGAATGATCTCCTCATGAGGTACGTCAGTGTGAATCATTTTTTTAATTGCTGTCACAGTGCAACAGTGACACATGGGCTCTATGGAAACAAATGGAATGGAAAGTTAATCCAATGTGATTTCAAAGAGGTTGCTGTTAAGGATGCTAACATTTTCATGTGTCTATTTAAATCACTGACAGCCCTGTAACCAAGGGACTAAACCATGTCACTTGCAATTTATCCCGTCCTTTCAGAAGACAATAATATGTCTAACATAACCTTAAAAAATTACAAATAAAACAAACAAACAAACTCTAGTTTGAATGGAATACTGGAAGCCATCTATGTTTAAAATTAACTTTAGGTTTTCAAAATGTTTGCATGATTAGTTCCGCAGCGATTCTTGTTTTCACGTTAAACCTTTACCTCACTAACACATGACTCAACAGTGTACAGTTATTCAACGGTGATTTGACAAGCACAGAGGTGAGTGACAGACTGAAAAGGCAAGAAAATGGGAAAGATGGAGGGTCAAGTTCCCAAAGGCAACAGAACAGAACAGAGAAGTCTTCGCTGCTTTGTATCGTCTCTTGTGTTTTCAAAAATAAATAGCGAGAACAGCAGAGAAGCAAACAACATGGAAGAAACGCTGTTTCTTCCCATTCAATTTCAAACTGTCACGATATGGGTACATCTCAGTTAAGGACAAATAAGGGGGGAAAAAACAAGTGGGAACAAAGAGAGGACACATACAACCTGACTGAATTGTTAAGAACAAAATAAACTGGTCAAAACCAATAAAATTTGTCATAGAAGTTTTGTGATTGCAAAAGGGTAGTGGGATTGACATCTTATTTATTCTTGAGGCATTTTTGAGATTTGTCTTGCTATTAGTTATGAAAACAGCAACATTTTCACTGTGTAATTATTCAAAGACGATTACTGGAATGTTTTGAAGTAATTGCTTAGTGGATTCCCATTTGTTTGTTTTTTTTGTTTTAGTTTTTTTATTCTTCCAATACCAGTGCAAGGTCAATTGAGAATGTTCATACTTCATTCTAGTAAAAGCGAGTTCATTTCCTACTTCAGAGTTCCATCATATTCAACAAGCTCTCCTATATGTGTTGTTAATTGTTAACACCACTGCAAATGTCCTTCTGTTCATTTACTCTGCATAAAGCTGTCTTACAATATGGCAGTCAGCCAATATGCTCTTTAGGCTGTGACTGTCTGGAAAAATGACTATTTCACAATTGTGCTAGCTGCATTGTCACTGATCTGTCTCTGTGGAGTGGATGTGAAAAGAAGAAGCCGATTCCCCGAAGCTATAAACAAATGAGAAGCTTTTCTACCAATAGGGTACTTGTGCCGGTGTCAAACTTGTTTTTTTTGATTGCATAAAACGTTACATCAAATTACTTTGAATACTTAAAACACTCAAGTCTCATAAACAGGTAGCCTGAACAAGCACCATCTCCTTTACAAAAAAATATAAAACAATAACAGTCCTCACTTATATTTATATTCTTCGTAGACGTTTGCTCACAAAAGTGACTTTCGACACATTGCTACAAACAGATGGCAAGATGTTCATTAGAAAGCATCTAAAGTTCAATGAAAAGTTAGCAATGTTCTGTTTCAACATTAATTGCATGTTCATGAAGCAGAGTCTGCATTAATGTATATTCAGATATAACAACAAATTCTTGGTTATCATCTCAGAAGTTCCTGCTGAACTTGTTAAGTTTGAAGAGAGAGAATTCCCGCCCCCCCCATTAACAGATGCTGGAAAGGCTGTTAAGAGCTAAAGTTCTCCTCACAGCTTGTCTAACAGCTGGATCTCCCTAAGCCCAGCTGAGTCACTCTACAGGAGAACGCATAGGGAACAAAGGGAGAAGAAGTTGGGAGGAGAAGGAGGAGGAGGAAAGGGAGAGGATGTTTAAAAGAGCCAGTATTGCTCCATCTAACTGATGTGAATAACACCTGTGAGCTCTGAGACACAACAAAGGTTTCTATCAAATTACATCTAAATGAATCAGTAAGACAAAGATCAGCAGTTGTATCTCTATTTCTTTGTTTATTTTACATTGCATACAGCATCAGCTTGTGAGTGGGCGACATAGAAAGTAACAAAATCACTATTAACTATAGTTCTCAGTTTTGTGGTTTTAATATTTTTCTGCCATCAAATGGAGAGTGAGAGACTAATTTAATGGGAATTCTTTCAAGCCTCGGAGTAAAAATTAAAGTGCTGCAGGGAACAGAGCCGGAGGCTACTGAGGTCAAGCTAGCTCTGTTAGCATTATGCCACTGCAGTTCCAGAATAGTTTAAATGCCTTTGAAAATCAATGTTTTTAGCTTTCTGGTAATGAGCTATGAGGACATTAGCATATACGCTGAGGCTGGAAATCTTGTTCTTGTTCCAAAACATATGTGGCCGATTGAACAGCTGCTATAGCACCACCAAAAGTGGCAATATCTCTCAGGAGTATTTGGATTCATTATATTTTAACAACAAATCATTTGTCACAATGAGCCACTGCTCTGTTTCATGGGTTCCTGTAGGGAAAACTTCATGTTTTATAACTAACTATAATCAATGATCTTTATAAAGATTAATTTAGAAGTGTCCATATTCAAATTTATTTGTGACAGTTATCTACTTGGTTCTATTTTAATCCACTCCTAAGGTTATTGTTGAAAGGATATTTTGCCCAAAATGAGAATTCTTTCATCGTTTACTATAACCCTCTTGTCATTGCAGTCTGCATGCCTGTCTTTCTTATGTGAAAACTGTTTTGTCCATACAATGAAAATCAGTTGTATCTAGTGTTGTTTTGACTCACTTTCATTGAGTAGACACAAAAAGTTATAATTTGCTGCTATTGGCTAATCTAAACAGCATGTTTGCCATCAAACCTTCATTTTGGATTGACCTATTTTTAGGGTCAGATTTACTAACAGCTTGTGCCAGTCCAAACCGTCTTTTGGCATTCAAATAGTACTTTCGGTATTTACTAAAGACGTGCAGTGAATAATTAGCGCTGAAATGGCGTGGACACAGTTATTTTTGCGCCTGACCTTATTGAAAATGCATTTGAGTTTCCCCTTCAGACACAACATTTATGGGAGGAGAGTATTAAAATGAATCATGCAACGTGATTAACTAACATTTGTGTTTGTCAAATCACTGGTATTTGTGCCATTATTTAACGCCCAAAAAAAGCATGTCTTAAAGCAGGCGGTAATTTGCACTGCTCTTGGTAGATTGCGCTCGTCATTATGGAAATGATGATCTGCTGCGTCTATGTTCTTTAATGTGCGCATTGTCAGTAAATCAGCCACAGAATTTTGCCCTCCCATCAGCGCTTTAATAGAAATGTGCTCTAATGCTAATTTGCCCTGTTTAGTAAATCTGGTCCTTAGAGTTTAAACTGAAAAATGCTGTTTTATAAGAGAAGTCAAGGACAGTTTTTGCGACAGGTAGATAACTGTTGCACAACTCTAACAAAAACTCTGACAACAAACTATGTCAGCGTCAATGCACCGTACAGCATTCTTACTGTTCACACAACACCACTTTCAACTAAAAAAAAGCTTTTTATGCCCTTTGAGCGTTCATTTACATGACAACAGTTTTTTGGGGGCCTGAAACCGCAAACTTTTGAAAATTTTCAAAGTTAAAGTCTTTGAAAAGGTACCATTATCATCTCTCTGTAAACCACAAAAAATGTGAATTTGTGGAAATGGTGACGTCATGCAGATGCATGTGACATGTTTAGACTAAAGTTATGTGTACATGCATGTAGTGTTTCTATACAAATTGACATCGCCACAAACTACTGGAAACATTTAGCACTACTGCATGCAAAAACAGCTTTTTTTTAGTCATTGGTGCTGAGCCGTGTGAACACGGACCATTTTGACAATGTTGTCGTCTGTATGCAAAACTTTTTAAGAACAAAGGGCAAAGGAACTTTTCCATTTTTGTACATAGTTGTCATGTAAATGTCCCCTGGCTAGCAATTACTGAGTAAAACAGAAAAAAAAGAAGATATAAAATGCTTTGTCATATGACAGTGTCCGTTTACATGATTTCATATCACAATACCTTATGTCTGTCCTCATCTTCAATAATAAACAATGTTCCCAGGTCCCATCCAGTTAATGTACTGTAATTGTTATAGTGTTGCATCTGAAAACTCCATTTTCTGTAATTTTATCATAGCTGTTGAAAGATCATATATTACGTTGACAAGAGACAGCAGCCACTGCTGCTGTCACCATTAAAATAAGTTGGAATCATCTTGGAATAATTCAGTTGGCAGAAATTACAGCAGGCCTAGAAATGGAAAAAGCACTGTGCTCTGGTCTCATCAGACATGATGCTGTGCTCACTTATTAAAAGGCAACGGAGTCCTGGAATGATGGTGGGGGGAGATTTGTGGATTAATGTACAATTTAGAGCCCAACCTGCGTAGCACTTTGAATTATTCAGATCTCTCAGCCGAGGGGGCTGTCTATGCATACAGAGTAATGAAGCTGGGATGCTGTGGAGAGCGTTCAGGGGAACTTAGGTTTTCATAAGGATTCCTGAGGAAATTAGGCCATTGTGATATGGGAACACTGTGAGCCCAATGCAGGAAACATCCGATTGCATTACTATTTCCAAGTCAAGAAGTGGTAAATTTGGGTTGCTCTTGAAAGCTTTATTTTTGGATCCATCATCTCCGAAGTATTTGTGCCAGAAATATAACGCATTGCTTTGCGTTGCATGTGTGCTGTGTACCTGTAATAAGAGTGGCACACGTATTCTTAGAATGTGCATCCCACAGTTTTTATGATATTATACAAAAAGGCTATTTTCTCCACATGAGGTATAATTTTACCAGTACCAGTAAGGTACTCCAATCAGCAGCCTAGCAGAAACCATCAATGGCACAATAATGTTGTTTGAGGTTCTACATGCAGGCCATCCAGGGCTGTGATCATGTGTCCTGAACTTTTAATATTCAATTGCCTCAGCAAAAATGTTTTTTCAGTTGTTTTTTTTTTTTTTCTCAGGGTTTAAATGATGATATTTACAGTATATTTTTGGCTAGTGCTTGCCACATACAGGTGCATCTCAATAAATTATAATGTCATGGAAAAGTTAATTTATTTCAGTAATTCAACTCAAATTTTGAAACTTGTGTATTACAATGCTGCAGGTTATGTTTTTTTTTTTTTTTTGGAGAAATAAATAAATAAATACCAATCTGATTACAGTATTTTTATGTTATATATACCATTATTAGCTCTTAAGCAGTAAAAGAACATAACCTAATCATTCAAACCCCCACTGGAGTAACAGAGTTAATTAGATCTAGGCAGCATGTTAAATGTAGTTATGGGAAAGTGTCCATTATCCCATTAATTACAATAGCTGTGACTGGACTTAAAAGAAAGTGTATCCAGAGTGTAAATGCTCCATATAATGTAGGCTTTTTTTTTTCTAATGAAACATTTATATAATTGTTATCCCTATAATAGTCCCTGTTTTCTGGTTATTGACTTCACATGGGTCACACGGTGGTCTCCTAAGGTGTAGATGGAGAGATATTATAAAAGAAGGGCATATGAAAGCGACCCTGTGCTTATGATAATGTCACCTGCTCAATTGCAGCACTGACCTTCTGCTGTCCAGAGAGAATGAAAATAAAAAGATAAAACAAAGCAAAGAAAAAAACACCTCTATATCAAAGTCTCATAAAAGCACCCTTGGGCAGAGGTGCTGCTGGCACAAGCATCTTTGAGCTGACCGGAGATCATTTTTACAGCAGGGCTTCACCCCACACAGAGACTGAGGAGCGAGATGGATTTTTCATGTCTCAGCGCTCTGTATGTGCTTGGCATCATCCAGCAAACCCGTATGCCATCTTAATTACGCTTGCTTGCTGGGAAACAGATAGCATGGTGTATGATTAACAACTAAATGCAATGCATGGCAGTTTGCTTGCATGAAAATTAGTGTGGTTACACGCAGTCTGCTTAAGTGCCAAGTGCTGTTCTGCACATGATGAAGTATGCATGATATGTATTTAGTCCACATATAAATGGCAAGTAAAAATTTCAGACAGTTAAAGGGTCACTTGTTTTTCAAATGTGGACATTAAAATGTGAGAGAAAAAGTGTTTTAACATTTAGAAAAATACATGCATCTCCTCTTAAGGAGCTCAAAATTAAAATTTAGCCACTATTTGATCACCTTCAGGTCATTCCAAACTATAATATATTAAATAAAAAAGGAGAAAAAAGTAATGAAATTTAAGTAAATGAAACAAAATGTAATGGAAATAAATGAAATAAAAATGTATGAAAAACTTCAGAATTCAGAGTTCAGAATGACATCAAGGTGAGTTTGACATAAAGGTGATCAACTATTTTAATTTATGAGAATTTACCTGTAGTTTTATCATGTGCTGATGGATCACCATCATCAGCGCTGGTGTCCAAAATAAGGTGGGACCCCAGAAAGCATATAGACACTTCTTTACACAGCATCACTGTGTCCCACTTACTCGCAGCTTTCTCTGCCTTTCAGGAACATTCTTACTCTGGGGAGAAGAGAGAGTCAGTTCATCCCTGTCAGTTCAGCACCTCTCCAACCAAAAGAAAGACACTGCCAACACTCCATCCTCTCTTATGCCAGCATTTGTCTCCAAGAAACAGAGAGAGCACTAAACAAAAATAAAATATCTTCAATTATATTTCATCTTAATTTATACACTAGAGATGTCCATAAGTGGTAAATACCATATGTTTTCTGTTTTAACACATTGATGACTCACATCTTAACCGTACAATTGGTCAGTATGGATGACTGTAACTAACCTCTATTGTTTCTTTTCTGAATGTATATATAAATATATATATATATATATATATATATATATATATATATATACACATACATCTAATCACTTGAAGAGTTTCATTACACACACAGACAGATAGAAGCCCACAAGCAATACTAGACAGGTAATAAGTATTGCAATGTGTTTTCTGTAAAAGGAAGATAGTTCAAGATGTGTACCGTTTGATTCTCTTTATTTTACTGACAAAACAGACACAAATCAATAGTCCACAATCTACAAGCAGGACGAGGCGTCATGTTAAATTTGAGCTCACGCATAATTGAACTATGTTTTGCTTTGATGTAACTTTTGTGAAATGGTTTATTTTATTCAAATTAAAAGTAGAAAGGATAAATGTTTTAGTAAAACTCTTTTTGTTTAACAACTATGCAAAGCAATATTCTACACATTGCATATAACTAAATTACTTGTTCAGCAACACAGACCATTTAGCATGCCTGTTGATGCTTTGGTACTTGTACGCATTATATAAATGCACAAAAATATACCAAAAACAGAACTAGACTGAGCATTATTTGCATCAGGTCTAAGGCCCCGTTTACACTAGTGTGTTTTCATTTTAAAACGGCGTTTTAGAATGAAAACGATCCCCGTTTACACTGGCGTTTCCGCTGCGTTTGAGAAATGATCTCCGTTTACACTACACAACCGAAAACGCATGCCACGTGACCATTCACACAGGTACAACCATAGATTTGTATAGGTAGATCCCTATTATTTAGATGACGGACGCGTCTGTGTGCTTGGAGCGGTCGAATGGGGATTCTACCCATACATTCTATGGGTACAACAACCATAGACATAATATACGTAGACGCCTCATGACATGCTGGAACGTATTCCAGCGTCGCCGCCATATTGCTTGGGTCTCCTCGCTCTACGATAGCAGCGGAGTCAACGGAGAGCGAGCAATTTATGCCCGTATTTTGTGCAGTTTACTGTTGCAATAACCCGCGCAGATACCAGATCGCGTGGGATTACCTTTCACAAGTAAGATTGAACAATAATTTTGGTTATTTTACCATTTATAATATTATGTCATCGTAACTAACGTTACTTACGTGTAACATTATTACAGCAGGAACTGGTACTCTCTCATTATCTCTTGCTGTTTTTTTTTTCTGTTCTTCAACGTTCAGAGGATGTGTTCTTACCGGGACATCATTTCATGCTTGTGTCATTTGTGGTCAGTGGCGCCTGCAGGTATGCGGTTGGACGCACTGTGTGTACCATGAGCGCTCAGACTGACCTGAGATTTGCCCCGCAAACATTTCAGCAGTAGATTATAGCCGTATTTCTATCGACTATCTACCCGTAAAATTTATAGTGAAAAGTTCTTTAAAATCATCTGGATTAAAGTAATTTTACAGCTGTTTTTAAAGCATTTTGCTGCATGGATAAAAAAATAGGCTAATAAATAATTCACATATCATGCAGACAAAATTTCGTTGCAGAAAACCCTTTAAATGTTAAGGAATTAAGAGCAGAGCAACGTAAAAATCAGAAAAAATATAATCGGGCCTGTTTTAGGCTTTTCCTTATTTTTATATTTTAGACGGTGATGAAAAATGACTTGCCATCTCCTCATTGGACGTGCCTTTAGAGAGAAATGCATCTTTACGGATTACATAATGAAAGAGTTTTTGTTTTCGATTTGAATTATTTCGTTTTAAAGTAGTAATTTAAAGCTTTCTATAGATATATTTATCATTTGTGACTCAATTCGTTTCAGTTCATCATTGTGAAGCGCTCCTGTTCAAGGCAGACGGCAAGCGCATCTGTTTTCCTATTTATTTTAATAAAAGCACAATGTTTTTTATATTGTGAATGCACACAAATAAAAGTAGACCCTTTACAGTTCCAAATGATGTATTACTCTTACCTTTATGAGCAAACATTATGGCGTATTTTAAGTTGTTTCCACTATTATTTTAAGTTCTTTTCACGCGTGTGTGTGTTTGAGTGTGTGCGTGAGAGACAGAGAGAGAGAAATAAATTCAAATGAACAATCAAACTTGTTTCTTTATTAAAATATAAAATTCATTCATTTATCAATATGCCATAGCCTACCATATGTCTTTGTTAAAGAGCATAATACAAAGTCTTTTAGCATGAAAGCACGTATTTTTTAATGTGTGACAGCGTCTAAATCTAAAAAACTAAATCTCTGCAGTTTGTAACAAACCAAACCGTGTGAAAATCCGGTAAAAATTCGGGGAGTTATGATTATTGTAGTTGGGGATACACATTCCTCAGTAGAAATTAATGCAGAGGGGGGCGCATTGGAGACCCATCCAAGATGGCGGCCGCGCTGTACGTCAGCTCCAATAGGCAGCGTCAGTCTATGAGGCGTCTACATATATTATGTCTATGACAACAACGAGCATGACGTTATTGTTTACCCGGTCGTCAAGGATACGCAGAGCGAATGTGGGCAGCCACGCCATCATTTTCAAAAGTCTCCGTTTTGGTCTGTTTAAACTGAAATGCAACCCTGAAGTTTTCAAACTACAACAAGGTCTACAGCGTTTTCAAAAGACTCAGTTTTTTCCGCCGGAGTAGTATAAACAATAGGCGTAACCGTAGCAAAAGTTATGTGTTTTAAAACGAAAATGCACTAGTGTAAACGGGGCCTAAGAGCAAGTATGAGACAGAAAGAGCCACTGAGGAGTCAAAATACACAAATTAGGGGTAGGCCAACATTTTATATCACAATATGAGTATTTTTATTTCACGGCAACAGTATATATCACAATATAGTTATTTTGCTTTAAATAAGGTCTTTATGATATCAATTGTTTTGATATCATAAAAAAAAAAACATTATTCTTGTCACCAGTGTCAATATCACAAAAAATAAATAAGTGATGCTAGCCTAAATAAAAAAAATAATTAAATGAAAAATAAAAACTCACTGAATACAAGTAAACAGTTAGCGATTAAATAAGAATAAGAAACTAATTGCAAGCAATACGACAAAGAAAACTACAGTAGAACAAATAAATAATAAATTCTACATATATTGTATAAAGTAATCAAATGTATAATTCTTCACTGTGTAAATTAAATATAGCCTATATTTCTTCTTATTAAAGTTACAAAAGTGAATTACTCAAGAGCAGTAAAAGATTTTCTCTCTTTTGTTGTTTGATTTATATGAATGACAGACAGCAGGAATATTAGACTGCTGTCATTTTAAGAGCTGCCCGGATCCAATATACTGTTATACATGCGGTTTCTTTCTCAGCTGTTTGCTTTCATTTAAGATCTAAATTACTGTGTTTATGAGGTTACTTGAAAATACCCATTTTGACACATACAAGTCCATTTAACCGTTCAAGGCCTATAAAGCGCCAAAAATAACTCCATTCCATACCCGTCGCTCTATGAGAACCGTCTTCATGTGCACGCATATAGCGAAATGAGTTATCTTTTGCTGCTGATTGCATTTCAATGGCTTAAAATCACTTGTTTTTAAACCACAACGCTTAAAAAAGTTTCTGTGACCATGTAGCACAGCAACATCACATGACCGTGTAACCGCAGTAGAGACGATAATCAAAAATCTCTACCGGTTGACAAATTTGTACTGGTTAATCATGTCTACTGGTATATCGCCCACCCCTACTGAAAATGCACAGACAGTGTAAGTACAACCAAGCTCTCATTTTTATGCTTCCACACATCAAAAGAAATTTGCCTTTCACATCCCTGTTAGAGCTTTGCTTCCCTCTGTAATTAGGATAACCCAATAATTAACTTGCGTGTGATTAATCAGCATCAAAACAATGAGGAAATTAGGAAAAGAAGCAGGAAGAGAAAAAAAGGAAATTGCATTCTTTATAGTAAAGGTGTAATGCCTTATTTGCCCTATGATTTAAATCATAAAGCAAATTTGTATTTAATTACAGGCAATGTTCATGCATACCAAAGCCGCACAGTCATTTGAACTCATTCAGCAGATTACCGCTCTCTCCCAGCGTGTCCGGAGCAAAGTGATATCTCACAGAAAGTCTTTAAAGGTTAGACGAGGTTGAAATGACTCAATCTTTCACCTCATGGAGGCCGCTAATACGTTTAGCGTCTATAGAGGAAATATCAAAGGGGAACCGGCAAATCATTTAACTCCAAGTGATCGGTATTTCAGGTCTATTGACAATCAGCGGCCATTATGAAAGCATAAAGTGCAAAGTTATTACACGAGAAGAAGTGTTCTCGATTAAGCCCAGCTCTCTGCCAGCCATGAATAGGAATGACACCGGCATGAATATTTCATAGTCAGACTGCTGGGATTCTTATCCATGTTTCTGCTGGGCTTTTGGGCTGAGGAGGACTCACTATAGACTTGCATAATGGGGATGATACATGATGCATGAAGTCCAGACACCACGCTAAAGCATACTGGTATGCAGTCCATGTGTGTATGTGGAAAAGTTAGAGCTAGAGACTTAGATATCAGTTAAAACAGAGTCAGGTAGCGTGGATTAAGCACTTTTGTACTTTTTGCTACACACACTTATTAAATTAGTCGTCTAAATGGGGACATTGCATAAACTTCTATAGTGTTTTTTGTTTTCTTCTTCTTCTTTTTATAAAGTTATACATACTATAAATTAACCCAAACCCATGCCAGATGTTTTTACCTAACCTCTCAATATTGTGAAGGAAAAGCAAGGAATGTAGTTCTCTATGTATTTCTTACTGTTTAATTAATCAAACTAAATGTATTATATTTGTCAGGAGAGTATGTATCCTTAATGTGAATGTGAATCACAAACAAAGAATTTCATTTTTTAATTTAATTAAAGTTCACAATTTAATTTAATGTGAAGAAAACCCATCAAATGTGTGGAAACACTTCACAACTGAAGTTCAGCCAAAGTATTATTTTTGGAGTGTAAAGTAGTCGTTGCATGACCATAGATCAGATTTTAGACAGATTATTTACTAATGTCATATAGATGTCAAGAGGTTTTATAATTTGGGTGAATATTTTAGTTTTAGCCTTTTGGCAGCATTTTTGCTGTTCTCAAGGGCACTCAGAGTACCACGCTGCAACATCATGTGCCAAGCTAAAACCAAACTGGCCACTGGCCACTCACTCTCACACTATCATATTTATCTCTCTAACAAATCCCACAGAGCCTTTACACCAGAGCACTCTCTCAGCCGAGGTATCTGAGCTTATCTGACTCTAATCTATCTTGGCAATGTAAATGTAGCTGAGTATTTAGAGTTACCTAATGTAACCTTCACTGCTCTTCTCCCATGTCCAATCACATTCACTCTCACTCTCTCGTGCTCTGACAACTTTGCTGACAATGCAGTTAAATTAAAAATCCATTCTTAGACAAAAGCCCAACTTTACTGTACACCCTTTGCCTACGAACAGTGCATTTTCCGGGCCATTTCACATGTTTTGAGAAGCCCATCAAGGGTAACTCAGTTCTCAGAATAAATTTGATGATATAAACACAAGAAAATATTTTCAATCGAGATAAATCAACACAAAGACCACCCCACTCTATACAAGGATTATTTAGACACATTAATACTCTGATGGACTTTTGATTTCTGTTTCTAACAAGTACACTGGTAGGACGGATGAAAGTCATGTAAGGTGTTTATTTTTTATTTTATTTTACACATAAACAAACAGCAAAAAGCTCATGCAAACAGCAAAGTAAAGGAGCCATTCCAGACATTTATAGTTACTATACAATATGTAAATAGCAGTATGTCAAATGAGTGGTATGTCTAAATATGTGGTATTCAAAAAGAGTAGACCAAAAAAGGTCTCACTTTTCTAACCCATAAAGCTAAGAACAAGAAATTACTGTATTTGTAAATGGCCAGAAACTGCAATGCAGCTGTAAATCACAAGACAATGCCAACGTGCCAGTGTGTTCAGATTGTAGTTAATCACTGAAAAAAAAGGCCTAAAAGCAACTTTTAATCAGAAATTGCAAGTAAATTTCACAAACAATTACAAGGAAATGACAAGAAACACTGAATTAAATCTAAAAATTTTGAAAAATTAAATTAGTATTTTATTGTAACGTAATAAATCCGATAATCTGTTTTATTTACAACTTCCAAAAATATTTTACAGTGTACTCTACAATAGAATATAATGTACTTATAATATTATATAATACTTTTAAAATAATATAATTTCCCTTATTATAACATAGGCTTTTAAAAGTAGAGAAACTAAAGTCTACTACAAACTCTGAACGTATGTAGGTCCATTTGCGTTTAAAATATCTTCTGCACTTATTTATTTGTTTTCTTCATGTATTGGACTTTTATTCTCATGCTGCTGCAGCTATAAATAAAGAGCAGTTCTGCTTTCTCATTTTTAATATTGTTTCTACCACAACAGTTCTGGATGTAGCTACTTTAAGCTGACGAGGAGCTGAGGGTGTGCTCAGGGTTTGTCACCCAGCAGTTGTTCAGAAAGCAAATGAAAGACCATTTCAATTTATCACGGTCTAAAAGTTAATAATTTTGACCCTCTGGGGAAAGAGTTTGTTTACTCAGACACAAAGAGTGAAAAAAAAAAAAAGCTAGTCATGTTGTCTGCTTTCATAAAAATACAATTTAATTCGCTGAAGTTTAAAGCAGCTTTAAAGACATTTTGTCTGGAGATTATTATTGCTATTCCTACTTCAAAAACGCCATCAAAGGACCAGGTGCTGCTCTGAACAACAGTTCTTACATCTTGTCTTGACAGCCATGCCAAAGGTTAGCCAGAGATTAATGAGAGGACATGGCTTTGGATTCATAGCACTAAAATATATATATAGCTGAGACTTTGAGATGAATTTATTCACATGAATGGAAGAAGGGAGAGATCTTGGAGGGCATCAGGTGGTTGACACACCAGACTGCCTTGGGCAAATGACCAAATCAATAATTGATCAGCTCTTGATCTGTCAATCATAGCAGAAACCTGTGGTTAACGTCACTGTCAAGTTAGACTGCTGGATTATATGGATCAGAACCAAATCCAGCTCATCAATTAATTTTATCCAGCCCTCCAAGTGATCTAGATGAGATCGTAGCGATGTCTCTCATATCAGAGCAATTTCAGAAGTAATCAGCAGTCTACAATTAGTGCTTTGTGGTGCATTTGGACTCAGACACAGATTAGATATCCTAGTTTTCCAAACACAAGCCAACATAAGCACATATATTCAAATCTAGAATGATGAGTGATAGAAATTGATACAGTGACATGTCAGCCAGTGCACAATGTTGCTGTCTAATTAAAAAAAAAAAAATGTGAGAACAAAACTAAACCTTCAAAGAGGAATGAAACATTTTGTCTTAGTCTCTCTGCTTCAAATATTAAATTGATATATAGCTGGTTTGTTTAATGTTTCAAATCAGCAACAAAATCTAACATGAACTGTGACTGGCAATTGGCACTTTTATTTTGAAGCCAAGACTTATTCTGCCATATGTCATCTTGCACTTTTTCTCATTAATATTAATATGAGTGAATTGTCTTGGTATATCTGTAGTCTTTAAGTCGTCAGTGAAGCACATGATTTGCTGCCTGTGAGATAGCATAGTCAAATGTCTAAAATATATAATACATATTAAGATCAAACATAAATCAGCCAGATGAAATGTCTTAAAGGGACCCTCATGAATGAGTACCTATGAGACTATTCTGAAGCCCTGACAGAAGTACATGCTCTGCCTCAGTCAGGGTTTAATTGATCGGTCACATAATGCGGACCCTCTATGTGCCACTGGTCCTCACTCATGGAGACAAAGAAGGGGAGATGTGAGGAAATGTGACAGCTCGTTAAAGCTTTATTGTGTCTCTTGGGAAAGGAAAAACCCATTGTTGGCGTCTCGCTGTGTTGGTCACTAAGATCACCTGCTTCAATAGTTAGTCAATAAACATTCAATTAAAATTTCTTGCTATGTTGTTGCTGTCCTGCTGTCAGCTCAGCTTATTCAAGTGGATTTTTTTTCCCCTATGCCCACATGGATACTGATATGTGGATGTATCTTCAATTTCATGTTGATAAGACAGGAAACAGGCCAATAATAATAAAAAAAAAAAAAAATGTGCAGACACAAAAACAACAACTTGAGTCTACAGGTTTTCCAAGGTTACGAGAGCACTGAAGAACATATTCTGCATGATAAACACACAAAGTGAAATGCTCAATGAATAATTTCAAAATCATTTTGTTAATCAATAATTTTGCTAAAAATTCATCTTTGCCATCACAGGAATAAATTGCATAAAATTGTATAATATATTAATACAGAAAACTGGTATTTTAAATTGCAATAATATTTCAGAATTGTATGGTTTTCAGCCATATTTTTGATCAACTAAATGCAGCCTTGGTCTGCATGAGAGACTTGTTTTAAAAACAATAAATCAATCAATCAATGAATCGATCTTACCAACTCCAAACATTTGAACAGGTATCTTGAACAGGTGCTACAGTTGCCTGATTTTCAGTGGTAGTAAGAAATGTGTGAGAGTCTGAGTGGCCTGATCAACGTCCAGCTGTTTTTGGACATTCCACTCCCTCGGCCCCAATCAGACTGATGCAGTAATTATTGCTTGTATCTGTTGGTGTGGACGCAGAAAAAGCCCAATGTTTTTGGAGGCACAGTAGAGAGAATGTTATTGAAGTAGCTGCTGACAGGCTTCTTCACACAGCTCCTCTCATCTCTTCTCAAATTCTTTGTTATTTGCTGCTTTTCCCTCCCTGTGGCAAACCCGGTAATATAATTTCACTGCTTTTGTCTCGCCTTTTTGTTTATTTTGTTTTCTTGTTTTAGTGTAATTTGACTCCTTAGTGAGTGTCGTGGTGTCATGACAATTTTCAGAACCAACTGTTTTGAGTTTTGGATTTTTCTTTTGTAACCAAACAGTTTATGCCATTGGGGTATGAAACGTACACTTTCTGAAACAAGATAGACACAATTTAGCTTCCAAATAATTTTGTTGTTGTTGTTTTAAAGATTTATTTATTTATTATTTATGTATCTACACAAAGTATCTTTTCTATGTAAAGCATACAGTACATTTACTGTGAAATAAACATATGACAAAAGCAAACAATAACTATTCTGTCCTCCTGTAGGCTACACATTATGTGATTTTGTTTCCTACTTGCTGAGAAAAATAATCAAACAGATGTGAATTTAAATAATAAACAGCTGACCTGGTCCAGCACTCTAGTTCAAAGGCTCCTGCCACAACTGGAGATGAATAAAACTTACTTAAAAATATTTTTTTTTCTGTTTGCTTTTCAAAAAGTATTTTGTACACAGGAAGCTACATTAAATGAACATGTTGTCATGATAAATTACACTAATATTTCCTTGAGTTCACCCTAAGATACCATAATTACAGTAGACAAAAGAAGATGCAAATGCATTGTGAATTTAAACTGATGTTTCTAATAAGCAGACCACACTGAGATGTCAGATTAAATCTCATCTGGGTTCCATTAAAAAACAATGGGCATCACAAAGAAATTAAGCCTGAGGTAGGAAAAAGAGTCAATATATGAAAATAATAAACAGAATGACAGCACATTCCTGTAAACTAGACACACAACAACACTGGCAGTAATTCAGATTTAAGAAAAGAAAAGGCAAAATAATGACACCATCTTCTTAATTCAGACAAGAATGATGCAAATTAAAGCGCTCTAATAATAACTACTAACAATATGTCATAATTATGCGCATTGTTAACCATTACAGATCTCAAGACTCAACATCTAATACTTAATTCTCAAAAGACTGTAAATATGTTTGTTTTATATTGCCATCTTACACCAAAGAATCTTCTTTCAAAACTACACATTCTGCTTCTAGTGTTTGAAAAATAGCGAAATGTCAGAGGCACAAGAATAATATAGAGAGTCTCAGCTTAAATCTTGTTTGTCCTTTAGCAAATCTTAGAATTATAAATCAAAGCAAAGTGTGTGTTTGTAGTCAGGCACAAGGCAAATTTAAGCCACAGCACTAGTCTAGAACAATTCCTCTTCCAACAAGTCTTTCTGGGACTCTGCTGTTGGGTTTCTCTCGTCACACTCTACAGCTCAATTAGTGTGAAGCCACAGTGGTCTAAGTCAGTGGTTTTCAATCCTGTTCCTCGGGACCCACTGCTCTGCACATTTTGCATGTCTCCCTTATCTGACACACTCATTTGAGTTTATGGAGCTCTTTCCTAATGAGCTGATGATCTGAATCAGGTGTGTAAATTAGGGAGACATGCAAAATATGCAGAGCTGTGGGTCCCCAGGAACAAGTTTGAAAACCACTGGTCTAAGTCACAAGAAGTGCTTAAAACTGAATGCTGACTGTCACCACAAACTATTGCACAGAAAATATTTTCTCCTTTCTATCTTAATGTCAGTTGGGAGAGCAAGCTGTCGACTTCATAGTTTAGAACCATAATGATTATAATTTGTATAATAATAAAACTAAATAATTAAAAATAATCCACAATGAGTTATCAAACAATGTAAAATAAATATTATTTTATGAATAAAGTATTTTTTCTTTAGTTCACATTGTTTGAGAACTCGTTGTGGGTTAATGGTCTGTTCACAGTGTCCAAATAAATAAATCTTTCACTGCAGATGTTCCATCATTCTGAACTTTTACATTATTCTGACTTAAAGCAATCCATTTTTTTTTTACTTTACACATCATTTATCAGATTCAGTTTTTATGTATTGCAATTGATGCTATCTTTGCCTTCCTCTTGGAAAACCCATGTTTCACATGACTGGTTGGGAGTCAGGCAGAATTACTAGCAGAATCTCTTCAAAGTAAGGCTCTGAAGGCAAACTAGTATCACTCGGCACTATGAATTCAGTCATGCCATGCGTGACTGACACATTACAGATTTTGGTGGTGGGATCTGGAGAGAGAGAGAGGAAGTGAAAGGTAGGCAGACCTAAAGAAGGGGGAGTGATAGAAAATGGAACGCTGTGTCGTCGCCTTTTGGGATAGTGATCATAACTTCGCCTGCTGGTCATAAATTGTCTTTGGGACACCTAAAGTGTTATGGCATTGACTTTCACGTGACAGTTTCCTGCTGCTCACAGTGTCTACGATATATCATACGATGACATTTCCCCTGCAGGCAACACAGCAGGAGTGTCCCCCATCACATTCAAAGAAGCACTTAGCTGCAGTGGTGCGGAGAGACAACTCACTTACTGATCAGGGTGCAGCACACAACTATACCGTACCTCCAAAAGAGCTGAGCTGACTTACCAGCTGTCAAACATGAACATTTAGTAAAATATGCATAGTTTTTGTCTTCAGTGTTATAAGCAGACTTTTGCGTAGAAATGTAAATCGATTATTGGGGTTAAAAAAACTGAAAGCAAAAACAATGACAATGTACAAAATCCATGCTAAAACCAAATAAACTAGTACAAATACTTTAATTTACATTCCTTTCCAATTTAATACTCAATTTTCATTACTAATTCTATTGTGTGCATAACGAGTCAAGAGACTCCACTGAAATATTTGGCAAGTGTAAAATAATAATAATATAACTTTTGTTTTCTTAATTTCTACATACCTCACAGACTTTAATCCAGGTTCAGATTCTAAATGGCACCTGCATGAGGAAAATAAAGAGTTAGATTTAAAGCAAAAAAATTATAATTGTATAATTCAACATAAACTTCCCTGTTGTATGTGACTCATTCTCAAACACTGAGCTGAGAATGACTGTCAGAGTGACAGATGTTGGTATTTGAAGCTCTTCTGGGTGTGGGAGTGATTATTTGTCAGAGAATTGCTCCACTCTGTCCTTTTTAGGTAGACTTTTTTTTTTTAATTTAAAGTCTGTTTCTTTTTAAGCCCATTTGGTACAATCTGGCAGACTAAATCTAGATGGCATCATTTAATATTATTGCTGTCTCCTTTATTACACCAGTCAGGTACAAAGTATTTAGTCTGTCTGATTCGTGGGCCACTGCAATGCACAGGACTGGAGTGGACATCATCCTTCTCCAAATTTTCCCTCTGTCTCATCCCAAGTGCAGTTCATGCAATGAATTTATATGCAGTTTTTACTCATAATCCTCAGAACGGATCATGAAAATTCATGTCTGCTGCTCAAAACTTTGTAGTGTTATTAAAAAAAAGTGTTAAAGTTGAAAGATACATTTAATAACCACCCTACATATGTCACTTGTTTTATAGAGGTCAGTTAACCTAACCATCAAAAAGAGGCTATCAAGGGGAGAAATAGAACAGAAATTTAAATATTCTTTGTAAATATTTCAAGCCAATCAAATTCAACAAATCTTTTGGTGTTGCACATGTCAGCTCAAGAGTAAAATAAAATCGTAAAAAAAAACAACAAAAAAACAAAACAAAAGGAAAATGGGACAATGACGACTTGTCCGTTGTTTCTGAACCAAAACTAGTGAATCAATGAACTCTTCAACTGTTCGGCTGCGTTTCCCAACAGCATCGTAAACTTAAGTTGATCGTAGAGCATTGTAACCAATGGAGCTACGATCAACTTTGGCTTACGATGGTCTGGGGAAACGCAGCCCTGAAGATCAAGATCAAGATCAACACCTCTTACCCGCGTGCACCTTGCGAATGACGCTGGACTGCAGGTAAACATGTTCCAACCAAAAAAAAAAAAAAAAAAAAAAAACCTGTACAAAACACGGTGAAAGACCTATAAAACACTATGTATGTGGATGTATTTTTGTGTTCTTTTACGGGTTTAAAGTCGTACGTGTGTTACATGTAACTCAGTGTGATGTTTGTTATGGTATAGTTTATTATGTTATTATATTATATTTTTCCTGTTTATTTAGTTCTACGGTGTTGTGTCTATGTCAATGTTACCCAACATCTGTGAACGTGATCTACTTCGCGTTGTGACTGATGGCCTAATACTATTTTTGTATACAGTCACATAAACATCTCACATTCATGTATTTAAATAAATTACAAGACAGAACAACATTTAACTTAAGTTGATGATCTGTAAGTAATGGTTTAAACAACAATAAATAAACTACAAGGCTGCTGTGTATTTTACTGCATTAATGAAAAAAAATATATATGTATTGTAGTTTAATTATTGTTGCTTAAATCATTACTCAAAGATCATCAACTAAAGTTAATTTAACCATGACAAATATTTATATCTGTATGAATGATATGTATTTTGTTCATTTCCACTAGTTTGACTTGATTTGCTCCCTACCAATGAAGCTAGTGTAGAACCATGGCTGTTGTTATGAAGGTATTTTTGGTGCAAAACAACTGAGCGTCCGTGACAGCAGAATTTGTAGTTGTAGAGAATAGCCACACGTGTATAAATTTGAAGCCACAGACAAAAGTTGCAAACTTATAGATTTTTTTTTTTCTCTCTCCCACAAACACAACAGTTACACCTTCTCGAATCCTTCATTGCAGGTGCACAAATCTTATTCTATGGATCACAAATTAAGAAACGCATACGCTCACATGTTTTGCTACTATTGCTGTAGTGAATATGGTGCAAAACACATTCACACACCTGCATCAAAAAATGTGAAGTCACGGACAAATTTTGTACATTCGCAGATCAGTATGTGAATTCTTGCAATGAGATTTGCACACTTGAAGAATGTTTTCTTACATATATATTTTTTCTTGGCTGCTTTTTCAAGCACAAACACAAGTACATAACAGCAATGGCTTGAATCTGCTGCTACGAGTCTTAAACGCTGTTTTTCACCTGCAAATGACAAGTTTCATGCACTCTCCCTTTTCCTTTTTTCTGACCATAAACTACAATAACACTAACAGGATGTTGTGCTCCAAGTAATAACAGGGATGCTGACTATGAGGGGCAGAATCAATCATCATATGGCCAGCTGTCCATTTTATTGAAATTAGGTAACCCAAAATACATTTGACTTTACATTATATTTACATTCATGAATTTGCCAGGTACTTTAATCCAAAATCCCAACTTGTGCTGCATTATGTACACATTTTATTGAGTTAAGTTACCCAAACAGTATTTTCAAGTACTGCTTTTTTTATTATTATTATTTTCTAGTTTGTGGTCTGGATCACGTCATCTGCCATACATTCCAGTTGGAAGCTTTTTTTGTGATTGCCATAGTATCGGGGATAACATCAACTGGTAAGTTAGCTGAAGCAAACTAGTTAAAGGAATTTTGTTTTTGTTTTTTTAATTGTTATCCATTCCCTGGGAATCAACCCCATTATTTCAGCAATAAAACACTAAGCTCACAATGTCAAATGCAGAAATGTTAACTCATGTGTTCATGACCTCAAGGTTAGATTATTCATTGCAATGCTTTATTGGGTGGTTGTTCTGCACACTTAAAGCCACTTCACTAATTTGTGAAGCTCAATTATCTTTTGCTGCACATCAGAAATATATTCTTTGGTTTTTCTCATTGTGATGGATGATTAAGGGAATTTGGGCTTTGTTTTCCCTCCTATTTATATTTCTGTGAAACAGGAAGCCATGGCTGGATAAGTGCTCAAAATTGTGAATATGAATGGGAATATACTTCAAAGATATTTTACTCATAAGAATTTCTAGGAGTGCCAATAATTGTGTCCAACGTGTTTTTGAGAAAAATACATTTATTTCATAATGATATTTCCCCCCATTTTAAATTATTATTATTTTTTAATAAAAGATCAAAAGCATTAACAATGCAGATTAATTTTCACAGCCTTCTTTGATCATATTTACCAAGGGTGCCGATAATTTTGGCCATGACTGTACATTTAAAAATCTTGCTAATTACTTATAAAGCCCTGAATGTTTAGCACCTCAGTATTTGAGCAAGCTCTTATTGCATTATAGTCCTTCACATCCGCTACAATCTCAAAACTTTGGCCATTTGTTAATACCTAGAATATCAAAATCAACTGCGGGCGGCAGATCCTTTTCCTATTTAGCACCCAAACTCCGGAACAATCTACCGAACACCGTTCCGGAGGCAGACACACTGTCAGTTTAAATCTAGATTAAAACCCATCTCTTAACCTGGCTTACACATAAACTACTAACACATTTCTATTATTCAAATCCGTTAAAGGATTGTTAAACTGCATTAATTAGGTCAACCAGAATGAGGAACACTTCCCATAACACACAATATGCTTGTTACATCATAAGAAGAATGGCATCTACACTAATATTAGTCTGTTTTATTCTTATTCTGAGGTCACCGTAGCCACCAGATCCAGTCTGTATCCAGTCCATATAGTGAATCAGGACCTAGAGATGACCTCAACCGCCCTGAATGTCAGTGGAGACCAGGACATCTAGATGAGCCCCAGAGACACCACAGGACCACAGGAACCAGATGAGCCCTCTGCACAATCTGACTCTGCTGCAGCATGGAACAACCTGCTAGTTCGTCTGGCCAAAGGAGAATGACACACTATCTCGACCCACTATTTCCCTATTTAATACTGTAAAGCTGGTTTGACACAATCTGCATTGTAAAAAGTGCTATATAAATAATGGTGACTTGACTTGGATCTACTGTTTGATGTACAGGAATGCATTATAAGGTAGTGTTGTCAAAAGTACTGACTGCGATACCATTTGGTACTGAAATTTTAAAAACGTCAATTTCCCACTAAGATTTGAGCGCTGTTGAGCGGGTTCTTAAACAGCGCTGATTGGTCATTATGTTCACGCACTCAACAGATACATCTGTGATTGGCTTCAATGATCAGTGAAGCGCTCGGTGAAGAGCGTGAAGCGATGATCATTGAAGCCAATCACAGACTTATCTCTTGAGTACGTGAACACAATGACCAATCAGCGCTGTTTAAGAATCTGCACAACAGCACTCAAATCTGAGCGGGAAATGGACGTTTTTAAAATTTCAGTACCAAATGGTATCGCGGTCGGTACTTTTGACAACACTATTATAAGGAATGTATTATAAGTTTAATGATTTATGATGGATTATCAACTAATTCTACACCTTACTTGTAGATGCGTTCAGAGAGTGTATATAGTGGGTTTTTTCAAAGCGCATACCAGCACAAAGTCTGGCAGTTAGGGAAAATTCTGTAAACACTTGTTTGATTTATTTATTTATTTTTTTTCTTGTGCTTGCAGGTTCACAAAATGCCATTCAGAGTCACAGATCAGACGAAATTCTGGAAAGATTGTGCAAAGAAAAAGCATCAGCCTGAATCCCTTCATGGTGTTTCTCATCAGAGAGCTTGTCAACTTTGCCAAAATTACTGACATTTAACACAACAACACAAACTAATTTTTACTGTATTTTATTTCTGTAAAGTCTGTTATGCCATGCTGCAGATACAAAGTCCCCAGGGAACTGTGGTGATGCCTTTTTTCAGCTAGTGCATGCTAGAGATGAAGATTTATAATTTGTATTTTTAAAAAGAACATGTTCAACAATTTTTTTTATTTTTTTTATGGGGTTGGGGTAGTAAAATAATATGGTATACAGTGTTGAACTGTAATTAGATTGTTTTATACAGGTAAAAATAAACTTGAAAATAAACTGAACAGTATGGATATTGACAATACAGTAATAATACTTTAAATGAGAATACAGTAATGATAGATCCAGCTACTGTAAAATTTACAGCAATCACTTTACAGTGTAGTTTAGGTGCCTATCAGTTGGCACCCAAAGAGCAGGGGGTAAAAATTAAATAATAATAAAAAAACGCGTGCAAGCTGCGTGCATCTTCCGGAGCAGACAGCAGCAAATACCAATAAAGGTACATTTTCTTTCTTCTCTGAAATCTCTCACTGTTAGACTGTACTTTTTTTTTCATTGTGCATTCCAGTTAATCTCAATCAAACTGCATTTGGGTTATTTTGACTAGGTAAAAAAAACAGCTAACTAACACAATAAAAAGATAACATAATAAAAACTGAGTTATCTGTTTTTGCAAATAAACTTCAAATATTTAATTGTCTTGTATATGACACTCTCATCATAATCTCATAATATTTAATTATTGGGCTAATCAATCTTTTATAAAGCTTCTTTGTGAGTTGAAGCAGGGATGGGCAAACTTGGTACTGGAGGGCACTGTCCTGCAGTTTAGCTTTAACCCTAATCAAACACACCTCTACTACCAGCTAACTTAATTAGGACTACTGGTGAATGATTTCAGAACAAAAAAGGAAAAAAACATACTTTTATTGGTTTCCGCTGTCTGCTCCGGAAGATGCAAAAGTTTTCTTTTTTCCTTCCCTGCTGATAGGTGCCCAAACTAGCTCTTCTGATTGGCCGAAATTCCCTGATCTCTGAAGAGTGGCCGCCGCTGCCTCTACAGATGCACAAATCACTTTTGCTCCATTTTCCACACAGATATGTGGTGCAAAAGGGAGAGTGCATGAAACTTGTCATTTGCAGGTGAAAAACAGCGTACTCATAGCAGCAGATTCAAGCTGTTGCCGTTGTGTACTTGTGTTTGTGCTCAAAAAAAGCATCCAAGAAAATATATATATGTAAGAAAACATTCTACAAGTTTGCAAATCTCATTGCAAGAATTCACATACTGATCTGCGGATGTACAAAATTCATCCGTGACTTCACATTTTTTGATGCAGGTATGTGAATGTGTTTTGCACCATATTCACTACAGCAATAGTAGAAAAACGTGAGCGTATACATTTCTTAATTTGTGATCCGTAGAATAGGTTGTGCACCTGCAATGAAGGATTTGAATAGGTGTAACTGTTGTGTTTGTGGGAGAGAGAAAAAAATCTACAAGTTTGCAACTTTTGTCTGTGGCTTCAAATTTACTGATACGCATGTGTGGCTATTCTCTACAACTACAAATTCCGAAGTCACGGACGCTCAGTTGTTTTGCACCAAAAATACCTTCATATGTTTTGCTGATGTTTTTTGTGTTTATGGACTGTGTTCATTGTCTCAAAGATACCCCAGGGGCATTGCTAATACTTTGTAGTGTGATGGGTAATATTCTGCAGCATGCTCCATTAAAATTTCCTGATAAATCCTTGTCTGACTCTGGAGACAACTGTACTTGTCCTGAGAAACAGGGTGTTTGCATTCATTGAGTTATATCTTTATGTGGAACCTTGCTAGCTGTGCCATGTCAATGAGATTGTATTGAAGTTCAGGAAGTCAAGTCAAGTCAAGTCAAAACCATCAAAACAGCTCTCAAACAATATTATTAATAAAATATTATTTTTTACTGGTGTACTCTCCAAGTTCTGAGGTGCCATGCAACTTTGTATAGTTTTCATATGTGCACATTATAGACAGAAATAATCTGTTCAGCATTTTCAATATGTTCTTGAGTTGTTGTTCTTAATAAAGTTTAGTCATTGTTAATCTGTCTTTGATATCCCATTTGTGCATTCAGTTCAGTCGTACATGATTAGAAGTCGCAGGTGTAGCAAGCAGCAGGCCTTCACACCTAGAGGTCGTCGTTTAGCCAGCTAGGTCATCCACGTGCTCTGCTTCTTTAACCAGATTAGCATGAGGAGAGTAAGCTTATCTAGCAAAGGATACAAGGACCATAAATATCCCTGACTCATTACACCCAAAGTTCTGTTTCTAATGCCAGTCAGAAAAAAACAGGATGGCAGGAGCATACAATCGCAGATGAGAAAAGAGAACAGATTCAGGGCTTGTGTAAGAGCTGTTCTGTTCATGTGTACTTGGTGGCGTTATTGATTATCCATGGTCTTTTTTAAGGGCCTCAATCCATTCATCTTTGTGATCATAATGCAAAAAATGTGATTAAAGTGTAACTGATTATCAAAAAATTATTGGGAGGTCCAGTTATGACATTTAGATGAAACATTATAAATAAAAGATATAATATGTATTTAGAAAATAGATTGATGAATAAGACTAATATCTATCTATATATCCATGATTTAAAAGCTTTTGATGGTGCTACTGACTTTCTGTTGATTCTACAACAACCTTTTTTTTTTTTTTTCGCCAAAGAAACAAGTCATCTTTCAAATATATAAAGTGACTTTATCAGGTTTATATCCATTAAGGCCAACTGAGCCTGGAATTTTAAACCATGCAATGGAAATAGAACACCTGAAAGACAGTATGTCCTAAACCTTTGAAGGTATTATCAGACTGAGAAAGACATTATAGATGACTTGAAGACCCACAAATCCAAACATTGCAAATATTTCTAACACCAGACCTATTATGGCAGACAGAAATTAAATTTATTTACAGCTAGTAAACTCCTAAAACCCCTGATTGCTTTCCAGGATCTGCATGAACAGCAGGCAAGAACAGCTTGTACAAAAAAGACTTATCAAAAGAAATACAAATATTCTTAGTATTTCATGTCTTTTTTTTTCTTCCAAAAGCTTTAACCATTATATTTAAACGTGACAAAACCTTTATTTTCAGGAAATAGCTTGTATTTTTACTTTTTGCTGGTTATCTAGCATATATTTCACTATATTATATTTGACATTCTTGATGTTGCACTTTATGATGAAAAAAAAAACTTTTAAAAGTTAGATTTAGGCTGGTTTGTCTCGTCAATGTCGAAAATGATTGAGATGACCTCTCAAATCCAAGAAGGTGCTTAAAACATGCCATTAAACAAATATTTTACATTATTTTGTATTAACACATAGCTTTCTCCAAGTATTATAGAGTGCTTCTTGATCCTAACTAACAGTGCTGGATCCTGGCATAGGCGATATAGTATTCCCTACGGTGGCTATTCTCGACTGTCTGCTTTTAGATGTGCACTCCGCATCTTATCACTCATCGCAGCAGTTTCAAGGAATAGTACTCATTTCACTCACCTCACTTATTGAAAATAAACTGTGACCTACCGAGTAACATTGTCAGAGCAGCTTCCTGTGCCATACCTCTCAGCCCCCTCTCACTTCAGCTGCTATCCGTCAGTATCATAGCAGGAATGTGATCTATCATGACAAAATATTTCTTCCCGCTGTACAGTAGAGGTCAAGTTAATCAAATCACAAAATAAAATGTGCCTCAGTGGCTTATGTGTATCAGCTGATAAACAGACACTATTTTAAATTTCTGAGATTTAAACTCCAGACGTATATCACTCATAGACACCAATGTTTAGTGCCCTATTTTTTCCCAAGTTCCATTTTTTTTTTTTTTTTTTTAAATTCCGTTTTTTTTTTTTTTTTTTCAGTTTTAATTTTTCTGGATTCTATTTTTTTTTTTTTTTTTTTTTTTTCCATTTTAATATTTCTAGACTCTGTTTTAATGGTTACATTACAGTTTTTCTCAATCAATTTGACAGATTTCTCCAAACTCAGGTTACTTTTCTCAAAACAGTTAACACAGTGATCTGAACACTTTGTAATTGTCCTAAACAGATTGAACGTTTTCATTCATTTCATACAAATTACAAATCACGCAAATAATTTTCCTCAAAACAATGTGCACAAAACTCTCAAATGTTTTCATAATAGTTAATACAACCAACCAATACTTTAAAATATCTGAAAAAAGGTTTTAAAAAAAAAAAATTATCTTTACTTATTCCTTCCTTTGGTAGTTTGTATTTATTTGAACAATGTCTGAGACTTGGTGTTGCAAGCACTTCGTATGTCTGATTGCCTCTTCAAGATTAATCGCTCGATGTATTCCCCAATTGTAAGTCGCTTTGGATAAAAGCGTCTGCTAAATGACTAAATGTAAATGTAAAATGTAAATGTAAATGTTTTACCAAGGGGTGTAATGAGAAAGAAGACAAAGTGAAACGTGTAGAAAAAAATGAGCAGAGAGGAAGATGTGAGAAGAGAAGAGGAGAAGCAAAGAAAGAAGAGTAAGAGATGAGTAGAGAGGAGGGCATTTGTGTAGTGGAAAGAGCATGAGGAGACACTGTAAGAAGACATGGACAAGGAGGAAGTGGACAACAGGGTGGAAGGAGTGGTAGAAGGTGCAGATGAATTGGATGCAGACTTTCAAGTCCCTTCGTAGTGTGTATGAACTTCAGCACAGCTACGGCAAAAGGACGGAAGAAGTGTTGAGGAGGAGAAGGAGTGGTACGAATGTTGAGGTCGTAGAACCTGACAAAGGTGAGCGGCATGGACCAGCCCGCAGAGTTACATAAATCCTGCATAGCCACACCCGACAGGAAGGCCTTAGAGGCCGCCACACTTCGGGTGGAGTGAGCCTTGACCCCTAAGGGTGAGGGAAGGCCAGAGGACTCATATGATATAATAATGGCATCAACAATCCACCTACTGAGGGTCTGCTTAGTGGCAGGTAAACCTCTTTTGGAAGGACCATAGCAAATGAATAACTGATCAGACTTCCTCCACATGGCAGCTCTGTCGACATATGCGTCCAGTGCTCCAAATTAGCTTCTGCTGGTCAGGCTCCCGAAAGGGAGGAGGACAGAATGCCTGAAGTGTGACGGGCCGTGGTACTGAGGAGGGCACTTTAGGGACGTACCAGGCCTGGGGTACAGAAAAGCTTTGGCCAAGACGGGCACAAAGTCTAGGAAGGAGGGGGGCCACTGACAGGGCCTGCAAATTTCTGACTCTCTTCAGTGATGTGATAGCTAACAAGAAGACAGTCTTAAGTGTCAGAACTCAATCTGAAACCTCCTCTAAAGGTTCAAACGGAGGTTTACAGAGAGCCTCCAGGACCACGGCCAGATCCCACGAGGGGATACGAGATCGTACGGGAGGCCTCAGCACACCACAGAGGAAACATGTAACCAGGGGATGTCTTCCCATAGACTGACCACTGAGAGGGGCGTGGTAAGCAGATATAGCCGCCACGTACACCTTCAGTGTTGAGTGGGTCAACCCTGCAGATAATCTAGCCTGCAAGAACTCCAGCACTGAACCGACCGGGCAGTTAACTTGGTCAAGCTGGTGATCTCTACACCATAAAGTGAAAAGGTTCCACTTTAGGCCATACAGTTTCCTCGTAGAAGGAGCTCTGGATTGGAGGATGGTGTCAACAACCTCGGTTGAGAGACCAGAAGCTACGAGTTGTGCCCCCTCAGGGGCCACACCCACAGCTTCCACAACTCCGGGCGGGGGTGAAAGATGGTGCCGCCTGCCTGTGAGAAGAGATCCCTGCTGACGGGAATGAAGAGCCGTCGAGAAGGGAAATCAGGTCCAAGAACCATACTCAGAACGGGGCTACTAGTAGCAGACGGACCCCGTCCCGGCGCACTCTCTCCAGAACTCCTGGGAGCAGAGTAATCAGGGGACGAAGCCTTGGCCAAGTCTGTATCAAGAGAGTACCAGAGGGGACATTGAGATGTCTCGAGTCGCAAAAAAGTCCACTTCAGCCTGGCCAAAAACTCTCCAAATCTGCTCCACCACCTCGGGGTGAAGCATCCATTCCCCAGGCCTCAAGCCCTGTCTCGACAGGATGTCTGCTCCCATACTGAGGTGCCCAGGAACAGGGCTTGAAAACGAAAAAAAAGTCAATCGGTTCACTCCGAGCAGAATCAATATTTTAACGTTTTTGTTCCTGCGTTCCTCTCTGTATTATTACCGTTCCGAAGCCGGTTCGAGTAGAAGAAAAAAAAAAAAACGGTTAATAACGTTATTGTTTTTTTAAATTGTCTTTGCCTATAATAATAATAATAATAATAATAAAGTATAGTGTTTTCTTTACACAAAAAGAAAAAGAAAGAAAAAAAAAACAGGAAGAGATGGTAGCATCATCTTCTAGATTTGCCTAAATGTAGGCTACTAAACAAAATAAAAAAATCTATTAATGCTTTAAAGACATTAAAGTATTTTTTACAGATAATTAAAAAAAAATGTTTGCTGCATTGTTTAAAAAAAATGCTACTTGTATAAAATTGCATTTTGAGGGGAAAAAAAAGGCTAAGTCGCGTCGCATTTTATTAGGATATTACATTCAGAAATGATGTAACATTATAATCATTAAATCAAAATGTTTAAACATTATAAAGACAGGTAATAGCTAGTTACTCTCCACAACAAATCCTCTACACTTAAGGATATAGCCTATAGGCTATAAAAACGTCAATCCAAAAACAAATTACAAGGTGAAACTGATGCCTACCTCTCTCATACGGCACAAATCCAAATATTTCCATATTCGCGATGTATCTGGATGCTAAAATATTATTTATTATAGGCTTTGTACTTTAATCGACATAAAACATCATCCTTCACATCGGCTAGCCTATATCAGCACAGTGAGGCGGTGGTCACGCTGAATTTCCAGTCTGTTGCAATGGAGCACTTTAACTTTTTATATGTTTCTTTAACTGTATTTTATTTTGATAATGAACTGGCTGCAATGTCGTAAAAATATGTTGTGTCTTTGTATGCGTGAGGCGCCAGGGCGAACGCTGGTTGGTTATACAGATGCAAGATATCATTCAAAACTGTCAAGCTTTTGCAAAACAAATAAAGCTGTAAAATAAATAAAACTGTAAAGCGTTTGCAAAATTAAGAAAACTAATTTCTGCCATCTCCTTTTCCTTTCCGAGAACTTTGGAACACGTCACAATGAACCATAGGCCTAACTCAGCATTAAAAAAAAAAGAACTTAAATGATTTTAGCAAATGGCTGCAATATAACAAAGAGTGAAACATTTAAGGGGTCTGAATACTTTCCGTACCCACTGTACTCACACAGAGCGCTTCACTGAATGACAGAAGCTGCCGGTGTATTCACCTCACGTGCTTTTATAGCTTCCTGGTCACGTGTCACCCTGTCCGTGACATCGCACCCATCCATTGGTTTGATTACACACATGTTTCAGAGCATGGTCTTGCTGAAGGCGTTACTAAAGCGTTCGACGCAGCTCAAGTTCCTGAAGGAGAACCATGGTTCACTGTAGAACTCAGACAGCTCCGTCAGGCCAAAGAAGATGCCAAAGGAAGGGGGACAGAGTCTTGTGTAAACAGGCCAAATACACACTAGAAAAGGAGATCAGAGTGGCAAAGAGGAATTATTCTGAAAAACTAAGGATTCTGTTCACTTCTAGCGACTCAGCATCAGTTTGGAAAGGTCTGAAAGACATCACCAACTACAAGACACCATCCCCCAGCACTGTGGAGAATCAACAACTGGCAGACAATCTGAACGAGTTTTATTCTGTTTGAAAAATCACCCCAAACCCGCCCTGAACACCTCCTGCAACCCCCCTCTCCCCCACACCCGCACCTCAGATCAGTGAAGATAATGTGCGCCAGGTCTTCCTGAAGCAGAAGAGAAAGAAAGCACCAGGCCCAGACAGTGTCACAGCAGCCTGTCTGAAAACCTATGCTGACCAGCTGGCCCCCATCTTCACACAGATCTTCAACAGATCACTGGAGCTGTGCAAAGTCCCTTCATGCTTTAAACACTCCACCATCATCCCCATCCCAAAGAAACCCAAAATTACAGGACTAAATGACTACAGGCCTGTGGCTCTAACGTCTGTGGTCATGAAGTCATTTGAAAAACTGGTGCTGGCCTACCTGAAGGACATTACTGGACCCTTGCTGGATCCTCTTCAGTTTGCCTACAGAGCAAACAGGTCTGTGGATGATGCAGTCAGTATTGGACTGCATTATGTTCTGCAGCATCTGGAAAGACCAGGGACTTATGTGAGGATCCTGTTTGTGGACTTCAGCTTGGCTTTTGACACTATCATCCCAAACCTCCTCCTGCCCAAAATAACTCAACTCTCCATACCCACCTCCGTCTGTCAGTGGATCACCAGCTTCTTGACAGACAGGCAACAGCTAGTGAGGCTGGGAAAATTCTCATACAGCACCTGCATAATCAGCACTGGAGCTCCTCAGGGCTGTGTTCTCTCCCCACTGCTCTTCTCCCTGTACACCAATGACTGCACATCTAAAGACCCTTCTGTCAAGCTCCTGAAGTTTGCAGACGATACCACACTTATCGGCCTCATTCAGGGCGGTGATGAGTCTGCTTACAGACAGTAGGTTAAAGAGCTGGCTGTCTGGTGCAGTCTCAACAACCTGGAGCTCAACATGCTCAAAACAGTGGAGATGACCGTGGAAACCACTCTGCACTCCCCCCACTCACCATCACGGACAGCACTGTAACGACAGTGGAGTCATTCAGATTCCTGGGCACCACTATCTCTCAGGACTTGAAGCGGGACACTCATATTGACTCCATTGTTAAAAAGGCCCAGCAGAGATTGTACTTCCTTTGCCAGCTGAGGAAGTTCAACCTGCCACAAGAGCTGCTGAAACAGTTCTACTCTGCTATCATTGAACCTCTGCACTTCAATAACTGTCTGGTTCAGCTCAGCTACCAAATCTGACCTCAGAAGACTACAGAAGGTAGTCCGGACTGCTGAGGGAATCACTGGTGCAGCCCTCCCCACTCTCCAAGAACTTTACTTATCCAGAGTAAGCAAAAGGGCTGGCAAAATCACTCTGGATCCCTCAAATCCAGCACACTCCCTATTTGAACTGTTGCCGTCTGGTCAATGCTACAGAGTTATGTGCACCAGCACAGCCAGGCACAGGAACAGTTTCTTCCCTCAGGCAATTCATCTCATGAACATGTGACAATAAACATGGAACACACAACACTATTTATACACTTATTTATCTAACACACATACTTAGTTTACATTTCGAATTTGCACATAATATACCTGTACATACAAAACTGTCTATTGTAATATACCTCTACATACAATTGTCAATTTGTATATTGTTATTTCCTATTTGCTTGTTCTATTTTTATTATTTTATTATCTGTGTTTTTGTCATGTTTTGGAAGCTTCTGTCATGAAAACAAATTCCTCGTATTTGTAAACATACCTGGCAATAAAGCTCATTCTGATTCTGATTCTGATTCTGAAGATAGTGGAAAAATCCTTAGTGTTGGGCCCTGACTAGTACTCCATCTAGACACAATCTAACTAGATTACTTTTGCAGTGTAATCGCAGTGAGGGCCACTTATATGTATCAGTATCTAAACTTTGACTCAATCTCATAGATTTAACCCTATGAATGATGTTTTTTTCTATACTGATATGGCTTACCAGCAGAGAGCACTGCTTTTCTTAGATTAATGGAATTCTCTATGGTTCTTCTCTCTCCTTGCAAAGGCCTTATCGTGGGCAAACAGCTGGCCATGTATCAGTGGAGTGCAACACGTGCCTGCACACACAGAAGTGTGCGGTGCTCTCAGTCAGGACTGTAGTAAATCAACAGCACAGAGCTGTAATGGGCTCAGATTCACAGGCTCTCCTTCTGAGAGAACAGCAGCACAGACACGCTGAAGAGACAATTTTAAGACAAACATATACTGAAAGGGGCTCTATAAGTAGATCATTTATTAATCCTTTGAGGCTCTGTTTTGCTTTTTCACTTTTGTGTGGGATGTGAGCCAAACTGTCTTAGAATTTAAGGCACTTATCTTAGATTCTTCGCACAAAAGTGGAGGGTATTAATTTTATGTAAAAACCTCTTAATGGAATGTTTCAGGTTACAAAATTAAGCTTAATCAGCAGCATTTGTCCCTAAAGCCCAATTTATACTTCTGTGTCGGACCTACGCCGTAGCCTCTACGCCGTAAGCTGTGCGTCGGTTTTCATTTATACTTCTGCGTCGACATGCAGTACACATGAGGACCGATAGTTGCTTGTGAACCCGCAGTACCAAGGCAAAAGCCGAAGAAGAAGCGGCTCGTCGGAGAAGCATAGCCGTGACAGCGGCAAATAAATATCAAATCATTAAATCATTATTTAAATCTACACAAAGGAGACAACAGGAGAAGATGGCATTCTTACAATCTCCACAAGCACGTGTACCACGGCAGATCAACATTGTTTGTCGCGTACAACTAGTGATGTATAATGCTATGTAGTATAATAAATGATAAGACACTTGTTCTTTGCTTTGTTTTATTCTAAATAAGAAGGTGTAACATTAAACTATATTACAGTGCTCATAAGCGCACACAAAACTCAAGTGCATACAGAGGGAGGGGTTCTAGCAGACCAATCACAGCGCTTGCGGTCCGCGTAGAATTGACGCGCTGTTAGATTTTTGGAGAAGTGCACGTCAGGTACGGCGTAGGTTACGGCGCAGGCCTGTGCGTCTCTGCGTAGGCTACGGCGTAGGTTCGACGCAGAAGTATAAATTGGGCTTTACTGTTGATTGCAACAGATAACAATCCCAACTATAGCCCTTTAGTTTAGTAAAAAATTAATTACACTCTGAAAAAGGGTACAAAGCTGTCACTGTGGAGGAAAGGTAAAGCTAAAAGGTACGTATTTATACGGTGTGTATATAAATGGTACATATTAGGACTCCAAAGTACATACAGTATTAGTGTGTGAAGTATACATTTTAAAACCTTTTTGAAAGGATGCTGCCCCAGTGAAAGTGCTGTAACTTTTTTTAGTCTCAATAATAAAAATTAAAAAAAACAAAAAAACAATATGAGAACCAGTAATGTGTTAATGGCTTGCAAACTTAAATGTTTGGGTTTCCCGTAACGTATTCTACATTGTTGTTGCAAATTCTAATGATTTGTAACCAAAAATATAATTATCTAGTTGGCTAGCAAGGATTAAAAGAAAAGCATCAGCAAGAAGCTTTGTGTGTTTATCAATTAAAGTTCAATTATTGCTGTATAATTTCCAGCTTATTTCATATCTTCTTATTGTAAAGAAAAAAAATAGATGATTTTAAATACATAAAATACATTGCTTAAATGAAAATGGATTGCTCAGTTTGTTAATTGTAAATTTAATTAATAAAAATGGCATGAGTAAATTATATTTTTTTCAATATCATGCAACAAATGCTGAGTAATGTACCTGCAAATGAGAAGGATGGTAGTATTATTTGCTTGGCGCTTGACAGTCTTCCTCCCCTGTAAGCTGAGCAGGAGTATGGGCTTTGGAAATGGAAACCGTGTAACAGGAGAGAGGGAGATGAGAGAGGTACAGGCTGCTGACGGAGTGGAAGTTGTTGCCGGACATGCGGGATGAGTCATTGTTTTTGCCTTGGCAGACATACAGTACACAGGAAGAATCAAAAAACACAACATCTCAAGCACCACACCTTTCCTAAATGAATCTGTCAGGGAGAGAGAGATGAAGATGAATGCACTTTATTTTAGCAATACAACAACATTAGCCTCAATGCAGTGAATATGCAGTTTAGCTGACAATGTTTAGGGATAAACAGTTTTATGTCATGCATTCCACTTGAGAAAACCAGCTTAAACCATTCTAAGAGCTTTAGTGTTTGTCAGCTGGTTAAGGTATATATATATATATATATATATATATATATATATATACATAATGCAAAACAAAGCAGGAAAATCTCTGAATCTCTAACATGTTCTTTTGTTTTATTCTGGAAGTTCATAGGGATGGACAGTGTCAAACAGATTTCCAGCAATGGGCTAGGCAGTCGCTTAGGGCGACATGGGGCATTTCTTTCACAGCTTGCAAGAAATGCATTTCACTTCATCACAGCAGTTTCATAAGGTTGTGCCCACTCTCTGTTACGCTCACCCTTTTCATTGAAAATGAGTTGTGACCTATCGGGTAACATTTTTCCATCCAGCTCGCTGTTATACTTGTCCACCCCCTTTTACTTGTGCTATCTGTCAGCATTCAAAAAATTATTTGCCGTTAGAACATGGTATATAATGCTATACTGTTATAACTCACAATAACAATAATGTCTGCTGCTAATATGTATTTGATATACTAAAAAATAGAAAGATTTTTTTAAAGATTTTAGTTGATAGTTTTTATCATGTTATAGAAAACATAGATATACAGTACCTAAATATATATTTTTTAATAATAATAATGATGATAATACTACTATTCTATACTTATATATATAATTAAAATAAGACAACAACAAAATCGAGATAAGTGACCCAGTAAAGAGTTAAAATGCCAGGGAGAACAGGTATGACTTTAAGTGGCACTTGAAGGTACTTAACGTGAGGGATGCTCTAACCTCGAAAGGAAGGCTATTCCATAACCTTGGCCCAGAGACAGCAAAAGCGTGGTCACCTTTAGATTTAAGACATGCTCTTGGCATCGTTAATAATAACTTATTTGAGGATCTCAGTGATACTTCTGCATTATATGGTTTAATAAGCTCTACCAAATATTCTGGCGCTGTTCCATGTAATGCCTTAAAAACATAGATCAAGACATTGTTTTGGATCCTGTAGTGCAGTGGTAACCAGCCTAATGAAGATAACAATGGAGTAATATGATCAGACTTCTTAGCTCTCATGAGCATTCTAGCCGTGGCATTTTGTACTAGCTGGAGATGTGCAATATGAGTCTGACAGGTCCCAACATAAACAGCATTACAATAATCTAAACGGGAAAAGATGAAAGCATGGACAACCTTTTCTAAATCACTAGTTGAAAGGAATGATTTTAATTTCGCTATAGCCCTCAAATAATAATATATTTTTTTTAAAAACAGTTCCGAACAGTGTTTATTTGATTATCACATTTTAAGGAGGAATCAAAAATGACTCCTAAATTCTTTACTCTGCCCTGTACATAAGAAGCCCAAGGGCCTAGGATGACACTTTCAGCCTTGTCAAGCACTGTACGACCAAAAATCATAATTTCTGTTTTGCGTTCATTCAACTGAACAAGATTATCAGCCAACCAATCTTTCACTTCATCCAGACACCTACGAAGTGTTAGGAAGCATTACAAGTAGGTCTTAAGGGCAAATAGATCTGTATGTCGTCTGCGTATAGGTAATAAGAAATACCTTCTTTTTTTTTAAATCCTTCCCAATGGGAGCATATATAACCCAAACAAAACAGGGCCCAGAATGGACCCTTGAGCTATATATATAGTTAATTTGTATATTATGGTATTATTTCAAGTAAAGAATATGTATTTATTTACTTTAACTTACCTACTTACACTGGTCACTATATTGTTTAGTATATTGGAAAATCATATGCTTATTTGTATCGTCAATTTGTGATGTGTTATTGAATGTCTTGTTGGAAAATTTTACCTTCAATTACACAAAACCACCAATGGTTACATGTAATTTTAATATAAAATATTCATATATTTAAAAAAGTACCCGAGAGAGCATTTAACCCAAGACTTATGGTCAAAACCACTTGAAATGCTGATCGAGCGCAGTAAAAACTGCTTGTTTTATGCTTTGCACAGTGCATAATTTATTGTTTTGAAAATGAAGGGAATAGGAAGGGAATGTCTATGTAGTTGTGCACACGCAGTGTTACAGCAAGCAAAAAGCAGCTTAACAGATAAATCAATAATGTGTGTTCTGTTGCCTCTACATATGGGAGCTGGGGATTTAAATTTGCTTGACTGCTGATTGAATTTTACACCTTCAGCTTGGGAAAACGGGAACTGTAATTACTTTGATGATGGAGAGAACAGGGTATAAAGGAGCACCGGACGAGAGAATTAACAGCACGGATCGTTCAACGCTGCCTCCCTTTTCACTCCGTAAGTCAGAGTAATGAAAAGCAGGGGTATAGAACACAGAATTATAACCGTGGACCCCTGTGATGGATGGTGATCACCATGTAGTTTAGCTAGCTGTCATCGAACGTCTGCAGCAGGGGAAATGGATACTGGAGTTGCTAGCACTTGTCGAGAAAGCCAAGGCAAGCTATCAGCTCGTTTCACTGCACAGACCAACATGTTAAAATGTAGAACAGTTTGAAGTAATGCCTAAAGACACTGAGGCTAGTGTGTTCCTTTATGCAAATCTCTAGGAAGGTTTTAATGATTAAAATGTTTTTGAAAGCAAGTTTCTAGTTGAGAACTCGAAAGCAACTTAAATCTTTAAAACCATCGCTTCATGTAAACGCACATCATGTACCCTGTTCTTATCTCAAAGGTATTTACATATGAGTTTAAAGGTACAGCAAAACCTCAATTTTGGGTGATTTTGAGTCAAAAACAAGTAAAATTTAAAATATCTGCTTTTATATTTTAAATATAATTTATTCCAATGTCTTTCTTTACTGACACCTTTGATCAATTTTTTCAAGTTTTTGCAGATGAAAAGTAGTGTGTGTGTATATATATATATATATATATATATAAGGAATAATTGACAACGGTCCGCTTTGTGTCGTGACCGCATAACCACCTCGGGTGTGCATTATTTTTCTAATAATCCAAGGGACCGAAGTCAATTATTCCACTTATACTACGGTTGCCACACCTCAAGACATCGATCAGATTATATATTTCAAGGCATTCGTCCAGTATTTCTACTTAAATCGCTATTGTGAGAAGGATTATTTCTTTCGCATCTCAGCCAACGCCTCCTTTGCTAATTCCAAAATGTCAGTTTAAACCTAGTAACGGAGGCTTGAGCCGTTGATAACAGACTAATGCAGTTAATACAGTTAATAACTAAGTTATGAGAGAGAGAGAGAGAGAGAGAGAGAGAGAGATTACCTCTGTGCGTCTCTCAATAGTGTTCGGCAGCAATGTCTCTAGTTATAGTGAAACGTAGTTCCTTTTGTTCACCAACAGCGCCGTTGTTGTTACCGCGCTTGTGAGAAGTCATGTAGTTTTTAAACTGTTTACTGATAAAATCGTCAGAGTAGCGCTAACAACATTAGCGCGATGTATGCTAGTGTGTTTGCAAACTGTAACTTATGTATGTGCGGTCTGTGAGGGAGAGAGAGCGGGAGAGATAGAGTATACTTTCCTTACATAATGAAGCTTAATTTTGTGGCAAAAACATGGACATGATCTGTCGTTTTTATCCCTTTATTTACTATATTTATTTGTTTGGCCAGTGTCCTTGTGGGTTTTGTTTATTTTGCTGTTGTAAGACCTTTGAAATAACAGAAATCATTTGGCTAAATGATATGGTCATGCAATGCGGTCAAGAGCTGCCTGGAACTACGTTCGCCGTGCGTTTCCCTGAAAATAATTGCACACCTTATAACGTTCGTCAGCCAATCAGATTCAAGCATTCAACGGCCCCATAGTATAAATATATATATATACTGGTGATCAATCAAAACAAAAGTCAATCTAAAATAAGAATTTTGGCTTTTTGGCCCGAAATGTCCTCAAGTTTTGGTTTGGTTTCAGCCAAGAATATTAATTTTGGTCCATCAATAGCTGTCAAGAATTCAACTCAAACTGACTTCAGACAAACTCAGCAGCATATAGGACCTCACAACATTTTTTTTCTTTTTATCATGATAGCACATTAAAATGCAGATGGCTATGCTGTCATCAGTGATGTGAAGCACTTAAGGGTGTGGGCAATTAGATGAGTGCTTATCTCCAACGAGTTACAGCACACTAATAGACGTCTGGCTTAAATATGATAGATGAAGCATGCAGATACCAAATTGCAGATTTCACTTTGGGAACTTTGAGTGACAGACCTGCTTATTGCTAAGTTTTTCCACTGTTGGTATTTTGTAAAACACTGTCAGCTCCTGATTTATTGTTTGGCAAATTAGCTAGCTTGCATATCATTGCAAGTGCAGAAAGACTGGAATGAATTCTTAAGTGGAGTACCAGCTGCCCGTGGAGTTTCTATCAAAGCTAAATTGTGTAAATCACATATGAAATATATCATGTGTTCTGCTACCTGCTGTGAGACACAGGCGGCCGAGAGATTTCACTTATTTCCATGAGGAATAATTTAACTTCCCTGCTGAGATTGTCAGTGCAACAGCTTGTTGTTATGGTGGCATGTATTTATTTGCCTGTTGATGTAAATACACCTTTAACACTAATACGCATTGAAAACAAACTCAGTCTGGCATTAGTATGTGATGTGACTTTTCCATGTTTCTATAGCAGTTATGTATAAATAATAATCACTTTTGCAGTAAAATGTTTTTGAGCCATATATTCCAGTTTATTTAAATAATACTGTAGTATGAAGGCGCCATGCTAATGGGAGTGGAACTAAATCTTTTATATTCTGAGAGCATCTGACGGCCAAGGGAGACTGAGGCTTTATCTGCTTCAAGTCTTAATTGGTTCCATTCCCTTTAAGAATTTTCCAATTATCTACACATCTGGAGACCTTGGTGGCGTCGAGCCTGACCAAATAAACACACATACACAAACAAATATACAAAGTGAATGGGATGTCAATTGTGCAAGCCCTAATGGTCACGCCGAATCAGTGGTGCATTAATTACCAGAGTCAAATTAAAGCTTTGCTGCTCTGGTCTGTTAAAGCTAATGTAAAACTAAATCCACCAATGCATTAAAAAAGAAAACTCATGTATATTCAATATTTATTTATTTATTCATTCATTCAGTATTACATTTACTATATTAAAGATTTACACCTTTAATGGCAACTAAAATGAAAAGTTCACCCAAAATGAAATAGATGGACTTTTTCACTAGAGGAAGTGTTATTATGGATTATGAACTTGTATTTTGGTCAGAAGCGATGGTGTAAATTTAAAATGTCTTAATGATGGATTTGTTTCTTACAAATGTACAGCTTTTCATTTCACAAGATGTTAACTGATGGACTGGACTCATGTGGATTAACTTATGAGTTATTGCTTTTTTTTTCATCAGCTGTTTGGACTCTCATTCTGACAGCACCCATTCACCATCCATTGGTGAGCAAGTGATGTAATGTTGGGAACAGATTGGAAGCCCTGAGGGTCAGTAAATTGTCAGCAAATTTTCACTTCTTTACCTTTTAATGTGTATGTCAGAGTAAGTTGGTGTGTATGTTTGTTCATAAAAAAATAGCTTCTTAAAAAGTGCAATAGCATTTATTAATTTTATTTTGAAATGATTAGTAAACTCTTTTTTATTACACACACTCTCTTGCATAATGCCCAACTAATCATCAAATCTCCAAGTTCTATTCTCTAACCAGTTTTTCAGCTACCATCCCAGAGTTCTCTAAAATGATCAGACACTTGCTTTTGGGTGATTAACTCTGCTTGTGTCCCATCCCATATTAATATTTTAGTCTTAGTCTTAGTGTTAATAATTCTGAAATGTGTATATGTGTGTATATGTATGTATGTGTGTATGTATATATATATATATATATATATATATATATATATATATATATATATACAGTGGGTACGGAAAGTATTCTGACCCCCTTACATTTTTCACTCTTTGTTATATTGCAGCCATTTGCTAAAATCATTTAAGTTCATTTTTTTCCCTCATTAATGTACACACAACACCCCATATTGACAGAAAAACACAGAATTGTTGACATTTTTGCAGATTTATTAAAAAAGAAAAACTGAAATATCACATGATCCTAGTATTCAGACCCTTTGCTGTAACACTCATATATTTAACTCAGGTGCTGTCCATTTCTTCTGATCATCCTTGAGATGGTTCTACACCTTCATTTGAGACCAGCTGTGTTTGATTATACTGATTGGACTTGATTAGGAAAGCCACACACCTGTCTATATAAGACCTTACAGCTCACAGGGCATGTCAGAGCAAATGAGAATCATGAGGTCAAAGGAACTGCCTGAAGAGCTCAAAGACAGAATTGTGGCAAGGCACAGATCTGGCCAAGGTTACAAAAATAATTCTGCTGCACTTAAGGTTCCTAAGAGCACAGTGGCCTCCATAATCCTTAAATGGAAGACGTTTGGGACGACCAGAACCCTTCCTAGAGCTGGCCGTCCGGCCAAACTGAGCTATCGGGGGAGAAGAGCCTTGGTGAGAGAGGTAAAGAAGAACCCAAAGATCACTGTGGCTGAGCTCCAGAGATGCAGTCGGGAGATGGGAGAAAGTTGGAGAAAGTCAACCATCTCTGCAGCCCTCCACCAGTCGGGGCTTTATGGCAGAGTGGCCCGACGGAAGCCTCTCCTCAGTGCAAGACACATGAAAGCCTGCATGGAGTTTGCTAAATAACACCTGAATAAGATTCTCTGGTCTGATGAGACCAAGATAGAACTTTTTGGCCTTAATTCTAAGCGGTATGTGTGGAGAAAACCAGGCACTGCTCATCACCTGTCCAATACAGTCCCAACAGTGAAGCATGGTGGTGGCAGCATCATGCTGTGGGGGTGTTTTTCAGCTGCAGGGACAGGACGACTGGTTGCAATCGAGGGAAAGATGAATGCAGCCAAGTACAGGGATATCCTGGACGAAAACCTTCTCCAGAGTGCTCAGGACCTCAGACTGGGCCGAAGGTTTACATTCCAACAAGACAATGACCCTAAGCACACAGCTAAAATAACGAAGGAGTGCCTTCACAACAACTCTGTGACCGTTCTTGAATGGCCCAGCCAGAGCCCTGACTTAAACCCAATTGAGCATCTCTGGAGAGACCTAAAAATGGCTGTCCACCAACGTTTACCATCCAACCTGACAGAACTGGAGAGGATCTGCAAGGAGGAATGGCAGAGGATCCCCAAATCCAGGTGTGAAAAACTTGTTGCATCTTTCCCAAAAAGACTCATGGCTGTATTGGATCAAAAGGGTGCTTCTACTAAATACTGAGCAAAGGGTCTGAATACTTAGGACCATGTGATATTTCAGTTTTTCTTTTTTAATAAATCTGCAAAAATGTCAACAATTCTGTGTTTTTCTGTCAATATGGGGTGCTGTGTGTACATTAATGAGAAAAAATGAACTTAAATGATTTTAGCAAATGGCTGCAATATAACAAAGAGTGAAAAATTTAAGGGGGTCTGAATATTTTCCATACCCACTGTATATGTGTATATATATATATGAGGGTGAAAGAGATATAACTAATGGTTTCCAAAGCATAAGTATATGTTTTGTAAAAGATATACAGGTACATGCATATGTAAATGACCTTATATTTGTGTGTGTGTTCCACTGATTCAATACTGTATTGGACCCCTTTATGTTATGTATGCATGCTTGTACATAAATATAAACACACATGATGGTTGTACAGTGAAGCTGTAATCTATTGCACACAAATTCTCTCTTTTTCCATTTGTTCTCCTCTAAACTCTAGCCCTGCAATGAAACTCCCTCATGGCCAGAGCTATTTCTAGTCAGCCCTGTTTACTCTGAATCAGTAGCAACATTCAGCTCTTTGGTTGCTTTATCCATTATCTACCTTTGTCCTCAAAGTTGGGCCATACCTCACAATGGGGTTGGATAGACCTGTAGCTTGGCTTTATGTGACAAGTCGTGTTTGTTATGTGGACACTCAAAAGACCTCTTCAGAGAGTTGTACAGTCAATGTCTGCAGACCCAGATATTGATTAGTCTACCCTGTCAAGTGAAAAGTTTTTGGCACTTCAAAAGCAACCACTTTATGCACATAAAAGCCGAGGGGAATTTTATTTTGCTTTGATTGAGATATTGACCACACAGTCTGACCTCATAGACTGACTCCAGGTGCTGCTATTCAGAGGCACTTTGAATTTCCCTGGAGAGGAGAGGAAATGTTTGAAGTGGTAGCAGAGAGCTTCCAGTGGTTTTGTTCGTGTTGATAATTTCATTCACTATGGCAACTATGAGGTGTTATTGAACCTCTTTAATAATTAAAAAAAAAAGAACATTAGATACATTTAAATGAAGCTGTAAACATCATTTATTTTTGGAATCCATAGTTTGTCTAAATGCTAAAAATGACCTTTAGCATATGAATGGGACTGATTACGTGAACTCACCTACATAAATAGGGCAAGGTTAAAGGGATAGTTCACCCAAAAATGAAAATCTACTCAATTAATTTATTTATACACATCATTTCACAAAGCTAAAGTCAGATGATTCTGTTTTTGCTTCAAATTAAAAAAATTATACAATCTAATTTTAATCAAAAAACTGCTCGTTCTGCGTGTATGCAGTATGTCTGTTTGGATCGTGATTAAAATGAAGTGGTTGCATCTAATTTTAAATGGAAAGAGCACAGGCAAAACTTAGTTTGTTTATAGATTTCTTTTATTTGTATTATTTAGGTATTTGATTTGGAATTTATTTTGATAATTAAATTTAGTTTTGTTAATTGACATTGTAGCATTTGTCTGAGAAATAATAAAATGACACCTTTTCATTTTTAATATGTCTTAAATCTCATTTTGTTAAAAAAAAAAAAGAAAAGAAAATGAGAATCTTATTGTGAATCGTATTGCATTGTGAGTTGAGTGAATCGCTACATCCTATAGGGCTGCCCCCTAATAGTCGACTAACTGTTAAATCAAAGAGATTTGGTCAACCAAAATTTCATTAGTCGCAGAAAAAAATAAATAATTAAAAACAATCCACAGGCTAAGTCACACAGTCTGTGATGGACAGATCGTTAACGGCTGGTCTTTGTGGTAATACAGTACATTGGTCAGAACATCCAAATGCTCTTGCCTTACAGACATGAAAAATACTATATCTATAGAGAGTGAAATGTCTTTTAAATGACTTAATTCAAATGTAAAACAAATATTCTCAAATTATATAATCTGTATAAAACATCCACAGAGGTGCATCCACTACTGCATAGATGACAAGTTAGTGTTGCCGACTTCATCTCTTAACCCGAAAACAAAGAAAGCATTAGAATATCAATAAATTATTAAAATGTTAATGCAGCCTCCTTATTGTTTTGTTGTTGTTGTTGTTGTTTGTTTGTTTTTTTTCCCTGACACATTCATAATCATTACTTCTGCCGGTGTGCTGTGGCAAGCTTTATGTGCGCTTGAGTGCTTATTAGGCTATGTAGCAATTGCAATTAAAGGCTAATTATTATGATTTAAATCGTTTATTAATAAACGTGAAATTAGTCGACTAATTCATAAAAATGAACGACTACTAGTTGACCAGAAAAATCTTTAATCAAGTGCAGCCCTATTACATCCCTTAAAAAAACAAAACAAACAACAACAAAAAACAAGAGCAGTTTGCAGCGTGCTTTCAGAATTCCTCTGAAACCCTCCACTTTCCCCAGCTCCACCTGTATAGATCTGCTACGGGTTAATCATATATTCTACGTGTGCAGCAGCAGTATGTCTTAAAGTATTGGCTGTAACAAGTTCCTGTACTTGCTTTGCAGCAGCAATAATCTACAACAACAGCAATAACCACCAGCAGCAGAAATTCAGCAGAAGCAGCATAGCAGATCTATTCGGCCAAGACCAAATACATTAACATTGTCATATGAATTACCATGCTAATCTTGGTTGTCAAGATCAAAATATATACATACATACATGCATACATGCATTTGTTAATGTTTTAAAGTGTGGAATGGATATTGCCATTGAGATTTTATTGTTGAAGTTTGTGTTGAAATATGGCATCTCACAAGTATGTGAGGACCACTAGATCATCACACAATTGTTTGAGAGTTGTGTTTGGATGCTGACAGTTCAGGAGACCTAGTTCAGACACTTCTCACCTATCAGAGACGTCCTCACCAGAAGCATCTATAGCCTCTGAAATCACACTTAAGATGCTGTGATCCCTCAATCTCCAGTGGCAAAGCTGCTAGATTCAGCTAGAGAGATGCTCGAGAAGCCATGTGATCTGGTTAGCCGTACAGCTACCAAACACATTGGGATGGTTAGCGCTGCTAATTACACAGAGACAGGTATGAAAACAAATGATGAGGCTGTAAAGCCCTTTCTGTTCTTCCATCTGTTAGAATAAGCCTAAACGTCTACTGAATGCATGAACATTTCTGCTTAGCTGAGCTTTGAGTTTGAATCAAGACAGAGCCTTAGGGGACATTTGGTTTCTTGAACATTGCTTAGCAAGGTGGTAAACGAATTCACAAAATGCTGTTCATGAATCTCTGCAACATGCAATTTAATCTAGATCAGATTTTAAAGATGTACGAGGAGCTAGAATTTGATATAATGATATTTAATGCCATAGTACCAAACAGCCAACCTTTTTTCTCTCTGTCTCACTCTCTTCCCCACCCGCAAGCATTTTCCTTAACTAATGAATTACTCTGCACCCCTGAGCTGTCAGTGTGCACTACCAATAAAGCTCTTCTAGTTGACTACAAAGGGATTCACACTATCAGTGACTTCCCACTCAGACATTTCTATCGAAAGCTCTGCCAAGTCTTCCGCTCAGAGGAGCCAATGGCCCAAAGCTCACTTCAACTCTAAACAGGATTGCAGCAGACTGTTGAGTGGCCTTGCATCAATCAGTTATCTTGTGAGGAAGACATTTACAATCCGTTGCTGATGGGGGTTGGATGTGCAAGAATGACAAGAATAATTTTGTTTAATTGAAATATGAGGGGAAAATTTAGGAAGAATTGATATTCATGAGTTTTTTTGTTATGACCTTATGTGGCAATTTTCAGCTGAGGCAACAACAAAGTGCAAAATCCTGATTCAGCACAGTAAATCTGATCAAGCATTACAAAGCAAATTACTGTATGCAGATTTGAAGATGTTGTACAACCAGCAGAGGGTCCTGAGATTTTCTATTAAAGAGATAGTTGACCTAAAAATGAATATTCTGCCATCACTTGGGTCTCTGGTGTCGTTCCAAACTTGTAGGACTGACTTTTCTTCTGTGTAACACGCAAACAAATAATAAATAAATAAATAAATGTTGTTGTTTTTTTATACAATGAAAATTTCAAAACATGAGAGTTTTTTTTGTTTGTTTTTTTATGCCTTCTACACGTTCATAAAGGTTTTGGAATGACATGAGGATGAGCAAATGATGACAGAATTTCCATTTTTGGACGTAACCCTTTAAGGACATAAAATGACACATTTTTGCAGAGCATCTCTGTGCTTGGTATTTTGAACAAGAAATTGCCCTTGAAAAATCAGATGTATATTTTTACTCCGTTTCACTGTGATGTATGTTAGCGCTCTTATGTTCCTGCAGGACCAGTTTAAAGCCCACTTTGTATGATTTTATTATTAGGAGCTGCTTTTCTGGGCAGTTAAAGAGAGAGTGTGCTACTAATTCAAGACAGTGATTCAGTCATTAATGAATGTTTGTTAGGGCAGGAGGGAGCAGGAAGATTTGCGTTTACTGCGTCACCTCTGTGTGGGGAGGCAGGTGGCCTGCAGCAGCTGGCCAACCATTTCACTTCACAGTCACTCCTGACACAGGGAAAAATAACACACACACAAATATATATCTATATATTTGCACACATCAGCTATACATATATAAACTGTTTGTGTGAACTCTATATATCGAAGAATCCTGAAGAAATGGATGATGGTTTCCACAGAATAGATAGCACTGTTTTCAGTAGCCTATTATAAAGAGAAATGTTTCTTGAGTGGATTCTGAAAGATCATGTGGCAATGAAGTCTGGAGTAATGACTGCAGAAAATTCGGCTCTGCAAAGGACACATAACCTTTAAAAATATATTAAAATAGAAAACTGTTATTTTAAATAACAATATTCTTTCGTAATATCAGCATTTTTACTGTATATTTGATCAAATAAGCCTTTGTGAGAATATAAGTATTATTTTCTTTCAGTCTTTTTCAGATCTGAGGCTCTAAATGAGATGACTGTGAGATTATTGAGGTCTGAAAAAAAAAAAATCTAATTTACACATTACCATTATAGCTGTATATTCACCTTTATAACACATTGTCCCATTTGTTTCTATTTTTATTTCTCCAAATAAACTAAGAGAAACTGCCGAGGCAAAGTTGACACTTACATGAGAAATAATTGAGAGGTGAATTTGGTGAGAGGTTTTAGTTTATGGCCCACATAGTGTGACTTGGAGCTCACAATACCTGTTAACATAATCAGGATACATACATGCTAAGCCATTAGTATACCATTAGTTTCTGAATAACCTTTCCCCTCACCAATACTGACACAAAGACTGGGTGTAATAGAAAGCAGATGAAGTGTGATTTCACCTGGAAGAAAGTAACAATGTTTTGTTTTTGTTTTTTTCAGTGTGAGAGACTTGCATGTGATCACTCAAATCCTTCATCAGGACAGTTCACACACTAAAACAATGTTCTGTGTGTGCTCAGGTTTTCTCCTGCTTTCTTTATTTTCTTTAGTTTTTTTCTTTCATTAAGTGTACTTCCATCAGTGTTAGGGCTTGGGGTTGATACTAAAAAGAATTGATTCTTTGAGCTATTGGGAATTGAGAGTTGACTCCAAATTCCTGACTACTACTAGAAGAGCCTTAACAGTTAGTAAAATGGATTAGATTAGGATTAGAGTAATCCTAGTGACTCAAATCTTTTGATTCCGTTCAAAAGACTCACTGATTCATTCAGTTGCTCTTTCGGTAGGTTACATCATTAAGTCAGTGGGCCAGGAAAGTGAGTGAATTTGAACTCAGAAATAATTCAAAATGATTCAGTGATTCACTCATAATACTCAAAAGACACATCTATAGTGTAATGGTGTATCAGAAAGATTCAGGGGAACAAATCTGAATAAATATGTCAATGACGCAGTGATTCGCTCATAATACCTTTGTACCTGCTGCGATCGGATTTATTAACCAAAAGGTGTGATTCAGTATAATGGTTTTTATGTATTTTTGTAGTATGTGTTTGTATGTGTATTTGGTTTTCGCTGGTGTGATAAAGACAAATTTCAACCATGGTTGACAATAAAGATGTGTTGTATTGTATTGTATTATTGTATAGTCATAAACAAAATATTCATTTCATGCTGACCAAATGTTTAAAAATGTAATTTTATTTAAATTTATACACAAATTATTAATTAAGATTTTGTATATCTCTCATGTCTGTGTGCCAAGTATTCGCTGAGTTTCAGTTCATTTTTGTGATCTTCAAAATCAATGCCTCGAGGCCTGTTTCATAAAACAAGTTAACCAAATAAGCCAGGCTTATTTCAGTTAGTCTGACTCATTGTCAAATGATTTGGTTCCATAAAGCAAATTTAACATAGGCCTATATCAAGCTTAGTCACTGTGGCAACTTATGCTGGGAAACTAACCTGATTTAAAGCAGGCTAACTGTCAGGCTAAACTGAGCTCCTCTAACACTGACCAATAGGAACATAATATTACCTCTGACTCTCTCACATACTATTATTTGATATTTTCTTTTTTTTTTTCTTCTTCTTTTTTTTTTAACAGTTTCTAGCCATGCAGCCTTTCTCTCTGGTTTTATGAAAGCTGTACCTTTTATAGTTTGCAGAACAGATAGCAGAACATTATAACATTACAGTCTAAAATTGCTCTTTAATACGATGGCTCAGAAGTGCACAACACAACGCAATTAAAAAAGCAAACATAAACTCACAACACAACGCAATTAAAAAAGCAAACAAAAGCTCACAACACAACGAAATTAAGCGACAACACAATGGACATGCTCCCGACCACTAGAGGGCAGTTGGTCTGCAGAAACAGGCAATTGTGCGCATGTCACAAGTAGGGATGTGCGGGTCTAGTCGACTAAATGGTACAGCTCCTGCTAGTCAGAAGTGGATTACACAAGAGAAAAAAAATACCATAATTTGAACATTACATTTAAAACATTTTAACAATAAGCTAAAATAAAACTTTGGAAAAATAATAAATATCAAATTATGTAAATATTTTTAAAAGCGTATCTGGGCAGAAACCACATTTTTACCTCAGACCTCGCATGCCTTTTCTTCATGTCAGTTGCGGCGAGCTCCAAATGACCAGCGAAGAACCAGCAAGGTGTGGGATTATTTTGAATTAGAAGGAAGCGGAAAAAAATTGTGTGTAAACTGTGTAATGTCAAATTGGCTTACAATAACTCTACTGGAGCGATGCGTAATCGTATTCAGTACAGGCACGTATGCGTTAGCTTGGAGGCTAGCCAAAGCCAGCAAATGTCAATCATGTCATACACTACAACCCGCCGCTGCGGTCCGCGATCCCATTCGCGCCGTCTATTCCTCTAAGACCCACTTCGGTGGTGGAGCGGGATTTCCAGGCTCTTTTCGAAACTGTCTGCTTGCTTGTAGTTATCTCTCTGCGTGCCTGTAACTTCAGTTCCTGCCGAGCACGTTTTTTTTTTTTTTTTTCACGTGCAGAATCGCCTCTAGTCCCGTCCGTAATGTTAAATTCACTGAACAAATACGCATGCTCTGAGTAAGTAAAACGAGTATTGTTTTGTTTTTAGACAATATAGCCAACATGAAGTACATTTGTAAAAGCCATTTTAATGCTATTCCTTGATAAACTTTCCTATTGTTTTTGACTTGTGTTTTAATGTGTTGGCTAAAGTTATATGAAAATGAAGAATTCTCTCAGTCTATTTTCCATTTCTGCATTGCTCCAGCTGATCTGATTAAATAAGCTATGCACTGCTTTATGTTGAGTGTAAGCTCTTCCTTATTTTCTGTTTAACGAGCGCCTACAATTAAATGATAATAACCTGAGGCAAGCATAGGGCATAATCGTGACCTATTTCCCTACTAACAATTCTTGGTTCCCAGAACGTTCTGGGAACGTTATTTTTTTGTTTCCAGAACGTTATTTTTATGGTTTGTTTTTGGTTAGCCAGGAAAGTTTTCTTAACGGAAATAGAACGTTTCCATAACATTATTCTAACGTTCCCAGAACGTTAGTTTTTGGTTTGTATAATGTTATTCTAACGTTCCCAGAACGTTAGTTTTTGGTTTTTAGAATGTTATTCTAACGTTCCCTTAACATATTTACTCCAGTATTATCACTCCACTGTAGGTCAGTAATCATTCAGCACACAAGACCCAGTGTAGTATAAATGGCATGGAAATTATCCGCATGGACGCCTAATCAGTATTGTAAAACCATATCTTGTTTTTATCTATTTAATTAATAAAAAAATAATCTGAGCACATCAACTATCATGTGTAAGATTAAATAAGATTAAATCTGTCCATTACGGGGTAGCTAAGTTACCAATATTTTATTTCTTCAGCACCAAATAAAAATTACTTCACACAATGTATGGTTTATCAAATATGACGTTTATTCACAGATATTAAAAATATAATAAAAAATTACTTGACTTAAAGTAGGATATCAGTACATTCATTTCTTACCACTGAAGTGTACAGTTTGTACAGCGGGACACTCCTCTTTTGATCCATAAACAAAAAAATTCTGGCTTAACATCATGTTCTCTTCATTTAGGCATGTCAACCCAGGTGAAAAAGAAATATATTTAAATTGTGCTTTTTCGGACACACTTAATATATTTATATTATACTATACTAAGTGCATATTAAATGTATTATTTTGAAACAACTTTAAGTATATTAAGTGTATTTCAAGATATGTTTAAGTTCAATTTTAATCTATTTGTAATATATTTAATATATTGAAATTGTGTTAAATTGGAACCACTTTAAGTATATTTAGTGCAATTTAAGTGTATTTCTTAAAATACATTTAAAATGTACTTTTAATACTTCATGAACTACAGTTAAAGTACAGTGAGGAAAATAAGTATTTGAACACCCTGCTATTTTGCAAGTTCTCCCACTTAGAAATCATGGAGGGGTCTGAAATTGTCATCGTAGGTGCATGTCCACTGTGAGAGACATAATCTAAAAAAAAATCCAGAAATCACAATGTATGATTTTTAACTATTTATTTGTATGATACAGCTGCAAATAAGTATTTGAACACCTGAGAAAATCAATGTTAATATTTGGTACAGTAGCCTTTGCTTGCAATTACAGAGGTCAAACGTTTCCTGTAGTTTTTCACCAGGTTTGCACACACTGCAGGAGGGATTTTGGCCCACCTCCACACAGATCTTCTCTAGATCAGTCAGGTTTCTGGCCTGTCGCTGAGAAACACGGAGTTTGAGCCCTCCAAAGATTCTCTATTGGGTTTAGGTCTGGAGACTGGCTCGGCCACGCCAGAACCTTGATATGCTTCTTACAGAGCCACTCCTTGGTCATCCTGGCTGTGTGCTTCGGGTCATTGTCATGTTGGAAGACCCAGCCTCGACCCATCTTCAATGCTCTAACTGAGGTAAGGAGGTTGTTCCCCAAAATCTCGCAATACATGGCCCCGGTCATCCTCTCTTTAATACAGTGCAGTCGCCCTGTCCCATGTGCAGAAAAACACCCCAAAGATGATGCTACCACCCCCATGCTTCACAGTAGGGATGGTGTTCTTGGGATGGTACTCATCATTCTTCTTCCTCCAAACACGTTTAGTGGAATTATGACCAAAAAGTTCTATTTTGATCTCATCTGACCACATGACTTTCTTCCATGACTCCTCTGGATCATCCAAATGGTCATTGGCAAACTTAAGTCGGGCCTGGACATGTGCTGGTTTAAGCAGGGGAACCTTCCGTGCCATGCATGATTTCAAACCATGACGTCTTAGTGTATTACCAACAGTAACCTTGGAAACGGTGGTCCCAGCTCTTTTCAGGTCACTGACCAGCTCCTCCCGTGTAGTTCTGGGCTGATTTCTCACCTTTCTTAGGATCATTGAGACCCCACGAGGTGAGATCTTGCATGGAGCACCAGTCCGAGGGAGATTAACAGTCATGTTTAGCTTCTTCCATTTTCTAATGATTGCTCCAACAGTGGACCTTTTTTCACCAAGCTGCTTGGCAATTTCCCCGTAGCCCTTTCCAGCCTTGTGGAGGTGTACAATTTTGTCTCTAGTGTCTTTGGACAGCTCTTTGGTCTTGGCCATGTTAGTAGTTGGATTCTTACTGATTGTATGGGGTGGACAGGTGTCTTTATGCAGCTAACGGCCTCAAACAGGTGAATCTAATTTAGGATAATAAATGGAGTGGAGGTGGACATTTTAAAGGCAGACTAACAGGTCTTTGAGGGTCAGAATTCTAGCTGATAGACAGGTGTTCAAATACTTATTTGCAGCTGTATCATACAAATAAATAGTTAAAAAATCATACATTGTGATTTCTGGATTTTTTTTTTTAGATTATGTCTCTCACAGTGGACATGCACCTACGATGACAATTTCAGACCCCTCCATGATTTCTAAGTGGGAGAACTTGCAAAATAGCAGGGTGTTCAAATACTTATTTTCCTCACTGTAGATGTGAAGCATCATTTTAATGTGCTTCAAGTACATTTCAATTGTATTTCAGCTCATTAGAAATGCATTAGCATTACACTACTAGTATATTATATTATATTTATTAGTATTATATTTTTCAGTATATACAGACACGTACACTATGATATCTAGAAAACTTTAATGTATTACATATTGTGTACATTACAAATATTCATAAAGTACATTTTAAAAAGTACAGCGGCTTATATACTTTGGTGAAAAACAAAAAAATATACTATTAAATGTATTAAAAATGTACTTGAAATACAAGTATGTTTATAGTATATTTGTATTACTACAAACATACTCAAGTACATTTTAAAACATTATACAAAAAACATTATAATAAATTAAAAAAAAAGACAAATGCTATGGAAAAGCTATCTTATCCATTTGTAGAACATTTCAGTTATACCTGTATTACTGAAAAGTTACGAATTTTACATCAATGAATAAATAAAAATTGCAATGCAATTTTCTGAAGAAAAAAACAAAAAATTACAGAAAAACTAAGTGCAGAAGTGAATAGATGTGTGTGCAAAGAATGAAGATGATAAAGTTCAAGCAACAGAATAGGGAGGGATGGAGGGGGTTTTGGAGGTGGACGAGGAGATGGCGTAGGGATGGTGAGAGGCAAAGGTGCGGGATGATGGCAGGATGTGGTGAAGGGATGGTGATGGGAGGATGACGATGATGCCCTGGCGGCTTAGATGGAGTTTGGCACATGGCACAGCCCCAGAGCATCCCAGTGCTAATAATACACGGCGGAGTCGAGGGATGGAGGGGGCCAAGATGTAGATGGTGTGGCTGCCGACATCTGGGGGCCGACTGATGGAGACAGAGCTGGTGGATCCGAAGGCGCAGACGGAGGGCCGATGGAGCTGAGCGTCGTCACAGGTTCCGGAAACCTGGGCACAGCCTAGTCGTCCTGGCATACAATATTTTGCACAAGTGCCTTGCAGCTTTAGAAAAGAACAAAACAGAAACAAAATTAGATAACAGATTTTTACATGAATGACTGAAAGGAAGCACAAATTAGCCACCTGGAATGGACACATTGCTAACATTTTTCTTCCAAGATTGACCGAATCATCCTCCATTAGGCCTGATTCAAAAATCTCTATAACAGGTGATACGATATTAAAATATACTTACTATTCCTTTGCTTGTCTCTGCACTCAGATTTCAGTTTGTCTTCTATAGCAGCTGATCTGAAAAACAACAAATGTTATTATTTCTCACATGCAAAAAAAAAAAGGCAAATGATGATTGATGATTTGTTTTCTATTTAACAATGACAGAACAATGTACAAAAAACCTTCCAGCCTCAGCAGTTTCAGATGTACTGTATGCTCTCTTACAAGCAGCCCTTCTTACAATTTGATCTTTGTTCTTATCTGTAATGAGAAATATATATTAGAAAATAAAGTCATTAAGGTTGTCAAGCTTGAACAAATATAAACACCAATCAACCAACACTACCACAGTTTGCTGATCAGCTCAAGACAAAGTAACTGTATGTTCATAATCATGGTTTTTCAAAGATCATTAACATCATTACAATGAAGCCAAATTGTTCAGGAAATCAGAAATAAATACACTTCATGTTGTAAATAAAAACTGTTAATGTTGTACATGTTATAATGACTAATTTTATTTTATTAACTTTTTTTCTGCCAATGGATTTGTCAAAAACACGACTGGTACAGACAAACAACGTTAATTAAATACAAATCTTACCTGAAGTCACAGTTAGGTACCAAAGCCAGACACCATACACGCTTGCAGAAGCTGGTAAAAATAAGAACATACCACTATATTTTCTAATTAATTTCATAGTTCCCCCAAAACAATTTGAATTATGTCATCACTCACCCTTAAGATACTCCAAACCATCTACGACTTTCGTTCATCTTCAAAAGAAAATCGGAGATATTTTAATGAAATCTGAGAGATTTATGTCCCTCCGATGAAAAGATTCATCAAAGATGTTCACGTTTCAAAAAGTTAATCGCAAAAAAACATCGCCAAAGTAATCAATATGAATTGCGTGGTTTCCTCCAAGTGCTCTAAAGAGACACGATCGCTCTATACAGTATAATACTGTTTAAATTTAGACTTATATTCACATTCACATATATGATCACTTGCCGGATCAGTAAAATACTATAAAGTAAAACTGTATTTTTTGTATGTTGGATCATATTTAAGAATTATCATAAAATTATCAAAATATGTGTAATAAGCATTTTCCTAGAAATAAAAATGGTCTGTTCATTTCTGTCACTGTTTTTGTTACTGTTTCTTGAGGAGCTGTGTTATTTTATAAATAAATAAAACCCTGTTATAAATAAAATATTGATTGATTTGTCCTTTCACTGTCTTTGTCTATCAATAAACATATAATATAACTATATAATAAAAAAATCCAAGCCTAAAATTACAAAGCAAGTTTGTTCATTTTTACTCCAATTTTGACTTTGCTGGTATAATTGTTTTTCCTAGGCAGACTTGACATATTGGTCTAATATTTGTATAAGAAGATTGGTCAAAAAGGACACAATGATATAAAGTGAAAGCAAATAACATTTTGAATATGAATGATTAATGTTAGTTTAAAATATTAAGGTAGTATATTTTAATTTTCTTGTATTTTTTATTTAAATTGTTTTAATTCATTTTGAAATAGTTATCCTCTTTGCTAAAGCTTTTTCTGGCACAAAAATAAACAATCAAAAACTATTCAAGAGTGTGTACACAGTGTTAATGTCTAAAGTGTCATATGTTACAAAAGTATAGTCAGTAACACTACAGTCTAATCTAAAGGGTTAACTCAAAATACATAAATACAACAAGGTATTGTATTTTATGAAGATTAGACTCCAAAAAAATAAATTAAATTAAATTAAAGCATAACCAACTCTTTATTATCTTTATTACTACATTCAGTATTATGGAAAAGAACCATCGTGACAGAAATTAAAAGGAATAATTTGAGACCAGAAATGCATCACATAACTATACGAGTAAATAATAATAATAATAATAATAATGACTATGCACCCGTTTGTAAGGAAGGTTGTAAATTAACTAATTTCTCTGCCCAAAGCTGTCACGTCACGTGACAAAAGAACGAACGACTCAAACCCGAAGACTCGGGAGGTGAACGAATCAATTCTCTTTCCGGCTCTGACTGCATAGGTTACTGTATGAGGCTGTCACGTGATGAACGAACGACTCAAACCCGAAGACTCGAAACAGGTGAACTAATCAATTCTCTTTCCGGCTCTGACTGCATAGGTTAGTGTATGAGGCTGTCACGTGATGAACGAACGACTCCAAACCCGAACTAAGGTGAACTAATTCAGTGCAGAACCTATAGGATGTTGCGCATGCGCGACTGAACGAATCACTCCCTGAGACGTCTTGTTTCCTTTCGAGGGAACTTCGAACTTCGTCCTCTAGGGGTCGCTATGAGGAACACCGTCAGCGTGACCCGTGTCTGAAGCATATATACAAAAACACCACATGTTGGCGACAGCCTATGACGTCACTACCGGCACGACCACAGTATAAAGTGGCGCCGGGAAAATACGTCATTCTCTTCTTCATCTTCAGTGACTCTTTTGTTTGAAGCGTGTATTCTACAGGTAAGAAACGATTTCCTACTATGGCGAGCACTAGCAAGGCGTTTAAGAGATGTGTTCATCCGTGTCCTCGTTATTTGACACCTGATGACACACACGATCTTTGCGTCTTTTGTTTGGGCGAGGAGCACGCACGCGATGTGCTCGAGGGGGCAATCTGCGTGCACTGTGAGCTTTTTTCTATGAAAAAGCTCCGCTCTCGTCTGTCTCTCTTTTCGAGGAAGGAGGGACAGCCGTCTGCTTCCCGCGGCTCAAGACCCACTGCTGCTGAGGCACGGAGGATAATGAGCTTGTGGGGCTCGCAGGCGGAGCTGGCTCGTGAGTTAGAGAGGGGGCTTTCCTTCTCGCGCTCGTCGGCCGCGAACGAGAGTGAGTCGCTGGATGACGATGATGCGATCTCTCTGACATCATCTGATCCAGTGGCTAGTGCTCTGCTGGGTTATGCCCAGGAAGAGCAGGAGATGTCTGAGGGCAAAGAAGTTGAGACTGAGCCCTCGCAATCCTCCTGCCCTGCGTATGACGAACTGTTGGGAGGTTATGGAACGCGCCACGGCGAGGCTTGACGTCTCGATGAGCGTTATCTTTCTGGCCATAGCCCCCCAGCTCGAGTGAGCCTTCCATTTCTTCCTGATCTCCATGCAGAGGTTGAGAGGGAATGGAAAAAGCCGTTTTCCTCTCGCATTCATAGGTTTCAGCATACCAGTTATGCTAACATTGAGGGGATGCGTGAAAACGGCTATGAGGGGATGCCCCCTGTGGAAGAGACGCTGGCCAGCTATCTCTCTGTGGGCGAGACATCCTCTCTCAAGGCTCCCTCCTTGCCATCTAAGCCCCTTCAGGAAACATCTCGCTTAAATGGCAGGGCATACGCAGCAGCAGGTCAGGCTGTTGCTTCGTTGCACACGATGGCGGTGCTTCAGGCATACCAGGCTGATCTGCTGAAGGACCTGGATAAGGGTCAGGGCTTGTCACCTGATGAAGTAGCTGAGCTGCGCCGCACCACGGATTTGGCTCTCCGTGCTACTAAGCAGGCCGCCACTGCTATGGGCAGGTCTATGGCGGCCATGGTGGTAACGGAGAGACATCTGTGGGTGAATCTGGCAGATGTTGGGAGGAAAGAGAAGGGCTTTCTTCTCGATGCTCCAGTCTCGCCTTCCGAGCTTTTCGGTACCTCCGTCGAGACGGTGGTCGAGAAATTTAGGGAGGCGAAGGCGCGCTCAGCGGCCTTCAAAACCTTCATTCCAAGAAGGTCCAGGTCTGAGCCCGAACAACGCAGGGGTCCTGGCCCATCTCCATCTGGGGATCAGAGATGGGCACAGAAAGCTAGTGTCGCGACTCGTGCCCCTCCCCCGCCTGCGGGTAGGGCTAGAGGGAGGTAGTCAAAGAGAGGTAGGCAAGACTTGAGGGAGGTGATCCAGACGAAGCGTTCTCAACGCTCTCGTCCGGACCAGAGTAAGAATTGAACATCTACTCCCTTTCCTCGGGGGGCCTGTCATCTGCCCTTATCTTCCCCTCTCTAATTCCCCTGCAACCACCGTTTTATTCCACCTGACCGAGGTTGGGTGGGGACCAAGATAGAAACCTGCGCTTTAAAATCATTGCAGTCTCTATGCTGGACTTATGATGTTTTGGTTAAGTTCTATGTTTCATAGAAACTACCTTACTGATGGTCTGGACCCGACTCTTCGGATTTCGCCTCCGGGACTGATCTCATGCGCAGGAACCATGGATGGGTGAGTACGATCCAGTTTTACTGGTATTTATGTGTTCCACACTTGCAACACTGCAGTTCCAGGACCTGTGGGTCTTTTTACTTCAGTTTCTTTGGTTGAGAAGGTGCAGAGCTATCTGAGGATATCTATGTATTAGCTTAGAGACTGCTCCCCTTCTGAGGGTTTTTAAGTAGCAATCTCCCTGAGCCCTTGCCTAGAGTGTGCGTCTCCCCTGCTAGGGTTTAAGTATAGAGCCCAGAAGTTTTGTGTGGCAGCTTCTCTGGTGGGCTTACCGGTTTTTAGGCCAGTGGTCGCTTTCCAGAGTTCTGTCATTCGGCCCTTTGCTCTCCTTGTTGGTCGAGCTGGCATTGCTCCCCTCACCTTTGAGGGTCACCTATGAGCATGCTGCTCCCATCTGAGCGTCTGAGATTCCGCTCATGCTGAGAGTTGAGTTCTCCGCTCTCCAGAGCTATGTTATTGGTCGAGCTAGCATCGCTCCCCTCACCATTGAGGGTCACCTATGAGCATGCCGCTCCCATTTGAGTGTATGAGATCCCTCTCATGCTGAGAGTTGAGTTCTCCGCTCTCCAGAGCTCTGTCATCAGCAGCCTCAGGTTGTTAGGCCTCTCTTGCCTCCCTGTTGGGTTGCTCTCCTTGTTGGTAGAGTTAGCATTGCTCCCCTCGCCATAGAGGGTCACCTATGAGCATGCCGCTCCCTTCTGAGCGTCTGAGTTCCTCTCATGCTGAGAGTTGGGTTCTCCGCTCTCCAGAGCTATGTCTGTTGGTCGAGCTAGCATTGCTCCCCTCTCCATAGAGGGTCACCTATGAGCATGCCGCTCCCTTCTGAGCGTCTGAGATCCCTCTCATGCTGAGGGTTGAGTTCTCCGCTCGCCAGAGCTCTGTTATCAGCAGCCTCAGGTTGTTAGGCCTCTCTATGCCTCCCTGTTGGGTTGCTCTCCTTGTTGGTAGAGTTAGCATTGCTCCCCTCATCATAGAGGGTCACCTATGAGCATGCCGCTCCCTTCTGAGCGTCTGAGTCCCCTCTCATGCTGAGAGTTGGGTTCTCCACTCTCCAGAACGGTGTTTCAAATCCATGTTATGGTGAGTGCGCACGCTAGTCTCTGTGCACTTTCTGAAAGCCACGTTGTGGTAAGATAGCACACCAAGTGTTTTGCGATCTTTCTAAAATCCTGTATGGTATGGGTTACGCGCTGCGGCTTCGTGCCCTTTCTTTGAGTCGGTCAGGTCCCGGTTTTCACCTTGGGCCCCACTCTACCTATGTATCCCCAGTGATACTGACTTGAACAGGGTGTTGCTACCAAGGATCTGTTGAGACAATTCCTTCAGCGAGCTCATGCAGAGCAAGCAGTAGCCCTTGGGTGACAGGCCAAGGCCTAGTTACTATTCTAGGCGCTTGGTCGTATCCCCTTAAAGGAATCTCTGCTAATGTGATTCCAAGCCTTTGAGCTCTACCCTGGGTCCAGGAGGCCCGGCCCCTAACAGGTAAGTTCTGGGGTATGCAGCTCAGGTTTTTGGCCGAAGGGGATAATGTCACTGACAGCCGTCGAACCGTCCCAGGGGCAGCTCCCTTAGCCGGGTAGAGTTGGTAGTTAGTGCTCGCCTTTTTGTGCTTGGCTTGCACTCCCCTCAGCATGGTGGCGTGGGTATTCCTTTCCCCATAGCGACCCCTAGAGGACGCAGTTCGAAGTTCCCTCGAAAGGGAACGTCTCAGGTTACATATGTAACCATGGTTCCCTGAGTAGGGAACGAGACACTGCGTCCTCTAGGTTCGTTGCCATGCTTCGGACGCAAGCTTCAGACGAAGAAGTGAATGACGTATTTTCCCGGCGCCCCATTATACTGTGGTCGTGCCGGTAGTGACGTCATAGGCTGTCGCCGGCCAACATGTGGTGTTTTTGTATATATGCTTCAGACACGGGTCACGCTGACGGCGTTCCCCATAGCGACCCCTAGAGGACGCAGTGTCTCGTTCCCTACTCAGGGAACCATGGTTACATATGTAACCTGAGACGTTCTTAACGAGTCACATTAAAGATTCGTTCAAAATGAACGAATCGTTCAAGAACGACCCATCACTACTCGCAACAGCTTCATAAATCAAATATGATGTGCGTGCAAATGTCCCTTGAATGTGAATATGTCTAAATTTAAACAGTTATATTATATAGAGCGATCCTGTATCTTTTGAGCATTTGGAGGAAACCACGCAATTCATATGGATTACTTTGGCGATGTTTTATTTTTATTTTTTAGCGATTAACTTTTTGAAACGTGAACATCGGTGAATCGTCTTTCATCGGACGGACATACATATTTAATTAAAATATCTCCGCTTTCCTTCCGAAGATGAACGAAAGTCTTAGATGGTTTGGAGCATCTTAAGGGTGAGTGAATTCAAATTGTTTTGGGGGAACTATGAAATTAATTAGAAAATATAGCGGTATGTTCTTATTTTTACCAGCTTCTGCAAGCGTGTATGGTGTCTGGCTGTGGAACCTCATTGTGACTTCAGGTAAGATTGGAAATTTAATTAACGTTATTTGTCTGTACCAATGTTTTTGACACATGCATTGGCAGGGAAAAAAAAGTCTTTATAACATGTACAACATTAAAAAATTTATTTGCAAATTTATTTCTGATTTCCTGAACAATTTGACTTCATTGTAATGATGTTAATGATCTTTGAAAATTATCAAACAGGTGTGCACATCCCAAACACCCAGATCGGGATCAGGTGCAGAACAACTAAGTAATTTAAACGGAAAAAAAAAAGATTGAAGTTCGCACACTGAAAAGTAGCTGTTCAGGATTAATTTATTATTATAAATTAATCCTGAACAGCTACTTTTCAATGATCTTTGAAAAACCATGATTATGAACATACGATTACTTTGTCTTGAGCTGATCACCCAACTGTGGTAGTGTTTGTTGATAGGTGTTTATATTTGTTCAAGCTTGACAATCTTATCACCTTTATTTTCTAATATATATTTCTCATTACATATAAGAACAAAGATCAAATTGTAAGAAGGGTTGCTTATAAGAGAGCATACAGTACATCTGAAACTGCTGAGACTGGGAAGGTTTTTGACTATATTACCGACCAGGTACATTGTACTCAGCGTACTGTCATTTTTAAAAAGAAAACAAATTATCAATCATCATTTGCTTTTTGTATGTGTGTGTGTGTGAATATTAACATTTGTTGTTTTTCTGATCAGCTGCTATAGAAGACAAACTGAAATCTGAGTGCAGAGACGGGAATAGTAAGTATATTTTAATGTCGTATCTCCTCTGTTATAGAGATTTTTGAATCAGGCCTAATGGAGGGTGATTCGGTCAATCTTGGAAGAAAAACGTTAGCAATGTGTCCATTCTAGGTGGCTAATTTGTGTCATTCAGTCATTCATTCTGTTATTTATTTATTTATTTTTTGGATGACTAACTTATTTTATTTTTTAATCGTGGCAACAGAGGTGAAGAGAGTGTATGTTAGCATTACCACAACATACATATTCATGTGAAATACCCTAGGTTACAATAAACCACAATCAACATACCCTGTAATACTCACAGGTTGCTTTATTGAAATAATTTATCAAATAATATCAGTGAGTTTGTACTTGAACTCTGCTCACTGTAAGTGCTGTTGTTGGGCTTCTAATCATATGTTCAATGTAACTCATAGAGTGGTGTACAGTGACGACAGACAAGAGGATAAGAATGAACAATCATATGTCAAGCTTGATGAGGATATTGTCAAAAGGTAAACTAAATTCTAATGAATATCAATGCAAATTATTATACATCATGGATGCAAAACTGTTATTGGCTAATTTTATATCAATTATTTTTCCCTTTCACAGATCCTGTGATAAAGCAATCTTCAAATACTAGTGTCTGAATTGCAAGCCCTTAGTTGCAGAACATGCAAGTTGTACTCGAAGAAGTGACCTTGTCCCACCGGCTCCCCCTTGGTCAGTCGTCACTCTACTCCTGCCACAGACTTGCAGGCCGTCTGCTGCGCTCCAATCCTCCACTTCTTTGGCTGTAGTGGGTTTTTCCCATCGGGTACACCGTGGTTCTCGGTCACACCGTCATCACTCCAGTCCTCGGGTACTCTGGCTCCACCAATGATGCTCGTCCCTGCGGCTGTGCCCAGGTCTCAGGAACCTCCATTGGCCCTCCGTCTACACCTTCGGGTCCACCAGCTCTGTCTCCATCGGTCAGACCCCAGATGTCGGCAGCCACACCATCTACATCTTGGCTCCTCACTCCCTCGATTCCGCTGTGTGTTGTCAGCACTGGGATGCTCTGGGTCTGTGCCATGTGCCAAACTCCATCTAAGCCGCCAGGGCATCATCGTCATCCTCCCATCACCATCCCGTCACCACATCCTGCCATCATCCCGCACTTTTGCCTCTCACCATCCTTACGCCATCTCCTCGTCCACCTCCAAACCAGTCAACACGTGAGATCACGCGATGATCACAGTGACGATCACAGTGACATCACACTGAGTAATATGTGAGCTCATTGTGAATTCAAAATGTTGAGCAGGTTGAGAGGAGGCAGCTCAAATATCAGTCGCTGGGGGACATTCTACTTCCTGTTCCTCAACATTATCACAGTGATATCACAGTGCTCTCACGTGATGAGCTCATGATTGCACGCCCAGCTAACAGATTTCTGTTATAAGAACCTTCTCCAAACATTTACATTTACATTTAGTCATTTTGCAGACGCTTTTATCCAAAGCGACTTACAATTTGGGGAACACATGAAGCGATTCATCTTGAAGAGGCAATTCGACAAAGGAAGTGCTTGTAACACCAAGTCTCAGGCATTGTTTAAATAAGTACAAGCTAGCAAGGGAAGGAATAAGTAAGGAGAAAGATTTTTTTTTTTTTTTTTTTTTATGTGTAGGTTGAAGTCAAGTAGTGTCGAAAGAGATGAGTTTTCAGCTGTTGCTTGAAGATTGACAGGGATCCAGTACTCCGAATATGGGTGCACAGAGACTAAACATACAACTGACTTCCAGACACAGCCTTCGATGAAATCAACTGAAATAAAATAATACATTAAATCTCTCATGATCTCAGCAGAGAATGATTAAACAACTCCACAAACAGCATCACCTGCTCCACTCATTACTAACCAGACTGACTTTATTTCTGATATCTACAAAAGTGCGTATTGAGAATTAGATGTTTTATTGTTTCGTTTGATGTTACCATCAAAGTGATTAGTGTTTGCTTTAGTTGGGCTCTTGACCCTTGACTTTATAACATTATATTTTTTGGGCTGCTGTAACTGTGTTTGTAAAGCACATTTGTTATGGCAGGTAACACCAAAAAGATACTGCAACCAGGTGATATTGGTTTGTTGTTGATGATAACAACAAAATCATCACCTAGGTTCAGTATGCAGTCTTTGTGAAGTGTTATTAATCTGAATGTTTTAATTATAACAGTTTTTTTTATTATGCAGTGTAGAGTCAAACAGTGTAATTTATGAATGATTTTAAAAGCATAAGTTACAAACATTTTGAACTATGGTGTCATTTAAAAACAAAGAGAGACATCAAGAATCAGTGTATGAATCTCAACAATGGTGACAGTCAAAAGCTTCATGCTGAAATGCATGCTGGGTATCTAGTCTCTGTGCAGTGAGTGCACTTTGACCTTACATTAGGCTTGTTTGAGATGCGCCTCACCTCGCCTGAAATGTAGGCGAGAGTAGGCGGCCGCAGTGAGGGGAGGAGTGAAATAAGAGCAGTCAAGACGGACAGTTCTGACCTCTCGAAGTGGAACAGATACCAACGAGATCAAAGGCAGATCAAAGGCGTTATTCTCACTCATATGCTGTGCTGCTGACATGATATAATTTCAGTTCTGTTGCTTTTATATGAATATCAATATGATGAACAAGACACTCAAAGTGCTTGCTATTTAATTCCATACGAAATGCGTATTTTTCATCCATTTCTACTTCAATACAAACGTGTATTTTAGATTTTTATAGAAATATGGCAACAATCACATATCTCACCCAGAGATCGCACTGTCATAGTGTTTGGGAATATTCATGCATAATTTAGATACATAATCGCATGAAATCAGATTTAAAAAATAAAACATTTGAGAAGAGAACGCAGCATCAAGGTTGTCTGAACTAGTGATGGGAAGTTCGGATCATTTTACTGACTCGGACCTTTGAGTCTCGTTCAGCAAAATGAACGAATCTTTTTTCGAGTCATTTCGTTCATTTTAGCAAATATAATTAAAATGTTACCTGCTACTTCCCTAACACATCTACTACTTATGCAAACGTTGATCACACTACAAACAATACAAAACTAATGCTATAAGAAACAGAAAAGATTAATTCATTGTTTACCTGAGTCTTGAGTAGCTCACCTCTTATCTGACAAGTCTTCGGGTTTGAGTCGTTCGTTCATCACGTGACAGCCTCATACACTAACCTATGCAGTCAGAGCCGGAAAGAAAATTGATTAGTTCACCTGTTTCGAGTCTTCGGGTTTGAGTCGTTCGTTCATCACGTGACAGCCTCATACACTAACCTATGCAGTCAGAGCCGGAAAGAAAATTGATTAGTTCACCTGTTTCGAGTCTTCGGGTTTGAGTCGTTCGTTCATCACGTGACAGTCTCATACACTAACCCAGTGGTTCCCAAACTTTTTCTGCCGGGCCCCCCTTTTGCAGAATAAAAAAAAATGAAGGTACGTTTGATTCATAGAATGAATGTATGAACAGAAAACGCGCGTACGCGTCTCTTTCAGATGGGAAATCTATGAATCGCAAATGGTCTTCAACTTGCGCGCAATTGAATGGTTTCAGCTCTCTGCCTTGTAAACGACTCCTAATTAATGTCATTAACATATAAAATATTACCAATCATTAAGAGCGAGCTGCAAGAACAGCTTACATTTAAAAAAAAAAAAAAACCCTGCAATACTCCTACAATAAAAAGTGCGTACGTCTGCTCGGACCCTGACGTGACGCTAAGCACTTTTCCACGTCAAAGACCGTCTTTATAAATATGAGCGCTGGCGTGGATTTAAGCGTACGCACGCTCTAAGATCAAATCTGAGCGTACGCACGCTTTATGAAAGAAGCCCGTGATATTTTAAGTAGATTCATCATCTACTTTACGTTTACCTGGCACTTGTTGTCTTTTCAAAAACTTGTCCATGGTTAGAGCAGAATGCGTCATTCATTCATAATTTTATTCGGCTAACAGCAATTATCATTTATGATTAATCAATTGCACCATTTAGTGGTCTGTTATTTAACGACAACAACCGCTAGAACTGATAACAGACCGCTGCAGCGGGGACTGAGATGCGTCTCGAGGTAATACAATATGATGAAATTCATATTTTGTGCTCATTTATTTACATATGTGAAATTACCCAAATTACCCATAATTACCCAGATAATTTCACAGTGGGGTCTTGTATCACCCTGAAACCATTTATTTTTACATAAAAATCTAGGGATGCACCGAAAAGAACATTATTGGCCGAAACCGAAACTGCTTTGTAATATTTTTTTTATTATTTTATTAAATAATATAAAGTCATTTTTGTAAGACTTTTTAAATTAACTCAATTTTAATGATACTGAATTTAAAAATCACAAGCCAATAAAATAACCACGTTTATTGAAAGTAACACAATAAAATTGGACAGAAAATATAGCCTATTAATATTAAATATCAATCAATATATAATTTTTATTCAGTTCTATTAAACAGAATCGGATATAACTTTTTTTATAGTCCTACAAAGCTATTATTATCAGAGCACGTGAGCAGAGCATCGCGTCACGAGAGGGTGGCGTCATTTTACCACCGTTGTGCAGTACAGCTGTACTACAGCATGTTGCATCACAATAGCGCTATTGCAAAAAGGAACAAGTATACATTGAAATTTTCTGTCGGCGCGTTATTTGAGCAGACTTTGCTTTGCGCACATTCATAGAGCGGAATATTCAGCGGAGTGTCACGACGGCAGTGATTAGAGAGAGAGAGAGAGAGAGAGCGCGCGCTGAATACTGCCGGGCGGCGCGGCAGATATTTTCGGCTCATTGGACCGTTTTTCTCTTTTGAAATTTCGGTGCATCCCTATAAATATCGGCTGACTGTATGTACACTAGCCTTGCCGCGCCCCCCAGTTTGGGAACCACTGCACTAACCTATGCAGTCAGAGCCGGAAAGAGAATTGATAAGTTCACCTGTTTCGAGTCTTCGGGTTTGAGTCGTTCGTTCATCACGTGACAGCCTCATACACTAACCTATGCAGTCAGAGCCGGAAAGAGAATTGATTCGTTCACCTCCCGAGTCTTCGGGTTTGAGTCGTTCGTTCTTTTGTCACGTGACCACTTGCCGGATCAGTAAAATACTATAAAGTAAAACTGTATTTTTTGTATGTTGGATCATATTTAAGAATTATCATAAAATTATCAAAATATGTGTAATAAGCATTTTCCGAGAAATAAAAATGGTCTGTTCACTTCTGTCACTATGTTTTTGATACTGTTTCTTGAGGATCTGTGTTATTTTATAAATAAATAAAACCCTGTTATAAATAAAATATTGATTGATTTGTCCTTTCACTGTCTTTGTCTATCAATAAACATATATTATAACTATATAATAAAAAAAAATACAAGCCTAAAATTAAAGCACTTATAGTTTGTTCATTTTTACTCCAATTTTGACTTTGCTGGTATAATTGTTTTTCCTAGGCAGACTTGACATATTGGTCTAATATTTGTATAAGAAGATTGGTCAAAAAGGACACAATGACATGAAGTGAAAGCAAATAACATTTTGAATATGAATGATTAATGTTAGTTTAAAATATTAAGGTTATGATCTGGCTCTGTGGCTTTAGTATATTTTAATTTTCTTGTATTTTTTATTTAAATTGTTTTAATTCATTTTGGAATAGTTATCCTCTTTGCTAAAGCTTTTTCTGGCACAAAAAATAAACAATAAAAAACAATTCAAGAGTGTGTACACAGTGTTAATGTCTAAAGTGTCATATGTTACAAAAGTATAGTCAGTAACACTACAGTCTAATCTAAAGGGTTAACTCAAAAGACATAAATACAACAAGGTATTGTATTTTATAAAGATTAGACTCCAAAACAATTAAAATTAAATTAAAACATAACCAACTCTTTATTATCTTAATTACTACATTCAGTATTATGGAAAAGAACCATCATGACAGAAATTAAAAGCAATAAGTTGAGACCAGAAATGCATCACTGTACAAGTAAATAATAATAATAATAATAATAATAATGACTATGCACCCGTTTGTAAGGAAGGTTGTAAATTAACAAATTTATCTGCCCAAAGTTGTCATGTCACGTGACAAAAGAACGAACGACTCAAACCCGAAGACTCGGGAGGTGAACTAATCAATTCTCTTTCCGGCTCTGACTACATAGGTTAGGTGACGAACGAACGACTCAAACCCGAAGACGCGAAACAGGTGAACTAATTCCATTACAGAACCTATAGGATGTTGCGCATGCGCGACTGAACGAATCACTCCCTGAGACGACTCGTTCTTCCCGAGTCACATTAAAGATTCGTTCAAAAAGAACGAATCGTTCAAGAACGACCCATCACTACCCTGATAGCACACATACATCTCGGAGACGTCTATTTGACGTCTGTATTTACATCTGCAAGACGTATTTTTTAGGGTGTTTGCTCATCTGCAATACGTCTATAGGATGTTTCCTTTTAGATGTCAAATAGACGTCTATTAGATGTCTTTAAGATGTTTATCATTTATAATGTATGTAAAACTGGCATCTGAAAGACGTCTGTCAGACGTTTATAGACAGCAGATGCTTTCCAGATCAAGAGATCTTTAACAGACATCTTGCAGACATTCGTGTGCTATCAGTGTCGCGGTTTGCATTTATGGGTAAAATCACATAGCCGCGGTTTGTGTTTTTTTTTGGGCAACTTTTATAATATACCGCGGCTGCCTGAAGTGAAGATAGATCCTTGAAGTGTATAATACTTGGAATATATACCTGGCAAAGAACGGAGAGACGGATGTCACAAGCTATTACATGACATGAGTTTCACCCACAGCATAAGATGTTAAGGCTTTTACACAGCAGAAATACAGACGACAACAGCCAGTCACAGCATGCCTCTTATGAGGCTGCATGTTCCGAGTGTCTCTGTTTATATGAATAGCATAGTTTTTTTTTTTTTTCTACTACACAAACTCAAGCACACGTGAAGCTCACAGTAATTTCTGTGTCACACCTTATCAACTGTATTATCTCCAGAGCCAAAACATATCAAAACATTCAGTTAAAACACGTTCATTTAAAAATCGATTACACATTAAGATAAATATTCTGGCGTCTCGAGGAAGTATCGGTGTTTCACTGCCAAGACTGCATTTCCATTGTGGCGTGGCTTAATTTCGTTGTTGTGAGCTTTCAATAATTTAAAGATAAATTAAAATGTTGTATGCCTTCATTTGAAAACCAGAACACAGAATTTTTGAGGAAAAATAAAACATTTCATAAGGCTATTTTAAGAATAAATTTGAATAAACTAAGTTTTTATGCATTCAAATAATTAGACATACTACACCAGAATTTAATAACAATAAAACATATGGTGAAAGAAAATAAAACACCCACTTATGAAAGAGGATACAAATTTTAAATTTCTTGAAGTCTTTAACAACCTAGAATAAATTAATAGAAATGATGATTCTGTCTGAGCTGCGCATTTTAAAACAAACATGCACTAGTGTAAATGTAGCCTAACAGATGTGTAAACTGAAAACTATTTGAACTTTATTAAAATTATTTGCACTGATTTATTGTGTTGGATATATTTTGTTCCTTTGTGCAGTGGCTCAGGAGATGAGGCTTTGAGTCTGTATAAATGTCAACAAGCTGAAAAAATAAAACCAAAGTTTTTTTTGAGATAATGTAATCTTGTTAAACTGATTTCATAAGATTGGTATCGAAAAAAGTATCATTCAGGAACCGGTATCGAACTCAAGGTATCGGTATCGAAATTTTTTTAAACGATACCCAGCCCTATTGGTCACTTTCTAAATAATAAAAGTATAGCGCATCCACTAGTAATTATATATAAATAAATAAATATTATATACAAATATAAATAAAAAAATAGAAATTACCAATCTCCCCCCTCCAGTGCAAGAATTTTGAAATTCTTGCACTGATCTGCTGTCCTCCATTACGCAGCGCTCTTGTTAGGATGATAAAAAAAAAAGGAGAACCTTTTCTGTAGAGGAGAACCTCTGTATTTTCCTGATAGATCTTGAAAACTGGTGACTCTGGTAAGAGATTAAGGGCTCAGAGAGTTATATCCACGAAAGTTTTAATGAGTTGGGTCCATAAATACAAGTCACGTTGGTGAGCAATGGCATTGCATAGATGTATACATGTACAAAATATTGGCGTTTAGGTGTTTGTGTATGTGTGGTCTGAAATAGAGGAAAATTGTGGAAATTAGATATAAAGAATATTACAGTCTTTCAATTAACTTAGTACAGATGTTAAACATTCACATTCTGAGCATAAACAGATAAACAATCATCAATGGTCTGAAATTCACTTGGAAAAATTCACAATTCTGATAGTGTAGTATCTCAAATTATCTTTAAACGACTCAGGGGCGGACTTAACCAATAGGCGAGGTAAGCGGCCGCTTAGGGCCCCGGGGAATCAGGGGGCCCCGTCTGATATTCGCAAAACATATTTGGCAAATGCACCAGTTTGTATTTGTGTTATGGAGAGCGTCAAATGTTCACTCACCACTCAAAACGGCGAGTTTTTGTCAGGTGCGGAATTCTGCAAGCTTGTGAATCCACTCATTATAACAACGTGTAGATAAGATGTAAATAAGAGATTTATTGTGCAGATAGCTTATTAACGAAGTGAGTGACAGCTTTTAGTGATTATAGACGGAGCGCTCTTTGCACGCATTCTAAGCTGTTTCGACTGTCTCAGAACAGATATATTCACCTCATTAAAGAAATTATTGTGTTTCAAGTCATAATTTTATTTGTCTTGATGTTTCAAAATGACTCTCTTGTGTGCTTGTCGACCCCAGAGAGTTAACATTTGATTTTATTATTTCTATTTAATTTGTGTTCCCCCTTGCTGTTTTATCAAAAATAAGCTCACTTTAACTTTTATTTTTTTCTTTAAGAACTGAGGGAAAGTGATTGAAATTGATGCATTCCCTCCGAAATTGGAATTAAACAACTCTAATTGATATTTGCCTGGCTAAACAAACCTGTCCAATGATTTCAGCATTTTAACAATTGTTAAAATCTGACAGTAGTGGATCTTCTGATTTGTCATTTGGCAGCCTTATTGACAGGACCGACAGCATTTGTTCCACAACAAAAGAAAAGCCGTGATGATCATTTGATCGCCTTATCGATTGCAATCTAATAGATTATGAGAGGTCATTCTTTCAGATAGAAGGTCAGTCTGTCATCCATCTTTCACTTTCTGTCCTTCCTTTTTCCTCGTATCCTATCATTCCCTCACTCTTTCTCTCTTTCTCTCCGCTTTGTGTGTCTGGCACACAGTTTTGACAGACAGGCTGAAAGGTAAAGGCTCAACAGTGTTATCAGCAGGGGACAGAATGACACAGGCAACTATACGACAGTCTGTGCTGCACTGTCTCTGCCTAATCATCCAGACCAACCACACTCACAAACACGAAGCCTTGTGCAGGAAAAGCAGGCCATGAGGGGTCAAGATGGTGTGGGTTTATTTTTGCACTTTGTAAAATAAAATGGTGCATGTTACCACTAACAATCAGACCTACTGTTTTAAGGCCAAGAATTTCATTCATAATCTGTTCCGGAGAGACGACTGTTGCATTTGTTCTAATATTACAATCTGCTGTATTCACTGCTTACGCTCCCAGTTGGTTTCAAGGTGCACTGAGATCAGCCAACCTAATCGCCATCATATTTCTCTATTTAAATGAGCTATACAGACAAAGTATCCCAGAGACCCACTTAGAAGTTGTCACAACTGAGCATTAGGTATTTATCTTTTTTTAAATGCAATAAATTATAATCCTCATTTTGCTAATCAGCTATTTTTATTTATTTATTTTTTTTGTATGCATTTATTTATATTGTTTTCAACAGGGATGAGGAGGTAATGACTTTTATAAAATGAAAATTTCTGAACTAGTTAGTATGCAAAATCATTTTCAAGGGCTCAAAATGGTGGTAGGGTACGCTTTGGTTGTTAAAAACATTTATAATGGAAAATTGCATAAATGGTATTCATTACCGAAACCATTTTGATTGCCTTTTTGCCAAATAGTTTGTCAGTTAAACACCTTAAACAATTTTCCTTCTTCCTAATATAACACACTCATATCATAATAAGGAAAATTCAATGGTTTAATCGATATTGTAAAACCATTAAAGCAAATATTGTGCAAATATCTCCTCCAGTCATCACTTTTGGCCACTTCTCACAAATCATTGTTATTCATCGATAGATAGATAGATAGATAGATAGATAGATAGATAGATAGATAGATAGATAGATTTGGGACTGTGCTCATTCTTGTGATGCCATAATCCAATCATCTTTGTCATGATGAAATCACTGTCGAACATCTCTAGGTCACATGGCATTTATGTTCGTTATTGGCTCAACTGATTTGCATATGTAACTAAGCAGCGATTAAGATATAGATATAAGATGGCAGAATTGAAATTGTGTACTGCGTCAGCAGAGCAACTGTCATTGAGATGGCAGAGAATGCTAATAGGATAGTTTTCTCCAGGTATTATAAACCTCCTTGGCATTGCTGCATAAATTTGATGAATGTGTGACCTAAAGGTGTTTATTACACAGCTCCATAATATTGCCATATCAGGATTACACCTCCATAATCCTCCAGTAGACAGGGTGAAATGAAAGTCAGCATTAGTGAAGTTAAAGTTAAATGTTTAATTACAAAGTTTTTTCTTTTCTTTTTTTTTGTGAAGGCTCCAGTGAATACAATACTGTTAATTAGATTGTAGTAATTATCAGCTGTATATCAACTCAGTTGTACAGCTAAAGGTGAAAACAAAATGGTTTAAAATGGCTGGTCGAAGACGGAGTGTTAATATTTTTTTTAAGTAGTTTTCCAGAATTATAAAATAAATGCAGGTGAAAAGCAATGATTTGTGTGCAGAATGTGGCATGATTATGTACACAAATAGACAGAACATATGAAACTGAGAAACAATGACTGAATTACATTTGAAGCCTCTATTATGCACCATTTTTCTGCATTGTTTTATGTCTTTGACAATCATGTTTCAGGTGCACGCATGGACTCTGTGTTAAAGCCAAGTGAGTGGATTAACTTCACGCTGTGGTGCTCCAGGTTGACTGCCAAAGCTAAGTCTGCCAGGAACATGAAGGGAGTCATCGCAAAGATATGACTATATTTTTAATTCCCTCTCCCCCTGCTTTGTGTTGTGTTACAAATTTCATTGAGAATAAATCTGTTTCGGGAGACCTTGAAAAAAATCATGTCTCTTTATAGAATGATTCTTTTAGAATTGGATATTTGAATGGATAGATGAATTGATGGAAGCAAGGAAGATTTGATAGATTGGATGGTTCAATACAGATAGGCAAGCTGTTGCAAAAAAGTTAGAAAAAAAAGTTAGCAAAGCAGCCGCCAGGACATGTTTCATTGCTGAATGGCATTTAAATAGTAGCCCTGCTTGATTTTTCACATGCCCTCAGAGCATGATTTAAGTCGTCACATGAATTATTTAGAGATGGAAAAAGAACTGGACCTATGAAGCTGTGATTCATGCAAAAGCTATTTTGTTCTGTTTTGTAAAGAGCATGTTACCCACCAACACCAAATTTAATTACAAAATCTAATTTCCTTTTTTTCGTAAAGCAGCCAACCAAATACACTGTACTGATGACATTTTCCAGCAGCTATAGGTTATCAGTCAAACAGCAAGGTTTTTAAAAAGCTTGAATAAAGTAGAGCAATCTGCAGAAGTCAGTATGTATATAAAAAAAAAAAAAAAGATATTTTATCTGTACTTTTTAGTGCTGGTTTTGCTATTTAGTTTCAGCAGCATAGTTCACAAATTTCCCTTTGTATTTTTAGCTTGCATATTTTAACGCTCACATTTTTTTTTTTTTGCAACCAAAATCATTCTCTTGAATAAAATATGACCGTCTATTGTTTAAGCTGAATATTCTAGCTCTCCATTGCTTTTTTCATGTATAATTAATAGTTCGCTCTGTATATTAGGACCCTTAAGTTCTAAAGCTCTAAAAGTCCAGTTCCTAAACATTCATGGGTTTTATTTTTGTCACTGAAACAAAGATTATAGTTTATATAAGTACCAAACACAAAATATTCATATTCAATGGGAGACTGGAGACTTTTACTGACTACACATTTTATCTTTAGCAGTTAAATTTAGACAGTTAAAAATAGTACAAAACAATTGTAGTGGACAGCACATTCCAGGGCCCAATTTATGGCGGGGCCCCTCTCTGATTACAATAGTGGACAAAGGTTTGCTACATTTTGATTGGATCTTGGTGGACTAACATAAGCAAACTGTCCAACGCCATCAGATAAAGATGCCAGGACAATAGCCAGACACCTCTTAGAGGGCAAGAAGAAGACCTTTGGTAAAAAGCCGGGGAAGGACAGGACTTCTCATTGGTCAAATGCAGTTTCTGCCCTTCACTCACCAACAGACTGATTCCTAAGGCTTTGGCCTGTGACCACCATAAAAATTCCTTGGGACCTCTGGATACAGCAGCAGTGGGTGAAACAAAGAGAGATCACAAAGTTCCATCCATATCCATTCATAACTATGCTCTCAAACCTTAAACTGATGCAAACTACAACACACACATCCTACTTATTCAGAGAAATAAGTATTCTTAGTGACAGCGACGTGTAGTGTAACATCTTACACAAACTCAGCTGTTGATGGACAAATGAATGCATGCATGACAGTTCAATCTTCTTCCATCATGTTTGGACTTAATGTGTTCTGGTTGTGGTTTGGTAAGTGAATGATGCATTGGTAAATCTTTTGTGACACTTTTCTAACTTTGTGTCTGGACTATGCAAATAAGTTCCACAGGAGGAAAGAAGGGTGGGCCACACCGTGTCACCCCACTCTGATGGAAACAGCCAATCACAGCATGGAAATGGAGAAGCGCCAGATTGCAATCTGAAAAGAGATAAAGGTACCTTCCCAAAAGACACTCCTTGTTCTCCTTGAGTCTTCGGCCTGTTACAGGGAAGGCAGCAACAGATCAACCAGATCCGAGTCTCTGGCCTGAAAGGGTGAGACACTAACAGATCAACCAAGTTCTGAGTCTCTAGCCCAAAGAGGCAGAAGACACACAGACATCTGTAACAAGGTTAAGCTCCAGCGAGCCAACTTTCACTCCAAGGTACCTTGGCTTGTGTGTTCCAGGCTAAGGACCTTCTGCACCTACTCCAGGGCCACATCTGCGTGTTCCAGATTCTAGGACCCTTTGGCGCTCCAGGAGATCAGCATCCTCCAGCGCTTCGTGTTCAAGGCTGTCAAAATGGATTCCTGCTCCTTTCCCCACTGCATTGTTACCAGCACAACCAGTGGATGAAGTCACCGCCACCGGACTGCTCACTCGACCACAGAGAACATAACTATCACTTATCCAAACCTCTTCCAGAGACCTTGGCATTGTTGTATATTATCAGTATATGATTTTTCTAATTTACATTAGATATTATATAGCCGATTGCAGTTTATAGCAAATATTTCATGTATTTGTTTGATGCATAATAAGGTTCTTCACCTTATTTCTTTCAGAGTAGCCACAGTTTATCTTTCCAGATAACATTGCTCTGACATTGCAACACCAAACATAATCACTTGCATTTTATGCATCTTATGCACTTTATTCCTATTTCATTTATGGTATTCGTTTAGTAGTTGTTGATTACTCTTGTCTATTTTTTTGTTAATAAATTCTATTTTATTACACTTGTGTCTTCCTTGTGTTGATGATACAGAAAGAGGTTCTACAAGTTAGAGATCCCACCAATCTTTCTTATGTGATGTACTCATAACCACACCTTAAGTGACACGTGATCCAAATATCATAGCGTCATTGGTGACGCGAGTACCCATCACTACACCATTTCGCCTCCCTAGGTTGGCGAAAACAAAAATCACTACACAATTCATTCAACATTTAAAAAAATCAAAACATCAAAACTTTTAATTAATTAATTGTAACAATAACAACCCTTCCGATAAAACTGTGACAACTTTCCCTGACCTGACATTTGTGGAAAATTTCATTGTTCTTGATATACACATCAACTGTCACAAGGCTGTAATGGGCTACAAGAACATCGCCAATCAGCTTGGTGAGAAGGTGACACCAGTTGGTGTGGTTATTCGCAAATGGAAGAAACACAAAATCACTGTCAATCTCCCTCGGACTGGGGATCCATGCAAGATCTCACCTCGTGGAGTTTCAATGATCATGAGAACGGTGAGGAATCAGCCCAGAACTACACGGGAGGATCTTGTCAATGATCTCAAGGGAGCTGGGACCATAGTCACCAAGAAAACATCTCTAGGTTACGTATGTAACCCTAGTTCCTCGAGGGAACGAGACGCTGCGTCCGAAAACGCTAGGGGAACGCCTTCAGCGTGACCGGCTCTGAATACAAGTGTAATCTGTCCAATGGATGGGCGAGACGTCACGGGCGAGGTGACGTAATGACCAGCTGGTATAAAAGCACGTGCGGTGAAACCGGCATCAGCTTCTAGGAATGAAGCAAGCGCGGGCAGGGATGCCGGAAGTGTGGCCTCGAGACGCAGCGTCTCGTTCCCTCAAGGAACTAGGGTTACATACGTAACCTAGAGACGTTCCTCTTCAGGAACTCGAGCTGCGTCCGAAAACGCTAGGGGAACGAGATGCCCACGCCGCCAGGCTTCCAAGTCCCTGCCCAGTGTGTATCCCTGCGGAGCACATCAGGGCGAGAGGACGGAAGAGCCTGGAGTGGCCCGCATGTCAAGGCCATAAAACCTGACAAAGGTCAGGGGCGTAGACCATCCCGCAGCGTTGCAGATGTCCTGTAGTGGGACACCTGCGAGAAAGGCCTTGGAGGCCGCCACACTTCGTGTGGAGTGAGCTCTGACTCCCAAAGGCGAGGGGAGATCAGAGGACTCATAGGCCACAATCCCCTATGGCCTCCACAATCCACCGACTGAGGGTCTGTTTGGAAGCAGAAAGACCTCTTAGGGGGCCCATAGCAAATCAGCAGTTGGTCCACCCTTCTCCACAGGGCAGTTCTGTGGACGTATGCATCCAGCGCTCGCACTGGACACATACAGTTATGCTTCTGCTGGTCTGGCTCCCTGAAGGGAGGAGGACTGAAGGCCTGCAGTACGACAGGCTGTGGTGTGACAGAAGGAACTTTGGGGACGTACCCTGCGCGAGGGTACAAAAAGGCTTTGGCCATACCAGGCGCGAAGTCCAAATGAGTAGGGGCCACTGAGAGGGCCTGCAGATCCCCAACTCTCTTAAGAGAAGAAATCGCCAGAAGAAATACAGTCTTCAGAGTAAGATGGCGATCAGAGATCTCTTCAATAGGCTCGAAAGGAGGCCTACAGAGAGCATCCAACACCACAGCCAGGTCCCATGGAGGAACACGGGACCGGACCGTACTGGAGGCCTTAGCCTCAGCGCACCACGGAGGAAACGTGTAACCAGGAGGTGTCTGCCCACTGACTGTCCACCAAGAGAGGTGTGGTAGGCCGAAATCGCCGCCACATAAACCTTCAAGGTGGAGTGGGTTAACCCTGCAGAGAATCAAGCCTGCAAGAACTCCAGCACTGTACCAACCGGGCAGTTAACTGGGTCGAGCTGGCGATCTCTGCACCATGAAGTGAAAAGTTTCCACTTCAAGGCGTACAGTTTCCTCGTTGAGGGAGCTCTGGATTGGAGGATGGTCTCAACAACCTCGGTCGAGAGACCGGAAGCTATGAGCTCTGCCCCTTCAGGGGCCATACCCACAGCTTCCACAACTCCGGGCAGGGGTGCACAAGGGTGCCCCCTGCCTGTGAGAGGAGATCCCTCCTGACGGGAATCTCCCATGGAAAGCCGTCGAGGAGAGAAATCAGGTCCGAGAACCATACTCGGCCCGGCCAGAAAGTTTTCACGCTGCAAAATAGTCTACTAAGGGAACTAGTCTCTCGAGACTGGCCTCTGGTGTAATCAGAGCGGCTAGCTCGGTGTCCTGGAACGGCACACCGACAGGAGACAACCGAACTAGCTGCTCTAGAGATCCCCGAAGGGGTGGCGAGCATCTCAGCTCCGCTACGTTTCCGGGCGGAGAGAACTGAGATATGTGCTCGCTGGAGATCGCTGCGCCCTGGAACACCGTACGTGGCAGGGTTAGCAGAACGATCTCCTGAGGGCACTGAGGAGAGACGGGCACTGTGTAATGTGGTGAACGCCGCTCTTCCCCAGCGGGGGCTACCCTCATAAGCCCTGGGCCATAAGCATCAGGGCCTCTTGGCCGAAGACCTCTTTGCCTGGAGGACGGTCCGTAGATCCGGCTTAGGCTTCGAGGCCCCCGACCGAGAGCCTTTCTTACCGTCCCGGCTCCGCCGCGGGGGAGCACGGGCGGCGACACTCTCTTTCTGAGCCTCTCTATGTGAGGAGCCAGCACGCGGCAGGGGCTGCTCTCGCCCAGCAGCCCCCTGAGCTAGAGAGCGGCGAGGGAGAAACCGCTGGAACGCCGCCGCCTGCTTACTGGCCTCCTGGTGCCTGTCGACGACGGAACCAACAGCGCCGCCGAACAGGCCAGAAGGCGAAAGCGGGGCGTCCAAGAGGAAGACCCTGTCACGGTCTTTGATATCTGACAGGGTCAACCAGAGATGCCTCTCCGCTGCCACCAGGGCTGCCATAGACCGCCCAATAGCACGAGCGGTCTCCTTGGTGGCGCGGAGAGACAAATCAGCGGTTTTGCGGAGCTCGCTGATATCATCCGCATTGATTCCCTCACCCTCATCTAGGTCTTTGAGCAGGTCAGCCTGTTACGCCTGCAGCACCGCCATGGTGTGCAGACACAAACCTGCCTGACCTGCTGCCGCGTACCCCTTGCCCACCAGCGCTGACGATGTGCGCAGCGGCTTGGTGGGCAAGGTCGGAGCCTTCAGAGACGACGCAGCGTCAGGGGACAGATAGCTCGCAAGCATCTGTTCCACCCGAGGCATCGCTCTGTAACCGCGCTCACTCGTCCCCACCACATTACCGTAGTAATCAGACGAGGGGACGAAGAGGCGGGCCGAGAATGGTTTTCCCCACAACCTCGACACCTCAGTGTGGAGGTCGGGAAAAACGGCAGGCTCCGATGTGGAGGTGGAGTCTTAAACCGCAGAAAGCGTTCGTCCAACTTGCTTCTCTGCGGTTCAACACGACACTCGGCCGGCCAATCGATGTTTAATCTGGCCACAGCACGAGTGACCACCTCCACAAGCTCCTCATATTGGGGCGAAAGAGAGGGCGAAACATACTCGGCGCTCTCCACGTCAACCTCCTCGGAGGAAGACAGGAGATGTGCCGAGCCCGCTGCCCGAGGAGAAGTAACCGCATGGCGGGCTTCCGATCTCGGGGAGTGGTCACCGGATCTAATGGGTGAGGATGGAGATAGAGACTCGCTGGTCTCCGATCCTTCCATCAGATCCCGCTGCGAACCCCATGAGCGCCACCGCCGTTCCACCTCAGCGGAAGCAAGGCCATCGCCGCGGGGAACGCTGGTGAAAGAACCCTCCTGGGAAAAAAGGGCCTTTCAGGAGCGAAGCGTACGCAGTGGGAGACACTCGCAGTGCGGGCAGTCGGCTCCCTCGAGAGCCGACTCTGCGTGCCTCGCTCCCAAACAAACCACACACAAGCTGTGTGTATCACCTGCAGACAAATAGCGTTTGCAGGGAGGAACACACAGCTTGTATTGTGATCTGCTCTTGCCCTTCATATGCTTAGCCTTATACTGGCTCTTTGACATGATAGTATTCAAAGGACAGACAACACCAAATAAGACACACAGTTCAGACACAGAGCGCTAGCTGAATGACAGAAAGCTGATGCCGGTTTCACCGCGTGCTTTTATACCAGCTGGTCATTCGTCACCTCGCCCGTGACGTCTCGCCCATCCATTGGACAGATTACACTTGTATTCAGAGCCGGTCACGCTGAAGGCGTTCCCCTAGCGTTTTCGGACGCAGCTCGAGTTCCTGAAGAGGAACAATTGGTAACACACTATGCCATGAAGGACTGAAATCCTGCATTGCCCGCAACATCCCCTTGCTCAAGAAAGCACATGTACAGGCCCGTCTGAAGTTTGCCAATGAAACTCGCCGTGTTTGGAGGAGGAGGAATGCTGCCTATGACCCCAAGAACACCATCCCCACCGTCAAACATAGGTGGAAACATTATGCTTTGGGGGTGTTTTTCTGCTAAGGGGACAGGACAACTGCACCGCATCAAAGAGACGATGGATGGGGCCATGTACCGTCAGGGCCAGGGCATTGAAACCAGCCAGGGCATTGAAAATGGATTGTGGATGGGTATTCTAGCATGACAATGACACAAAACACACGGCCAAGTCGACAAGGAGTGGCTCAAGAAGAAGCACATTAAGGTCCTGGAGTGGCCTAGCCAGTCTCCAGACTTTAATCCCATAGAAAATCTGTGGAGGGAGCTGAAGGTTCGAGTTGCCAAACGTCAGCCTCGAAAATCTTAATGACTTGGAGAGGATCTGCAAAGAGGAGTGGGACAAAATCCCTCCTGAGATGTGTGCAAATCTGGTGTCCAACTACAAGAAACGTCTGACCTCTGTGATTGCCAACAAGGGTTTTGCCATCAAGTACTAAGTCATGTTTTGCGAAGGGGTCAAATACTTATTTGACTCATTAAAATGCAAATCAATTTATAACTTTTTTGAAATGCGTTTTTCTGGATTTTTTTTGTCTTTCACTGCTAATATAAACTTACCATTAAAATTATAGACTGATCATTTCTTTGTCAGTAGGCAAACGTACAAAATCAGCAGGGGATCAAATAGTTTTTTCCCACTGTATATCCTGTGCTAGGTGGAAAAAGGGCAATTTTACTTATATACGTACGTATATTGGAATTGTATATGTATAGTTACTGAGATGACAACTTCCCAAAGTGACCACTAGCTCCGGTTTCCCTATAAACTGTACTTCATACAGCATACATTAAAGTATGAGCTGCAGTCTTACTGGCTGTCTGTTTCAGTCTCCCACTGCAGTCATCCAGAGATAATAGTGAGCTCTGGAAAGAGATAACCACGTCAGAAGTGAAGGCCTCAAAGTAAGCCTCTGCCTCCAAAAGGACTCTTTACAGAAGATATTCCTTTTACCTCTGACTCTGTAAATACCTCCTAGTGGTCTCTTTCTCTTTCTCTCTCTCTGTCTGTTTTTCTCTCTCCCTCTTGATTTTTCTCCCTCTGTCCAGAGAGCAGACTCATCTATTTTTTTATTTTCTCACAATGTGTGTCAGGTTTGAGCTAGTCAGAACCTTTCAAGGCAGAAAGTGTGCAGAGAAAATGAAATATGACTTTGAATATGCAGTACTCAACTCAGACTCCCACACCTGTTGGTTTTCTTGTTTGTATTTTTGCTATTGTGAAGAGGATTAAAGCTCATATAAGCTCCAAATTGTATCTAAATATTTATAATTAAATATTGTTTCAATAAAAGTATTTAAAGGGGTGGTTGACTGTTTTTTTTCTAGGCTTGATTGTGTTTATTGGGGTGCAGTCTAACATGTGTTAATGCTTCGTTTAAAAAAAAAAAAAAAACGCATTATTTTTCACATAATTTACCTTTATTCCACACTGCTCTATCCCTTCTCCTATAAACTCACTAATCAGTTCCTGCTTTAACGAAGCCCCTCCCTCAGAAATACGCAATGGGCTCAGATTGTTTAGCTGGTCCAGTGTGTTGTAATTGGCTAAACCGCCTCTAGTGTGCGTCTAAACGTCCCACCCCTCAGCTCAGCGGCATGTGCTTCGGTTGTATTGTAAACAATGGCGTTGTCTATATTGCTTATCAATTTGAGAGATGCAGAGCAGAGCGTGTGCAGAGCAGAGGAACAGGACTGAGAAACGCTGCTTTAGAACATTGATTTTGAAACTTGTGAATCCATTAGAATCGTTAGAAGACAGAATTCATATATGAATAGATTTTTACATGCTCTAAAGCAGTACAACATGGCCTCGCCCCCTTTGCTGCATGTTCCCAGGGGCGGGGTTTATCTAGGTTTGTGACGTCACATACCCGGGAAGTAGCTCGTTGTAGTCCCTACGAGCCATTTTTGTAGGCACTAAACTGCCAGAATGATGATAGATGAAAGATGATATCTCCGTTTGCACTGAACTTTCAGCATCGTAACTTTGCAGATATTGTTTATGCTCAAACAGCAACATTACACACTAACGTTTAAAATGTGAAATCGCAATCAACCACCCCATTAAATATTGCAAAATTAGTACCTTGAATATATTCCATACATTTAGTATCAAGACATAGTGATGCTTTTTAAAGCGAAGATACAAGAATTTATAAACAGATGGACTAATAACAGAAAACTGCTGGTTATCACTATAAAAAGTGATATTAAAAGTGATTAAAGGTATAAAAGTGATATTAATAAGTAAAATTGCAGTAAAGTGATATTGTAGGAGGAAGTAACAAATCTTTTTTCACTAGAGAGCAGCTCATGAGAAAAGAGGCACATCTGCAAAAGGGTAAAGTAGGGTTTGATGGAGTTTGGCACAACACCAGGCAACTGAGTGTGCCTATGTGCGTGTGTGTGTGTGTGTGTGTGTGTGTGTGTGTTTGCATTCGTGTGACAACAGAGCAGATGGCTCACTAGTTTCCGTGTCTCAGTGCTCAGAAGTGTTGATGAATATATTCCATAAGCACCACTGTATGGAATTTACAGAATGGGCTTCAGTGAATTTAGTCTTAAACTGAATGCATTACTGTTTAATTGCCTAAGCAATGTGATGCTGATCACAAGGATTTCTAAACAAATATTTTAGATGAAAAATGTATTTATTTATTTGTTTGTTTGTTTATTGCAATAGGTGTTTTGAGAAACCCTACAACAAAATAAATAAATAAATAAATAATAATGAATAAAAAGTTTAAAAGAAAAGCATTTGTTCGAAATATACATATTTTGTAACAATATACACTTCTTTTCAAAAGTTTGGGGCCAATTGTTTTTTGTTTTTTTTTTTTTGGCTAAATTGATTAAAGGTAATAGTAAAGACTTATATTGTTAGAAAATATTTTTAATTTACCTTTCTGAAGGAGCATGTGACACTGAAGACTGGAGTAATGGCTGGTGATAATACTGGCTCTATAAATATCTCAATTCATTTCAGATGAGCTTTATTGGCATGATTCTGTGACATGTCACAATGTAGTCAAAGCAGTAAATAATTAATATAATAATATATACTATATATTCTCTCTCTCTGTGTGTGTGCATGTGTATACATAATGCCTTCAACTGTGACATTTGGTACATTTGTCGTATGATACACGACAAGTACAAAACTTGATGTTGCTCGGCAACTGTCTACGTGAAAAATAAAGGGGTTGATGGGGAAATAGTTAAACATTAATGTCAAAAAAGAGTAAATAGACTGTGCTTTGTTGTTTTAGAGGGGTGGCTGGAGGCAAAGAATGGTTTGTGCGTGTTGTAAACATTAGTTTTTGTTTTTCAGCTTTTAGCATGTGGTTCTGTGAGTGGACTTATGCTGCGAGTCAAGTCTGATTTAAGGTCAGAATGAATGGTGGCAGGGTTAGCCCTGCAACCCAGTGGTCACGCTAATGGTCAATTATAACCACAGGCAGGAGGTGACTGATGTAAGGGCTTTTTGTTTTGTGCTGTAAGTACAGAGGCTTGAGTTGAACTTCATCATAAGGCTGGGAGATGGAGTAGAAGGACACAGAGATGACCCACGGTATTTTCTTACTATCAGCATTAATTTGCTACATGTTGCCTTTTGTCAGCTTCAAACTGCTCATTAGCTCACACTCTTTATTTCTGCTGCCGTTGGCGCTTAGTTACAATCAGAGGTACAGTGGCCCTGTAGTGTACAACACAACGCAATTAAAAAAGCAAACATAAGCTCACAACACAACGACATTAAAGGGATAGTTCACCCAAAAATGAAAATTTTATGTTTATCTGCTTACCCCCAGGGCATCCAAGATGTAGGTGACTTTGTTTCTTCAGTAGAACACAAACTAAGTGTTTTAACTCAAACTGTTGCAGTCTGTCGGTCCTATAATTCAAATCAATGGGCACACAATCAAAAAAAAAAACATGCACAGACAAATCATAATTAAACCCTGCAGCTTGTGATGATACACTGATGTCCCAAGACACGAAACGATCTGTTTGTGTGAGAAACTGAACAGTATTTTTATCATTTTTTACCTCTAATACACCACTATGTCCAACTGCCCTGAGCGCGTGCACGGCATCTGGTGCGTGACGTCTGTATGTGCTCTGGCGTAGTTTGCACATATGTATGGAAAAATGTAAATTTAAATACAGAAATACATTGCCATTTTACATATTGCATTGCCATTTTGCATATTACATTTCAAATTAAATTTTGCTACACATATGTTTCCGTGTTGTGTTAATGTCATTGTGTTGTGAGCTTATGTTTGCTTTTTTAATTGAGTTGTGTTGTGCACTACTGGACCACCGTACTGAGGCGATAAGTCACACGTTTGACACCACGTCATGCTCTATTACTTACTTTCTTCTACTTACTTACCTACTTTCTTTCTTATTCTGCTTCTTCTTCTTCTTCTTAAACAAAAGCATCATACTACCTTGTATACCAGTGATTCTCAACCAGAGATATTGTTTTACTATTAATATTTAATATTAGTATTATTTAATAGTTATTTAACAATAATCTTTGCAATTTAATTTACAGTAATTACGAATTTGACATTTTAAGATTTTATTATTTAAGATTATCCACAACAATCCAAATTAGTTAAACTGCTATTGTTAATTTTTATTTATTTATTTATTTTGTGTTTTTAGGTATTTTTTACAATAAGAAATACATCTGTTTCTTTAAACTTCTCCACAACAATACAAATTAGTTAAAAATAACAAGCTATATTTTTCAAACTGTTATTTTTATCAACTTTTTATTTATTATTTATTGATTTATTTGCTTGTTTGGTGACCATTTCATATTTAACAATAATCTTGAATACTGGGATGGTTTAAATATTTTAATAATCATTATGATTTTACGTATTAAGTAACTTTTTTTAAGATCTATTTATCTAATAAAGATCTAGATAACCTCTATTTCTTTAAGCTTCTCCACAACAATGCAAATCAGTTCAAACTGCTCTTTATTGTTGTTGTTAAATGGCCATTTTAAATGATATCCAGTATAATAAGAGTTAAAAGAAACCCATTTCTGGATTGGTGTTGATCAATTAATAGATGAAGCCTACTGATGAGGCTGTGTGGTACATAATACCAAAAGGACCACACAAATTACACAAACTCTGAAGGCAAAATGGTTTGTATAACAGAAATTTGCAAAAGTATTTGTTTTTCAGTCATGCTTGTATATTTTTTGGGAAGGGCAAAAATAACCAAGCAGGTAGTCATTAAATCTACATGAAATAATCTGTCTGTGATTTCTAACTCCAGACTTCTGAATGATCCCAGCATCCCAGCAAGTGCACCTGTGATTGCCGTGTGAGAGTAAGCAGTTCATCTGCACCTGTTCTGCAGACTATGGCTCGCAACGGTTAGACATTTCATTTTATGCACATCACATGCTCATTACTCAAGAAGCTAGCAATATAACGGTGGCTGAATTAGACTTCAGTGTAAATTAAACCCAGCACATGCAGTGTGTATAATGATGTACATTATTAGATGTACGTTATTATCAGCAGTTAGAGATGCAAGCACAGAGCAGAACCTACCGAACATGCTCTGAATATTCCAGCACTAGGGAATCATGGGTAGAATGAGTAAACTGCTGAGGGCCGAGGGGATGTAACTATCTTATGGGTGTTAATGGCTAGAGCCTGGCCTTCTTGTGAATGCTGAAACTCCTGCGGTAGAGCCTGAGAGCGCTTTAGACCTGGCTCTCTCTCTCTGAAGTGTGTCAGCTTCTGAGCAGCCACTCTTAAACAGGATTATGTACGGATTTTTAACTTATGGCTATAATCTATAGAACACTTTCCTGGGGCTACAAAGTGGTGAGGAAGATGATGATGATGACGATGATGATGATGATTAGGGGTGGGCACTATACCGATAGACACAATTAACTGGTAGAAATGCTCAAGACGTTGCTGTGCTACGTGGTCACAAAAACGTATAGTTTGCAAGCGCTTTTAAGTATTGCAGTTTAAAACAAGTGATTTTAAGCTGTTGAAATGCAATCAGCGGCGAAAGAGAAATAATTTCGCTATATGCGAGTGCGGTCAGTGAGATGGTGCTCAGAGAGCGCAGAAGTGTTACGTTATTTTTGCTACTTTATAGGCCTTGAACAATTAAATGCACACACTTGTATGTGTCAAAATGCCCGTCTTTGCAAGTATCCTCATAAACACAGTAATTTAGGTCTTAAATGAAAGCAAACAGCTGAGAAAGAAAACACATGTATAACAGTATATTGGATCCGGGCAGCTCTTAAAGTGACAGCAGTCTAATATTCCTGCTGTCTGTTATTCATGTTCATCAAACAACAAAAGAGAAAAAATCTCTCACTGCTCTTGACTAAATCACTTTTGTAACTTTAATAAGAAGACATATAGATTTATTTAAACAGTGAAAAATATGCAGTGTTTTTATACATTTGATTACTTTATACAATGTATGTACTATTTTTATTATTTTTTAATTTGTTCTTCTGTTCTTCTTTGTCCTATTGCTTGTAGTTAGTTTTTAATTCTTTTGAATTATTATTATTTTTTATTATTTAGGCTTTTTTTTGTGATATTGACACTGGTGACAAGAATTATGACATTTCTATGTTATCAAAAATGTTGATATCATTAATACCTTATTTAAAGCAAAGATAACTATATTGTGATATATACTGTTAATGTGAAAAAAAATTACTCGTATCACAATATAAGAATTTGGTCATATCACCAACCCCTGATGATAATGATGAAAGACGAAAGTGTGTGGTCCTGGTCTTCCCTATTTTATGGGAACCAAAAGTACCCACAAGGATAATAATACCAGTAAATTTTGACCTTGTGGGGACTTTTTTTTAAGCAACTGTTTTTTATATTGATAATAAGAAGAAAATTTGATATTAAAAAATATTTCTTGAGCAGAAAATCAGCATAGAATGATTTCTGAAGGACCATGTGACACTGAAGACAGGAGTATTTATTTATTTATTTATTTGCATACTATTTCACATAGTTGGTTTTATAGGAAAATGGGTCCCTTGCCAGGAAATCATCATATTTGGGGGTCCATGGCATCCAAACTATTGAAACCCCTGCCCTGGTGTAGAAGCTGATTAAAGCTTGTATTGTTATTCAGTATTTTTTGTTTTGTTTTTTCAGTGCAGATGGGTTCTGCTCACACGGGGCAGTGAATTAAAAAAAATTAGAGCTGCATAAGTGAAGTGATGGAGCAAAGAGGCTTGGATGTGTACAACCACGCAATAAAGAAACAACAAAGGCAGTGGATCAAGAAATGAGACAAGAGGACGACGTGTGGGTGTGGGGTGGGATGGTAAAGACATGGAACAAGACATAAACAGATCTGAGGATTTCTGCTGATGAAGATGAAGTTGTGTTTTATGATGTTGTGAAAGAGATGACACTTTCAGTATCCGGTCAGGAAAATTAATTTTTAAGTGGAGACATTTGCCAGTTTGTAGACCATGTATTAAATCATAAATTAAATAAATGATCTGTGGAGCATGTGGACGGAAATAAGTATAGTGTTTCACTACAGAAGTTTTTATATTACATTTTTATAGCTATTTGACATTAAAAAATAGGGAATTTTTTTAAGAAATAGGAAATTAGTTCTTACAGATTTTACAGTAAATATTATACAGTATAGAGTAACCCTTTTTTGGTACTAATCTTTTTTACAGTGAATGCAGACAATGACAACATCTAAAACTTTACAGATTTTTTTTTTTTTAATGATTTAGTGAAACTTTATAAATTATTTGCAGTGTATTTATATTATAAATATTTTAGTATAGTTACATGTTACTATTATGTAAATATATTTTACCTTCTATCAAGATTCTATTGCATTGCTTAATGCGTAAATGTAAATAAAATGGAGTCAGCCGAACATTGTGTGTCCTGAACCCTGCATCTGAGATTTCTTCCGGCCCCGCAGCTCTCACTGTTCTTTTTTGTCAGAGTTGAACCCGCCGTGCTCCTCCAGGTCTCGTTACCTGTCCTGTCTCCCAGGTTACGCCTGCATAATTGCTGCTGTTGACTGCAGTTCTGTCTCTTGATAATTATTTTGCTTTGGTGACTTTACTGTCCCTGAAGGGTTAGGCTAGAGGTGACATCATGTCACTTGCTGTTAAACCTGTTATGTTTCTCAGGTTGGGTGAGAGGGCACAGTGGCAAACCTGTAAAGTCACAGGCTGATGTAATTAAAAGCATCGCTTCGTAGATACACACTGCTGAGAACAGAATAGGTTTAAAATTGAATTAAACACTGGATATGTATAGATGAAAGGAGATCAAATTGACAATAATAATGAATGAATGAATGAATGAATGAATATTGTAATATTTAAACCATTCTAATATTAAAGATTATTGTAAAATAAATTAAATTTTTAATATTAAAAATGAATACTACAAAATAACAAACATCTCTGGCTAGGAATCACCGGTGTGTAATAATATGCTTAAATAATTATTATTATAATTTTTTGGTTTTGGTTTCTTTTTTCGTTTTTTGGCCAAGTGCATCCAGAATTTTGGTTTCAGCCCAGAATTTTCATTTTAGTGCATTCTTAATGCTTATAGTATGACAGTTTAATTTCTGAAGGCTTTTTTTTTTTTTTTCAATAAATATAATACTGTATTTATGTATGAGTTCATAAAGGGGATGAAAATGGATCCATTACCCTACCCATGGAATTTTGGCTGTCTTTGGTGGATTTCTTTATTTTTTATTAATAATAATAATAATATTTAATTTCTTGATTCACTTAATCATGTGTTTTTTTTGTTTGTTTGTTTTATTTGTTTGTTTGTTTTTTTGTGACTGTCAGTTTTATATTTTCTGTTTAATAAAATCTAAAAGTTTTATATTTGTAAAAGTGTTGATATATTTGCTATAGGATTTTGCCCTGTTTTTAAAGATCATTTCATATGCATTCTCTATCAGTAAGTTTGGACACACCTGAATGCACGAATGACACACCTGCAAGTATCATAGCTAAATATTTTGCAAAAGTTGCCAGATAAATAAAATTTCTCACATGTTAGTTAATTATAGTCAGTTTTTAGATTTTGGATAGATCTTCTTTCGGTTTTTTTTTTTTTTTTTTTGTTAGTGAACCAAACATTTATTTAAACAAAATTACACTTTTCTTTTTTAATTACTTTGTTATACTGGAAATAGAGATAAAAACATGATCTTATTTTATGTGTATTTTGACTGTAGAACATGTACAGCATTTGTATTTTGCATCCTAAGGTAGAAACTTTCAAATCATTTTGACACATTTTCAAATCTTCCTTTCCCTTGCTGGTATTTTATTGCATAACAACATGCCAGTAAGGGTTCTGATACAAATTACAAGTTAGCAAATAATCACCGTGCATGTATGTGTGTAAAACTCAGTGGTGTCCTGCTGCTGATCGAGACCGTGCAATTAGCTTCCTACATAGTGTGGGTGGTTAAATCCAGCCACTGCACCCCCTCCGTCTGCATCACTCTGATTTTGTGAGAGCTTTTATCAGCTTTATTGTGTGAGTACAATTTCCACGGCCTATCAGCTTGAGCCATATGGGCCTTGTCTTTGTAGGTCTCTCGCCGTAATTTTTACTGTAGGTGTTTTTAGACAGCTAAGTGGGTCTGTAGTGAAAACAATTATATGGAGATGCTCTCTCGCTCTTCGTCTCTCGCTCAGCAAGCTGTTTTTGGTTCTCTTCCAATAGTCGGCTGAGATATTTGGCTCACTACCCTTCAGACAAGTTGCCCTCAGAATTCCACTCTCATTGTCTGTGTAAGGTTGCTTTGACTGTCTGGCTTTCTCTGGTGTGTCGTTACAGTGAGTTATAGTTCCTTTTGGAGCCCAACCGGATACATCGTCTGGCTGATATTTACTCCAGTGTGCAGTCACAAACATCATAACTTTTTCCATGTCAACTGGCTGCACCAAACAGGAGGTTTGTGAAGTCTGAATGGTGCACTGTAGTGTAATAGCTGGGACGACTGAGGCTTTTGTGGCTTTGTGTCTAATAGCACTACAGAGATAGTATGGCAATTTAGAAAAAGAGAAGATTGCCAGTATTGTTATGTTTAAATTAGGGGTGTCAACATTAACGCGTTAACGCATGTGATTAATCAAAAATTTTTAACGTGTTAATATTTTTTTAACGCAAATTAATCGCTTGATAAGGTTTGACCCCAATTTCTTCCCATCATCACAGTGCGGAAGGTTATCTATCATTGTGTGATGAGGGTACAGCACCAGTGTTGCCAGGGCAGCGGCACAAGTGGGCGATTTTGAAAATACAGTCGCCGGGAAAAATTACAGAGCCGTGGGTTGCGGTTTTTTGGGCTACTTTTATAATGTACTGCGACCGCCCAAAGTGTATATAGACAAATAACAATTAAAATAGATCCTTTTACTATGTGTATTATATTTGGAATGTGTACCTGGCAACTTAAGAATGGAGAGGCGGTTGTAAACATCACAAACAACGTGAGTTTCAGCCAGAGCATACATGTTAAGGCTTTTACACAGCAGAAATAAATATAAGAAATTATATAAGATAATAAACACACGATTACGATAGGATATATCTGTATGTGATTTTCTTGAGATTGAATGTGTACATCTGAAATGCTAATTTGTGCAGTGATATAAAAGGCTATAAATAGCATATTTTAACAACAGTAAATGACCAAATTCCACATGTGATCGTAAAAGGAAGTTATTACAAACACTCGATGGTGGTTTGAAGTGAGTTCTGAGTAAAAGTGTATTATTAATCTCATAAATTGTCTTATGAAGCATGATGCTAATATTAGCTCTAATGCAGCTGCAGAACAGGTCCAATTCTTCTTCATAATGCATTTTGTCATAATACTTCACGTAAGGTTGCAATAAATGTTTTGTTGTATTTATTTAGAAATACTTTTGATATTAGTTGGGTAAATGTATACTGGGATTGAAGCCATGTAGCTTGGTAAACGTTGTATTGCCAGTATAAAGGCTGATAATGTCTGAATAAAAACAAAAGAATAATGATAAAAGAATAATAAGGATTATGTCTCATACTTGGCGGAAGTGTGAAAGGTTCTGTTTCCTTAAACTAGTTTGTCATGCATTTCTTTTTCAACATATTTACAGGTAAATCCTAGTATTTTAAATTTGTGATTAATCATGATTAATCACAGTCCACGACTGTGATTAACGCGATTAAATTTTTTAATCGATTGACAGCACTAGTTTAAATGCAAAATATTTCATGTTTATATAGTGTGTTGAAAATACTTTACCTAATTATGTGTTCTCAGGTAAAAATTGACTGGGCTTTTAATAATTGCTTGTAAATCTCTCATTATTCTTTCATTATCACCAAATCTTTTCAGTTAGCACAGGTTTTATATTTCATTCAATTCTGAAAAGAAATACAAACATGTGCAAATTAAAAAATAAATAAATAAAAAAACATATAAAAAGTCTGAATCCAATATATGGTGGTAATATAGCATAGTGAGATTTACAAGCAATTTTTTGGCAGGGTGGACATTTTTGACATTGAGTATTACAAGTGTAACATAGTGAGAAAAAATCTTAAAAAATTAAAACATTATCTACATTTTTTAGGAACTTGCTATACCCTGTGTGAACAAAGTCAGTAAGTTTTATTTCCATGCGATTTCAGGAAAAAGAGAATCCTCTCTGGTCAAAATGACCGGGACACAACATAAGGGTTATTTTTGTTTTCTTTGCGCATAAAAAGTATTCTTATAGGTTGAACAACCACCGATGTCACATGGACTATTTTAATGATGTCCTTACTACCTTTCTGGGCCTTGAACATGGTAGTTCCGTTGCAGTCTCAGGGTCAGAAAGCTCTCAGATTTCATCAAAAATATCTTAATTTGTCTTCTGAAGATGAACGACATGAAGGTGAGTAAGTAATGACAGAATTTCCATTTTTGGGTGAACTATCCCTTTAAAGCCTTGTATAAATCCCAATGTTTACTTCACCCTAAACCAATCTGCTCAGTGAAGTCAAATGTTTCTTAAGTGACAGAGTTTTCTGTCGTCTTCACGTGACAAAGCCCCTCTGAGCCACATAATTTTGGCACCATGAATGAACTGAGGAGTGTGGAAATCAGACAGATACTTGAGACTGATATGAGGGTCCCGGAGCAGATGTGAAGATGCGCCTCCAGAACATGGGTGGAATCCTGATTGAAAACGGTGCTGAGCAACACTATAAATCATTGGTTTTCAATCCTGGTCCTGAAGCTGCTCTAATGCTGATTTCATTTAAAAATTATATTTAAATAAATTAATAATAATAAATTAATAAAATTAAATTATATATATATATATATATATATATATATATATATATATATATATATATATATCTTTAACAAAGCAAAATGTATATTTTTACTTTATTGTTAACTTTTTTTTTTTTTTTTTAATAATTAATAATGATAAATCACCTCAGACGTATATGTTTCCAGAATTCTGGGCAGAACGTCATTTGTTATCACACTATTTTTGCTTTATTCTATGTTATTTAGTTTGTTTATATCATTATTTTATTGTCAGGTATGTTACTTTTTCATTGTACCATCTGTTGTTATTACTGCATTTTACAGTAATATACCAATTTTAATAGCTCAAACAGATTAACACATTATATGACACACTTATACAGTTAGGAACTGTAAAACATGCATGCCCAAAATGCCTACCATAATACCTTTCTAACCTTAAACCTACCTTTTTTTACATGTAGTTCACAAATTAGTGCTTGACATGGATCATATATGTAAAGATTCTCATTTGCAGACCACAATCTAAATGAACCTGCACGCTAACACGCAAACACTGCACCGCGTGGATGGGAGAGGACAGGACAGTCTGCACACAAACTCTGTTCATCTTTGTCAAGGACAATTCGTTTAAACGGATGAGCTCAGACAAGTCGGCTGGCTGTTTCCACTCGCCGGGGTTTGCGCCGGAGCTTTTGATTGGCTGATTGTATATTGTATGCAAATCCGGTCGGGGTTGCAGCCAGTAGGTGAAAGGCTCGCGCTGGTGTGGCTCTTGAGACCCGGAGCGCGAGGTGAAGCCGCTTTCCGCGGAGCTGTCCACTCCACGGGTGCTGAAACGAGGATTTCACGTCAACCGACAGTTGGAGGGAATACCCAAACTCCGAGAACGCTGTACAGTTTAACCAAAACGGGATTGGATTTACTTCGCACCAGTTAACAGTGTTGTTCCAAAGGTAATTGTCGTATTTTAAAAACCTCACTCGGAAATACCTGTCTGGATGAGTTGTAGTTGGACAAACAGGTATGTTTTTCTTCTCTATGATGTACTACATAGCCTGATGTGATTTAAGATCAAACCTCAGGTCCGTGGAGCCAGCACGGATGCATTTCGGTGTGATTTAAACGCGTTCACTATATTATCTGTGCTGGCTTTTGTTCTGATGTGCAGTTTTTCATATGGATTAGCCTAAATGGAGAGGCAAGGTGGAAAGCACTTTCGTTGAAGAGTGTGAATAATTTAGCATTTTGTGCAGTGACATTCAGCGTAGCTTGCGCAACTGACTGAAGCCCAGTAGCCGTGCTTGATGGAGGGTGATGAAGTTAGACGAGCTTTTCCCATCCGCCGTACCGGGGACAAGTTCAGTCATCGGTCGATCCGATGTAATGTTGCCTCAAACGGTGCTGCGATATTCCTCGAATGAACAAAGTAAACGTTTAGCAAACGTACTGGACCCTGGGTAAAGCTCGTGGCCGTTTAATTTAGCCGCAGGGTACTTAGCAAGTTGTTTTTCTTGGCACGCAAATCCTTGAGTGACACCGTGCGCGCGCGGGGATTATAGCTACTCCTGTTTTCCTCGTCCAGATTCAATCTGGCTGGTGTGTATATGGCGATCTCTGGTAATTGACGTGGCTGGCTGGAGACGGGCGACAAATTGGTGTCTGTAGTGCAATTATACGGCGCCGTTCACATAGGACGTGTTCTTGCGTTCAAAAACAGATGAAGGAGCGCGAGGCAATGCAAAAGACGCGTTTAAGTAGTTTAACTGATCGTTGAATCGCACCCCGCTGCCAAGTTACAACAAAGACTGCTTTTTAACATATGTGTGCATGAAGTGGCTGTCAGAAAATAGAGAATCCTGAATACAAGAACGCCTCCTATGTGAACAGCTCCAACGCTTTAACCCGTGCAGGCTGTTTCATATATGACCGTGCTATATTTCTACTAATAAATCGGTATATGATTTTTTTTTTTTTTTTTTAATAGTTTCTAATGGCCATTGCAGTCAGCACATCCAGATAATTGTATTTATGCACTTTAAGGTATTTCAGGAAACTTTTCATTAATTATTTAATGCAGAATCATTGAAGATACAGATTGTTGTTCAGATTGATTTAGAAGCATACTATATAATAATAATTTATGATTAAGGTGGCAACAGATAACAAAAACTATTTTAAAAAACACTAGAATGTGATGTCCATGGGTCTGAATAGTTTATAAAAGATGTGTGCATCGCTATAAGACTTTTCCCACCATGTTCACAAGGGCTGCCATTTTACAGATTTATTCTTGAAAATGCCTGTTTCCAAATCTAAACTTCATTTTGTGTGTGTGGCCATCGATCAATAGTACTTGTCTTCTTCCCAGTTTCTGTTTGATAGGCTGTAGGCATTATTCCAGCATATTTCCAGCATTTCTATTGTATTAGGTTTATTACAGCAAGATTAGACAACAAGACCTCATGAGACAGTATTGTAGTTGGTGCTTTGTTTTTTATGAGATTTGAAGCCAAGCTTTCACAGTTTACTCGCATTCTCAAGCTCTCCTGTTTTGTTATTGCCTGTTAGTTTAGCTTTGCAAGGAAATATATTCCTTGAATTCACAGCCAAGCATTGACATAGAATCTGCTTTTGTAAGCTGTTTGGAGCCAGTGCTTTGTATACACTTGACTCTGTAACAAAAGGTATATGAGACTCGAAATGAACAAAAGTGAAAGTTCAGATAAAAAAAAAAAAAAAACACATACAGAAAAGAGTAAAAGCACAGAAAGGTGGGTGGAAGTGCATCGTACCACCTGCTCAGCGTATGACTGATGAGGCTCATAGTTAATGTATGAGAACTCAGTGAGGGTCAGCTACTGTATGAGCTTCCATGCTTTTCTGCTCAAGTGAATCTGATGCACATCAAATTCTACATCAAATGAGTATAGGTGCAATACTGGAAGTTTTTTCCATAGTGCTCAGCAGCAAAGGATTTATTGAAGGCAAAGACTCTACGGGGAACTCATACAGTGCAAAAAGTGAGAGGAACAACAAACAATTGCTTCTCCCACACACAGAGACAGGCAAACATGCATTCTCACACATATAGACACAAAAGTAAAGCCTCAGATCTGACAAACACACATTAAAAAGCTTTGAATAGGCTGTTAAATATGCCTCCAGAGCAAATGGCACTCCAAAAAAAAAAAAAAAATCTGTAAGAGACCTAGCTAGAAAGATTTGGAAAAGAACACTCAACAGAAATATATCAATTTACATAGAGTAAAAGGGGAAATGTACTGTAAGCACATTTTTGGCAATGGATCTTCCTATAATGCTCTAAAGGAAACCGCATTATCCTTTTTCTTTCAGTAGCAAGACCTCAACCTGTCTCTTTTCTTCAACTCTCCACTTTTAGAGTTTCACCCAATTATTGTAAATTTTTCAGCAGCAGGTGGAGGAGCTGCTGTAATGCTGTGGTGTGCACTGATGTGAGAAAAACACCTCAGAGTGGAAATAAATGAAGGCACCATATGCATAAGCGCGGCTTAGCATGTAAGATGCAAAACTACTTAAAGTGATCATATTTTCTTTCTTTTTTATATAGATATTAAAGGAAAAATTTAAAATTTGGTGAAAATGTTCTCTCTCTCAGGCCATCCAAGATCTAAATGAGTTTGTTTCTTCATTGAAACAGATTTGGAGAAATTTAGAAATTATATAATTTACTCACCAATGGATCCTCTGCAGTGAATGGGTGCATTCAGAATGAGTATCCAAGCAGTTGATAAAAACATCACAATAATCCACACATTCGCTTGACAAGACGTTAATTGCTGGACTGGAGTAGTGTGGATTATTTGTGGATTATTGTGATGTTTTCATCAGCTGTTTAGACTCTTATTCTGACGGCACCCATTCACTGCAGAGGATCCATTGCTGACGTAATGCAAAATTGATCCAAATCTGTTCTGATGAAGAAACAAACTCATCTACATCTTGAATGACCTGATGGTGAGATTGGACTGAGAGATACATTTTGAGCAAATTTTCATTTTTGGATGAAATATTACTCTAAAACTCTTAAATTCACCCTCATGCCAATCCAAACCTGATGACTTCTTATGTGTAGGAAGATTTATAGTGCCTTTCTTTGTCCATACAATGAAAGTCAAATGTCTTTTCCTTTAAAATACTTTCTTTGTGTTCCACCATGAGGGTGCGTGAATGATGACAGGATTTTTATTTCTGGGTGAATCTCTTTAAAAGCCTTGCCAGTAATTGATCATTATATGAAGCATTAATCATTTCTTTTGCTTTGAAATCAAACACATTTTTCATTTCGATCATCACTATCCCCTTCATCATCAGCTACATTGTCAGCCACAGCTGCATCTTCATCATCATCATCATCATGATCACCATTATTGTCTTTATGCTTTTCTCATTTTCCGCCTTCATCACAACTCATAGAATTGCTATTGTGTGCGCCTAATAGTAGTCTGAGATTTGCAGTTGTTTACTGCGCTGAAAGGCACTGCACTCACACGATACAAAAAAATGAAGAGGGGCAATACAAACACTCTAATTGCTTTCAATAATTAATCTCCTCAAACAACTGCCTTGCCTTTGCAGCCTCGATGTGAATAGCATCACCCCGAGATACAGTTTCAAATAAGAACCCAGCATTATTTTCACATAATGCCGCTGAGATGGATGTGCGAGCAAACTTTATTCCTTGTGTCGGTGGATTCCCCTGTCCATAGATATGTTCATCACAGACCTGAGTGAGTCCTACTGTTGCACTAATGAATCCTGACACTGCTCACAGATTGGACAGGTCAGTGCAATCCTCCGTGACCAGCGAATAACACAGTTCACTGGTCAGCGGACATAGAGCTATCTCATAGACCTGGCACACAAAAGGCCTTTCTGACTTGCTCTCTGTATTAATCAGCCAGCCTGAACTTTTGGGTTTAGCAACTTTGTGCTATTTCTGGCAAGTTTGGATTTATGGAGTTATGGAACCCAGTTTAATAGCTCATCACTATTAGTTCACCATTAATGTTGGTTAGCCTTCAACCCTAAAATGAATTAAGGGAGTCAAATTTATTTATTTATAAATTAAGTCCTTGATTATTCCATGACAACCTTCCTCACACAAAAAAAAAAGAAAAAGAAAAAGAAAAAAAAAAGCATAGAGAGCAGATGGCTTCTTATGCTTTTGAATCGCTCTTGCGGTACTTTGATGTCATACACCGATCGATCTGTGCAGCGCCGCTTCCAATCCAACGCGCCTATGGCCAATGTTTCAACGCGCCAAATGGTTCACCTAATTCGTTCAAGATGTAGATTAAGAAATTAAATGCCACTGTATGTTGCTCAGAGACAAACAGTTCTGCTTTATCTCAATGTCATCTCACAACCAATTCGTACATATTTTACGAGGTGGCTAATTCCTACGACCTCACTCGTACAATTTATACACACATATACATATATACACACATATACATATATAAATGCAAACACATGCATGTATATATTTAAGAAAAATATGTTATGTGTATATATTACATATATAAGAATATAAATATATAAATGTATATACATGTAAATATTTTCAAAATATATACTGTATGTGTGTGTATTTATATATACATAATAAATATACACAGTAAACATACATATATTATGTAAACAAAAACCTTTTTTTTGGATGAGATTAATCACGATTAATCATTTGACAGCACTAATACATATATATATATACACTTGGGAAAAAATTAAAAAGGGTTATTAAAGGGTTACTCCACCCCAAAACGAAAATTTTGTCATTAATCACTTACCCCCATGTTGTTCCAAACCGTAAAAAACTTTGTCCGTCTTCGGAACACAGAATGTTTTCACTCAAATCAAAATGTAAATAAACGTAGAAGACGTATCCGTGTGGTGCGGCTGACACAGAACAGTGTACACAGTTTGCGTCCAGCGGATATTCTCCAAAATGGCGCCACGGTGAAGCGGAGGAGACAAATTGTTGAATAAAGTCGTTATTTTTGTTTTCTATGAATACAAAAAGTATTCTCATCAATTCAGATTGAACCACTGATGGCAGATAGACTATTTTGATGATGTCTTTAATATTTTTCTGGGCCTTGACAGTGTTATTTATTTGGCAGTCAATGGAACAGTCACAAGCCTCCCAGTTTTCATCTAAAATATCTTAAATTGTTTTCCGAATACAAAGGAAGCTTTTACGGGTTTGGAACGACATGGGGTAAGTGATTAATGACAAAATTTTCATTTTGGGGTGGAGTAACCCTTTAAACTATTCTTATCTGATGCACTTTGAGAGTTCAAAATTAAGAACTCCAACCCATGTTCTTAACTAAGAAAACTTAAGTCGTAAACTTAAGAGGAAGTGTGCGCTTCGCTTTGAAACGAGCAGCGAAATAAAACTTGATGAAGGGATAAGCCATGTTGTGATTTCATTTAACAGATACTGTGTCAAAGCATAATAGCCAAAACACAACTTTAAAGACATTTTATATTAGAGTAAGAAGTTTAAATATTTTAAAAACTACACTTTTTGCCCAGAAGATCTATCGTTTCATATCGTCATGTGACCACGATGATATCAAGACAGTTTTGTTATCGCGATTCCATGATATTGATAATACCGTTACATCCCTAATATATATATATATATATATATATATATATATATATGCCATTAGTCCAGTCTTCAGTGCCACATGATCCTTCAGAAATAATTTTAATATGCTTTATAAATTAATATGCTTTTAATAAAATTTATTTTATTTGTTGTAAAAAATGTATTTTATGTACATTAATGTCTGTTATTTTTATTTTATTTGTGGCTCTCAGCTGAAAAATCAGGCTTAAATCTGTTGTCCTTTTACATTGTCAGATCTATTATTGCATTTATGCACGGTCTATGTAAACTCACTTAGGGCAACAACCCATATCTAATCAACTCGTATCTGCTAAATATAGAAAATATGTTTGGGTGACTTGATTTGCGCTTGATAGGGCAGATATGTATTTGACAGGGTGTATTCACTACATACTGGATCTGGCTTTGGGCTTGAAAGGAATTAATTAGATTGTACAACCGACGTTTTGAAGTTGAATAGATTAAAGAACAAAGCCAAGCTTGGAAAAGCGATTTGAACTCACATAGGGAAATGTGAGGATATTTTCAGCTTGTTCTCAGGCTTGTTCCCAGATTGGTGGGCTGGCTGTCTGATCCTGCTGATGAAGTGTGTGTGTGTTTGTGCCCACATTGCTCTAGGTGTGAGCTCTGGAGCATGTCTGCACACAGACAAAAGAGCAGTCTTTGTGAAGGGGGACTGGTTTTTAAACTCTGGCCAATGAGGTCGTGTTCTTTTTGACTGCCTTTATGTGTTTGTGTGTGTTTCTCACTGTGTTTATGTGTGTGTTGTGGGATACGCAGAGCCTCAGTATGGCAGCCTCAGCTGCCTTCCTGAGTGCCGCATTTTTAATGGATGCAGGTGCCAGTTTCACATCGTAGCATCTGTCCCGAAAAACACAGGTACAGCTCTAGAAAGCAGTGTATCTGTTGCATAACGTAACGCTGCGCCCTGACTCTCTGCTCTAATCTCACCTCTGCTGGCTGCTAGGCTTGCATGTGTGCATCGCATTCAATGAGTCCAGATTACCCAGGGAAAAATGCTAAGCAACAACGCCATGACAAACTAAACAAGAAGCTGGGGATGCTTCTTTGCAGATCATGATTTTTTTATGACACTCACTCAGACTATGAGTAAAATAAATAACTTTAAAATGCACTATTAATTGCACAAGGGTTACCATGGAATACAGATGTTTAACAAAAAAAAACTTTGACTGATTCGGTTCTCAAGAACTGATTGAATCAGTGATCCGTTTGTGGTTATTTATTGGCATCTGTGGTTTCATGAAAAGCCTTTGACATCCATTCCATTCCACAAAAGGTTCTTTGTAGTGGAAAAAAAGGTTATTTGGATTAGTAAAATGTTCTTCAAACTAAGGGAAAAAATGGTTCTTTAGCGAAATTACGAGAATAAAGCCGAAATGTTTTGAGAATAAAATCAAAATATTTTGAGAATACAATCAAAATTACGAGACTTAAATGAAAGTTATAGGGCCAGTTTTACTAACAGCTTGTGCCAGCGCAAACCGTCTTTTGGCGTTAAAATTGTACTGTCAGGTTTTACTAAAGATGTGTAGTGATGAATTAGCGCTGAAAGGGAGTGGACGCAGTTATTTTTGCACATGACCTTATTGAATATGCATTTCTTGGAGTTTCCCTTTCAAATACAAAAGTTATGGGAGGAGAGTATTCAAATGAATCACGCAACGTGTTTTACTAATGTTTGCGCTCGTCAAATTACAGGCATTTGCGCCATTATTTAACGCCCAAAAAAGCATGTCTTAAACTATTTTGCACTAGAAATGGCTGCAATTATTGCTGCTAGGAGAAGGCACCACAGAGAACAGAGAGCGTAATTTGCGCGGCGCTTGGTATATTGTGTTGGTCAATATGTAAATGAGATGTTGCGTCTGTGTTCTTTACTTTGCGCATTGTTAGTAAATCACCCGCAGAAATTTCTCCTCCCATCGGTGATGTTTTGGAATTGCGCGCTCCCTCTAATTTGCCCTGTTTAGTAAAACTGGCCCATAATATTTTGAGTATAGCCTATATTGTACTATATAAGTCTCAGCTTTCAAATTCTGTCAGTTTTATAGTGAAATACAAACATATAACTTTAACTTTAACTTTGACTTTATTCTCGAAACATTTTGACTGTTTTCTCATCATTTTTACTTTATTCTCGAAATTCTTGAAATATTACGACTTTAATCTCGTAATCTTAGATCTTTTAATTGTTTAACGTGGCACTAAAACGCCGTCGTTTTAACACTATCAACATTAGAAACATTATCAACAGTTTAAATTCAGTTTGAAGGTCTGTTTGTCGCACAAAGCTACACTAAAATATGCATTCAGAAAATTGCTTTTAAATTTCACAATGGCAAAAAAACTTTAAGTAACATATGGAATTAAACATGAAATTTAATCTTTGTTTTATTATTATTTAACTATGAAAAATCTGTGTTTTACAGTGCATTTTATAATATACAATAGACTTACAATAGAAGTAATTTTATAGTGATTTTGTGCTTTTAGAAAATGTATTAGATGTAATTGCATGGAAAAAAGTGTAGTTCATTCTTAAAAATATCATATTTTGTGTGCCATGGAAGAAAGTAATACAGATTTGAAACGATATGAGAGTGAGTAAAATATGACATAATTTTAATTTGGGGTGAGCTATAACTTTAAGGTCTCATTAGCCGCTTTTACACCAAAATTACCTGGAACAATTCTTTTCCCCAGACCTGTTGCTGTCTATGTTTCCATTGTGGTCTAAAGTACTGTGAAGATTAGGCAAATTGTCTGGTGATGTAGGACTGCGTGTGACTGCTCCTCCCAGTCCAGGGCCGTTTCTCAATACCAAGTACACAGAGGTCGGATTCACATCCTTGGTGGTTCGGTCTTTGCATGTTCGACTCAGGAGTGTGAACTCCCGGGGATGGGACGACACCAGTCCAGTATTTCTGCAAATGGAACAGCAGCGTACTTGATTACGTCACCACTGCCTCTTTTTTTGTTTTCATTTAAACATAGGCTATTAACAGCCACAGATGTGTAGTTCTATATGTGACCCTGGACCACAAAACCAGTCTTAAGTCGCTGGGGTATATTTGTAGCAACAGCCAAAATTATATTGTATGGGTCAAAATGACTAATTTTTATTTTATGCCAAAAATCATTAAGATATTAAGTAAAGATCGTGTTCCATGAAGATATTTTGTAAACTTCTTACCGTAAATGTATAAAAACTTATAACTTAGTAATATGATTTGCTAAGAATTTAATTTGGACAACTTTAAAGGCGATTTTCTCAATATTTAGATTTTTTTGCACCCTCAGATTCCAGATTTTCAAACAGTTGTATCTCGGCCAAATATTGTCCGATCCTAACAAACCATACATCAATGGAACGCTTATTTATTCAGCTTTCAGATTATTTGTAAATCTCAATTTCGAAAAATTGACCCTTAAGACTGGTTTTGTGGTCCAGGGTCACATATATGTGTGTATATATATATATATATATATATATACAGTATATATATATATATATATATATATATATATATATATATATATATATAAATGTATAAAGTTATGAAACATAACTTTGTGCTCAGCCAAAACTATATGACCTGGAACAAATAATATATTCATGAGACCAAAGACTGCCCGTTATATTTACCCCAAACAAATTATATCTCATGTTTAACCACTACAAATACATCAGAGCACGTGGCAAATGTCAGAAGGACTAGCCGAGTTTTTACCCTGAATTTTTACCCTGAACTGTATTTAGATCCTGGTTCCCGTGGTGGAAACACACCGAGCACCAGCCCAAAGTCCCTAGTTCCTGGGGAAAGTACATGCGGTGGAAACGGGCTTATTGTTCCCATAAAGCTACACCCTTCAAGTGAATTTAGTTAAATGTAGGTTAAGATGGATGTTTTTGGGGATGGTCTCAGTCAGAGGATACAGCGCTTCAGGGGCAGCGCGAAGCAAGAGGGTCTCCCTCAGGCATGACTACTTTATGACTGTTTGGCCCTGTTGTTACGCCTCTCATCTTATTAGATTTCAAAGAGCAAGACCACACATGCTCAAAAAAGAGAACAGAACCGTTTAGAGAAATCCTTATGCTCTTCTCAGGGGACTGTCTTACAACCTAGGCTGATTAGCATATTACCCAGCATGCTCAGAGAACTCATGTTAGTGGGTGGGGAGACTGGAAAGTGAGTCATTCAAGGTGGGAGAACCCCTATGGGAGTTATTCCAGAATGCTCATAAGTATGTTTGCACATTAATCTGCTTTTAGTCCAGCTGAACATTGACTCCAAAAGGGACAAAATGGTTTTATCAAGAGAAATAGAGATGAGATGTGAGCCCTTGTACTTTATCTGCCTTCAGCAATGTAGCACAGTTGTGATAACACAGCCAAGTCTTCTGCTGAGGATAGTGGCTCAATCGCCTCAATTCTGAATTTGATTTGAAACTTGTTTATCCTCCTGGATATGTACGCCTGTGCTGGATTTTGAGAAAGATTACCTCTAAAGAGTGATTTAGCTCTGAGCTCAATTTCCACGCAAAACTGGAGGGATTTAAGTGTTCGTGTCTCTGTTCACTGTTAGACCCTTTTGAGCTGAACAAGAAAGGAAACAGGAAAAGTAACATCAAATTATAGTTCAAGTTCAGGCTTGAAAATGTTCTACTTGTTTTTTTGTTGTTGTTGTTGTTGTTTTACCTACAATGACAGATGCACACAAATCACAAGTCATTCTGTTTTTTTCACACATGTTGTTCCTTTTTTTTTTTTTTAATGTTTACATTATACAGTACATGCGCATGATTTAAAATAGTGTTTCTCATTGAAAAAACAATGGTAAATGCAAAGAATAAATTAAAATCAATAAAACTGAAGTAATAATATGAAATTAAATTAAATGAAATCATAAATATTTTAAAACTGGACAATGAAAACCACTACTCTATAGAGAGAGAGAGTAGTGGTTTCATTGTCCAGTTTTAAAAGACTTATATATAAGATATATATATATATATATATATATATATATATATATATATATATACATTTTTAAAGCATTTTAAAGCATTTTGGTAATGCGTTGGGTCACCACTTGATATCTAATGTAAAATCTGGGCAAATCCACTGATTTAAGATATCTTTTAATTGATTTTTTCAGATGCAAAATGTTATTTTTTTGTATAAGTAAACAAAGCACAAAAAATGTAGCACACTACATTTTTATATAACAAAATGTGACACACAGATACATGCATGCACACCCACACACACAGTTACACATTCTCCACTTTTGGCATTTCTTTATCAGTGACATTTCTTTAATACACAAAGGACTTACTAGGGGATATGCGGTGCAGCACTGTGTTCAAAGCAGGCAGCAAATCACACTTTTGTGATTACAGTGCTGCATTGGGCGAGATATCTGAATAAAAAGATAACATGTTCATGAAAATGATGAGCAGCAATAAATAATGGCACCTGGTACACATGAACAGAGCAGTGTTTACACAAGTCCTGATCTCTTTTCTCATCTGTGATTGTGTGCTCCTGCCAGCGTGCGTTTATCATCAGTTTCTAGCAGAACTTTAGGTGTAATGAATCAAGGATATTTATCGTCTATGTACCCCGGGCTGGATAAAGCTTACTCTCCTCACACTAATCTGGTTAAAGAAGCAGCACGTGGTTGACCCGTCTGCCTAAACCCTGGTCATGTGATGTTTATCTGGTCACATGATGACCTCTGCATGTGAGGTTGGCTGTTTTTGCAACAATAGTGATGTGATCATCACAAGCAAAATATGTAATATATTGGTATAGATACTATCTCTTTGTTAGTGTCTTGAAATAAACTGGGGGAAAAAAGCCTTAAGCCATTTCAATTTGCACTTCATTACTCTTACTGAGGACTGTTATATTGATTATTGTAGCTGCAAGAGATGTTGCACAGAAACAGAATGAACAGATGGAATATTAAAAATAGAGAATGACAGGCTTAAGGAATTTTCAATACAACTTAAAAATGTAGCAAAACTCTTAAAATGTTTTGCGCTCACAGATTCAGCTATTTTTGGGGGGAAAAAAGCAAAAAATAAATACAAACAAAGCAATGTAAAGACTGATGTATAATTTAGACAGCAACAGAGAGACATGTGATGCTGCCTTGTTTCGCAAGTTTCAGAAACATTTGATAATGAACCATTAAGCTGGAAATTAACAGGAGAACTTAAACGCAACATACTGCAAGCTATAAACAGTGTTAGCTTAATATAGCCGTAAAGTGTCACATGTACATTTTTATCATGACAACTCTCTGAAGATTTTAGCATGGTAATAGATATGACAATGTTAATGTATTTGGTCTTGACGGAATAGATCTGCTCTGCTGCGGATGCTGCTGCTGTTAGTTATTGATGTAGTTGTAGATTATTGCTGCTGCTGCAAGCAAATACAGGAAATTGCTACAGCCAATGCATATGGCACTGTGTGTATTTAAGACATAATGCTGCTGCACAAATAGCATATAGGCCTAAATAACCCATGGCGGATCGATACAGGTGGAGCTGGGGAAGGTGAAGGGTTTCAGATGAACTCTAAAAAGTGCGCTGAAAAATCCTCAAGCCATTTAAATGTAAAGCAGTAAGCTCATTGGCTGCGTATGCAATGTGAACCAATCAGCATGTGCCATGTCATTTAACACTGTGAATATATTCAGGTACGTTAGGAACCCATCAGCCTGCACCATCTAGAGTTTCATAAAAGAACTTGGCATTTAGCTTTCTATTTATTCTGGTCAAAATACAAGTGTATTTAGCTACTTCCTTTTCTGATCTTATGTGGATCCTGATCATGTGGCACAAAATAGATCATTTGTAGCTTTCTATACAGTACTAAATGCACCTGTTTTAGCATTTTATTTATCCAGCAAATACAGTGGAAATAAAAAATGAAATCAAAATGTTAATTTTGTTAACTTTACTAGTGGTTTCTGTATGTATGTGTTTGCTGTTGTTGTTCTGTGTTCTCTGGTTAGGAGTGAAGTAGCATCAGAAACTGGGCATCTGCTTGTCATTTGCATTATTGCTTGTGTTTCTGATGTTTTTAAAAAGGGCACTTTTATAGTACATTTCCATTCTGGCTTAGTATAGAAAATTACTTTTTTTAAAACACTTGAGGCTGCTTGAAGAAAATAAATCACTGAATGTGTTTATTGGTGTTGTTTCTTGGCTCTTGCCTGTTCATCTGTATAAATAGAGACATCCTGTTTTCCATAGATGGCTCTACCGTTCAAAAGTTTGGGGTCAGACTCCTTAAGAGTTTTTAAAGTCTCTTATGCTCACCAAAGCTGCATTTATTTAATCAAAAAATACAATTAAAATAAAAGTAAAATAACTGTTTTGTGTTTTAATATATTTTAAAATATTAATTAATTTAATAAAAAATGTCAAATAAAAAATTGTCATCAGACTCACTCTTGTTTTGAATTTGCATGTTTTGATTTGCACTTGTGGCACAAATTAATATATTACTGTTGCCAAAAAAATTCTGTTGTAAAACGTGTCAAATTTGAATAGCTTTACAACTTCTATAAAGAAAATACTTTATAGGAGTGGTTTTATGAGAATTACAGATGTTTATAAACACATCTGAATCTCCCAGCTCACCTGGAGGGCTGAAGTAAAAGATCCCTGGTCATTTTTGACTCATTCATAGTCTAAAGTCGTATCCAAAATAATTCAAATATAAAGAGTATTTCATAACATTGCATGAGTTTTTATGGATTTTGTCTTAAAGTATACCACATTACAGATTTTAAAAAGGCCAAAGCTTCTCAACCTCATGTTGTTCAAAACCTTTTTTTTTTCTACTGTGGAACAAAAAATAATAAGATATTATGAAAATTTGTTTTTGACAATGCAAGTAAAATCAGTATGGTTCAATATACCACTCTGAATTCCAAAATATCTTCTTTTGTGTTGCACAGATGAAAGTTTCCCTTGAATTGAATCAGCAGTTATATAAAATATAAACCAGAAATGCTTAGTGGTGGATGAGGGTTTGCAGGATTTCATTGTGTGAGGTGACATTTAAACACTGACAGAAGTTTAATGATATTGAAACAAAGCTGGAGAGAGATATTTTGCATGACCTTTAGGACACTCATGAGGTTTAACAATATTGCAGGCAAATTCTGTCAGTCTTTTTTTTCCAACACAGGCCACTTTATACAGTCCAGTATAATTAGAAGTTCTTCTGACAGTTCACACTGTGACAGAAAAGTCACGTTGACACAAATGGCCAACATCTTTCACTGCCCACAGCCCAATGGTTTGACAGACTGCAAAATATAGGCGAGATTTCACAGGGTTTAGTTAGTGGACCATTTCCAGACTTTAACAGTCACTGTCACTTCTCTCGACATGGTGTAAACAGTTGCATCTCAAATCCTCAGGATGAGACACGGGAGGGAGCAAGATTGCTGAAAGATCTAGGTTGTGCTCCTATACAAAGAAAGTGCAGTGTTTCACTGTTACAATTTGCTGAGAACATAATATAGCAGCTTCCAGGGGTGTAGGAACAATTATGAATATTAATAAGGTGAATGACTCATGACTATTAATTAGATAGCATGATATTCGCCAGCTAACTGATTTGCTAAAAAAGCTAGTAAAAGGATGCCAATTCAGTCAATTTCTAATGAAAAAAGAACAGTTTTAGCTTTCTCTTAAATCGCAGATCATAATTAGGTCCAAAAGTAACATAGATATGAGCATAACACACTAGAGAATAAAAACAGCCAGAGAAAGTAAACAAACAAAGTAACTTTTGAAAAAGACAGGCTTTTTTCTATGTGTATGCCTTGTTTCATGATGAATGTTAAAATTCACCCATGGTCAGTTTAGTTGGATTTTGAAAAGACCATTTTGATTTGCACACATAATCCCAACACATTTTTTTCTTCTTCTTCCCTAAAGTAAACAGCTGTATGTACACTAAGTGGTAATAGAATGTTGTGTTATTGTTGTAGCTGCCAGCCATGAAACTCAGTAACCAGACCTTTGGGACGGCTGCACAGTTTTAAGCAAACAATGAAATAGGTCTGTTCTGTATTTCTTGAACTTGTGTCTACACTATCTTTTTTTCAGTGTGTAATCCAAATATTTATGCATGTTTTGCAGCCCTGCATGTTTTAGTCACAATTCACAGTTCAATTAGTCAGAGCTTTTTCCCACACAGGAGAGGAACAAATTGGTGCAAATACTGCTGCCCACTTTTCTAAATGTACACGGCTTGGTGTAGATGTACATCATTGTCAGGCGATTGGATGCATATAAATGCTGAATAGCCAACAGGACATATGTGGTCACCACCTGCAGAAGGACCTTCCTGCCAGAGGTGACAGTGATGTTGTTGGTCAAGATGTAGGCCAGATGTTTTAGCCCCCTAAGGAAATGGAGATTTTGTGCCTTCTTTACAGAGGAAGAGAGGTTGACAAAGAGTTGACATTTGTGTCTTTCTACATTCCCCTGATGGAAATGTGATTGAAAATTGTGTGGGATGCGTACTATCTGGTTCACTTTGAATTCTGGACAAGACATTTTTTTTTGTTTTTGTTTTTTTATTCTGTAATAATAATAATAATAATAATAATAATAATAATAATAATAATAATTAATTAATTAATTAATTAATTGATTAATTAATAAATACATACATACATACATAAATAATACATTTTTGTAGTTGTTGAGCCACTCACTTCTTGATAATCTGGTATAGTCAATATGTTTTGGATGACCAAGAATTAAGTACAGTTAGCATAAATTGTAACTACAAAGACTAGAAATGTCTGCAATGCCAGTGTTGTCAACACAGTATTATAACCCTTGTTTTATTTTATTTTATTGTAATATTTTTTTCTATTTTGCTACTTTTTTATTTCTATTTTTAATTACAATCTACAAAATTATTATTATTATAGTTTTATTTTAATTTATTCATTTACTTTTTGAATTTACAATATATTTTTTTCTTTTTTCTTTCTTTCTTTTTTTCTGTGAAAATAGCATTTGTTGACTCTCACACTCATTTTTGTAGTTGATAAGCCCGTTTGGAAACTTTTACAACCTTGGTATTCTAGTATGTTCTAATATGTTTTGTCGGTAACACTTTACAATAAGGTTCATTAGTTAACATTAGTTAACAACATTAGTAAACATGAACTAAGAATGAACAATTCTTCTACAGCATTTATTAATCTTAGTTAATGCTAATTTCAGCATTTACTAATGAATTATTAAAATCACAAGTCGTGTTTGTTAACAATAGTTAATGCACTGTGAAATTGTCACGTGTCTGCCCTTCTAAGTTCCTGTTTTCCCTTATTTGGTTTAGTTCCGGTTCTTGTTAGTTAATCATCGTTCATTGTCCCCACCTGATTTGTATTATCTTGTTTGCTCTTTTGTTCTCGTCCCGTTAAAAGTCCTCAGTTTTCCCCTTGTCTTTTGTCTGAGCTAAACAAATGGAAATGTGTGTTGATGCTACTTCGTTCTTCGTTCGACCGTTATTTAATCTGACCACAACCACGCATCTGTAACAGAAATAACACGAATAAACAATGAACAACTGTATTTTCATTAACTAACATTAACAAAGATTAATAAATAGTGTAATGAATGCATTGTTCATTGTTTGTTCATGTTAGTTAATACATTAACTAATGTTAATAAATTACACCTTATCGTAAAGTGTTACCGTTTTGTATGACCAAAAATTAAGTACACTTCATTGTAGAAGGTGGCATAAATCATAACTACAGTCGTAAAATTCTAGTATGTTTTAGATGACCAATAATTAAGTACACTTTATTGTAGAAGGCGGCATAAATCGTAACTGCAAAGACTACAAATGTCTACGATGCCACTGTTGCCAACACAGCATTATTACTCTGGTCTGCCAGAGCATGGGGGTGTACCAAGAGACGGAAATAGAGAATGGTTCAGAAGATCATGCTCTGAATGCATGGCAGCACTGATCAGTAAACAATCACTACTGCTATGACTGTGGGTAAGTACAGTACAGTTTAGATGCAATAGAAGACACTCGAAACGCTTTGCCTGCTGGGAGACTGTCACATGATGATATATTGTGAACATTGTGAGTGATAGACATCCCTCATTTGAAAGTCAATGCCAAGACACTTGGCATAGATGTGGCATAGACGATTTATGGCCACCTGATAAAGTTATGATGACTGTCCCTATAGGTGGTTGCACAGCGTTCAATCTTCCTTCTTCATGCGCTCTCTCTCTCTTTGGCATACAGACAGCATGAAATATGACATGCATGCCGAGATTGAAATAAAAGCACAGATGGGTAGCACAGGTTTGCATCAAGAGTGCTTGCTCATTTCTTGGGCCAGTCATGTGCCTGACTTCAAACCGATGATGTGAAATATGGACAGTCTTTGACCGGCTCAATGAAAGGAATCTCTTCTGAATTGCTTTGTTCTGAAATCCAATGCCATGTCATTCTAAACTATTGTTTCCATTCCAAATTCCCAAACTCCTGCAGGACATCACTCTCACACAGCGATTATCCTGGGGCTTGTGATGAAGGGGGCCTCGGAGTACATGTATATATTTTATGTTTATGAATTGTGTTTGTTGCTTCATTGCTTTCTCTGACAGAACCACTCAAGGGACTCCATGCTCCAATGTTTTTGCATTGAAATACTGCAGAAGTGTCAATTTTGAGTTTTGTGAAAAATTACATTTAATTATAATTATATATATATATATATATATATATATATATTGAGTCAAGTCACTTATTTATATAACACTTTATAAAATACATATTGTTTCAAAGCAGCTTTACAGTAATAAACATAAAATAACAGAATCAATTATGCAAACTTCATAAAATATGAGGCAAATCCAAATTCTGCTTTATAGCATTTCTAACAATATGATAGCTGTTAAATATCAGTAAATTTTGGTTTAGTAACAGTCGATATTACAAAAGTCATTATTTTGAGATAGATTTGTCATACAGGGCAGGGGGTTTCAAAATTGTAGATGCCACAGATCCCTACATTTTATCTTAAATTATTACTTTTTTTCTAATTACTATAATACTGATACTTGATTTATTTATTTTAAGCAATTTTATTATATTTTAATTTATATATTGTAATAAGTTTTGTATCATGTGTTTACTTTGATCAATTTTATTTAGAAATTGTTAATATTAAATTTTTTAGTGATTAAATAAATTGTTTATTTCTTTAAATCTATTTTAATTGATTTATTTTAATCAATTTTGTTGATCGATTTCTTTAATTTAATCAAAATGTTATTAATTTATTTTTGTTTATTTTAATCCATTTTTTGTTTTTAATTGTTTAGTTTTTTTTATCAAGTTTTGCATTTATTGACTTGTTTTATTTTTTTTACTGTTATTATTATTTATTATCATGTTTACCAGTTTATTTATGTGTTTAGTTAGTTAGTTAGTTTAGCCATATATATTATTTATTTATTTATTAGGTTTGTTTGTTTGTTCATTTGTTTTTGTTTTTTTTAACACTGTTTTTCTCCACGGATACACTATTGCTCTCCAAACCCCAGTTTGAAAACCACGTATAAAGGGGATGAAAAAGTCTCATATCAGTACTGAATCTAAATGCTACCTTGATATGAATGCCTGACTTAAAAATAACTGCAATCTAATGCGTTCACCATCAGCCCGGTAATATATTGATCCTTATTCTTAGCTTTATCTTTATTTCCTCATGGTGCTCATTATTCCTTAATTGATTCAAAGTAGATTTAATCTTCCCATTGAGTGTGGGCTTCTTATTGAAAGCATTAGTTTAAACCCACAGTAGATCGACATCCTCCTTTGTCTGCTCTAATTAGCTGAGCTGTGATGCATTGTTTGTTTCAAAAGGCTTTAAATGCTCCGCTTGACTTAACCTACACAGGTTGTTGTTTATTTGTTTATTCACGTCTTTTATTTTATTACAGGAGGGTAATGAGAGGCTCCAGGAGATGGTGGGCAGCTGTCCTGCTCTGGGGGGCAGCGCTGATAGCAGAGGCACGTCCCGGCAAAGAAGGATTTACCCCGATGGCGTATCGACCTCTCGTCAGATTCCGTCACAAGGTATCGATCTTTCCGATTTCATCAGCCATCCCTTTACAAGAGTAGACTCCGTGTGGCCGGTTACGATGCTAATTACTATGGAAATCCACATCGCATTGAGCGCTTCTGGTTTGATTATTGTTACAGGACGATTCATTACTCTTCCTCTGCTCACGAGCCGAATATCAGAGATGCATAGTAATATTTTGATTAAAAAGTGTTGGATCTTTCGCTATGGACATTTCGAACTGCAGGCGAAAGCTCCTGCTGTGCTGACATCATGATGAAACAGCTCAGTGTGATTGTGTAATTGAATGTTTATTGACTGGCTGTTGCAGTGAGCTTTGTGGACACACACAGTCAGATACCAGCAATTGAGGCGTAATGCAGCTCTAACAAGCTCCACTGCTTCTCTCTCCTCTTTTTCCTTCATCATCTCCACAAGTGAATGTTCATATTATGTAACAGATCAATTAAACTCTGGAAGGGAGGGAGTACACTGACTGACAGAACAGGGACCCATGGGAACACTTTCCTTTTATATCCGTATAAACAGCTGAGCAGGGGTCACAAAAATTGTTCCTTTAAGACACATCCATTTTTACTACCTGATCTCATGACGATAACGTACCTGTGGGAACTTTTTCACAAGATGCGAAATACGTACCGATAAGTGCATTTGTACATCAAAAATGAACACTAGAGGGGGTACAACATCAAGCACTTGTAATCGTTTTTGTACACAGTTATGATTACAGCTCCATATGTTTCGCTTTCCGGACATAGCAAGCTTGCATGGTAGCACAGCCAGCACGGAATTTGATTTAGGATGCGGAATCCTTCAGTAAGAATCCCGTGAAAAACGTGACTCATGATGAAAGAGCTACTGTAAAAGATGAGAGATTGAAAAACAAGCTAAAGCGTCATGCTTGCGATTGTGTTTTTATGTCACATTCGCTTTTGTTCATACTATCGGGTAGGTTTAGGTGTAGTGCAGATGGTATGTTATTTTAAAACGTCACGGAGCATTTCATAGAGTTATAGCGTCACTGAACGGACATTTCAAGTAAGAACTGTGGTGACACCTACAAAACCAACTTCACATAAAACATACCATTTGTAAAAAAACGAACACACTTTTGTGTTTTGCAAAAAAATTCCCACAGGAATGTTTTCGTCATGAGACCTGAAACTCTTGCAGTGTTTTCATACTAAACCTTTGGTGCAAACCTGAGTAGGGCTGCACGATTAATCGAATGCAATTGCCATGTGCATTTTGTCAGTAAAGCCGGTTCTGTGATTAGTAGTAAATCTCCATCACTTGCTTTCAGATGGAGAAGCATTTACTACACAGAGCCGTCGTTCACTGACAAGTTCTGCAAAAAAATCGCAGAAGATATTATTGCGCAATTGTGAAATCGAAGAAATCGTTCGCGATAATGAGAGCTGTTTGCGTAGCTTTCTCAGTGAACTACGGCTCTGTGTAGTAAATGCTGCTCTATCTGAAAGCATGTGAAAATACCACATTTAATAACATGTCTTTACTCCAAACTCACTTCATAACGTCAGTCAAGTGTTTGAAATAAATCCTTCTGTGAGATAATGTGACTTCTTACACAGAATAAGGCACACAGCATATTTCATAGTATTCTAAGCAGTGATAAAGGCATTGCATTATAAATATACTTTATTATAATGAAAATTACAATAAGAAGAACTCAGATAAACAATATATTGTCATAGTCCTGTGTTTATTAGTCACGTTGAATCAATAAAAGCAGTTAAATCTTCTGTTTATCCAGCTACCGCTATAGGCATTTCCTGGGTTTCTTCTGCAGGGCTTTTTTTGCTTGTATATCCAAAGGGACAAGCACTTCAATAAAACGTTGAAACTGGCGTATTCTCCTCATGCATTGTTACCTAGCTACAGTAAACGGCTGCCATTAGGGAATTACTTTTGGAGGTGACGCAATCATACCAACGTCCAGACCCACAGGAACAATGTGGAAAGAACCAAGCAATTCAACCAAATGTGAAAACAGCCTGAGAGGAAAAGCACACGCTGGCTTTTTGAAATGTCTGAACTGTTATCATTTCAGACAGTTAGTATTGTCATGCTATCAAAATATTCCACTCATGCATGCGGTTTGGTGTTAATTATTAGATCATTCGAATTTGACAGATGGCATAGGCAGATACGCAGTGTTTTATAAATGATGGGGTTCCTGTGAATTTTTATTTCTTGTGTGTGACTGATACTAGAACGTTAATAGCATCATGTCGACTAGTTAAATTTATTTGTCTTTTGTGCAGTGCCATTTAGGTCTGATTTATTTACTGTGACTTTTAGAAATTATTGGGAAACTTATCACATTAGCAATGGAAAAAAATGAGAGTCAATTATTATTATTATTATTATTGTTGTTGTTGTTGTTGTTATTACTTCAATCTGTTTTGGTATCTAAAAAAAATTGGTTTAAATAGTTCCTATTTGTAATATTATACTGTTTTTATTTTTATAATATTTTATTTTTATTTTTAAACATTAAATGTAGGCAACTCTAAAAATAGTGTAGCTCAGTCTTAATGTGACCCGGTAATACAAGTAGCAAATCACTGCTACCGTTGTGGTTACAAATGTGGTTGAAGTGCACAGTTAACCTAATGACTCTGTCATTAATTCTCTGGAGGTAACCTTGAACATCCCACTTCGCTCAAGTATCAGTGTTGTTTGCTAATGCTCACAACCCTCTCATGTAGACATTCATTTAATAAATCTGGAAATTATGAATCAAGATGCCCTTCGCTCTTTTCCCTCTGTATGAAACACCAATGCTGCCACATACATCAGAAGGCCTAAATAGTTGAAATGCACACTGTGGGAACACGTAGTTACCAAATTTCCTGCAATAACTTCCATATCAGACCACAATGTGTGAAAATCCATAAGTGCAAAGCACAAACAACCTCCAGTCTCAGATAAGAATGTATTTGATTGCACAGGCCAGAAGCAATTATATTTCTTATAATTATTATTATGCTTAGTAGTCATATTATATATCAATCCTATATCAAGGGTCATATTGAGTCGATGCGAGTGGCCATTCCAGAGTTTTCCAGCAATTTGAATCCATAAAGATGACTGGCAACGGATGTAGCATGCCTCCATTTCAAATGGGGGAGGACTGCGGGCTTGAGCCTGTTTTTCTGGCACGGGCACAGAGATAAGCAGTGACCCCATTAGCTTTCCCTCAACTCGGCCTGCTTCAATCATCATGAGTAATTCAGCTTATAGTATGAAGCTTTGTCCTGCTCTGCAAAAGCCAATCTCCTGTGAAAGCCAAAGGTTTAATTCACCGTAGCCCCACCCTTCCTCTACCTCCACTCAGATTATGGCCCAAATTTTGCTCCGCCCCACATTTAGACCAATCAAAAAACTAGATGGTTGAGTGACAGATGGTGCACGTGTAAGATAAAGCAAGGGGCCGGGTCTTAAAGGATCTTATTATAGACATGATTTCATTTCTGTAGTTCAGTTGCGTAATTGATTCCAGGAAGATAATCTATTCACCGAGCCTCAAAAGTCTTCAGAGCAGAATGAATGAGCTGTTACTCTGAACTGAATGCTCTCTCAGCTTTTGCAGGAATGTGAGTTTAAGATAACATGAATGAATAACTGTTCAGAGCAATTATACTCCTTCCTTGGTATGCTGAATGAAAAAATAACCTCTGTATACTTAAGTTGTTTAATAAGACCTGCAAGGTCTGCTAAGAAAAAGAGAAAAATGTGGAGAGAAATGTTGGTGACAAAGGCACAATTCCAATACACTGTGACACAAGCTAAAAGTAACACATTGTAAAGGTGCTGTGGTGAAACTGTCTCTGAGGCTGGCACAGGAAGGGGAGGGGCTTGCAGCAAGTTTGTTTTCATTTTGGACAGATTGGACAAATGGCTTTAAAGTCTTTGGAAAACAAAGAGAGAAAGCCTGTAATTTGCTGCTTCATGGTAATCTCTCAGAATTAAAATCTCACCAATTATCCATCTTCTAGATTCTAGATCATTGCGTAAATCTATTTATACCAAGACCAATTACTGATAGATTTACTGATTACTGAATTTGATGCTAAAGTAGAACATTTGTCCTTATAGACACTACAATTCATGAACAATTTTAAAGTAGTATATATCACTTAGTGGCAGTGTATAACACTTTATGTACACATCAACTTTCATTGTATGGAAAAGAGCAACTTGGAAATTCTCATCTCGTGTTCAAAAATGTCACGAGTAAACGCTAACCAAGTTTTCATTTTTGGGTCGGCTATTACTTTTGAGCTTCTGGCTTAGAATTTTGTTACACGTTTTGTTTTATTTTTCATCCTATGACATGTTGTATTTCTTCCTTAGAAGTAAAATGACAGCTAACATTAACATTTCCCTTTCGTCTCTTTAATGGTGGAATACGGCATCCTTTAACCTTTAGAAATAGACTCGTTGAGAGACTGCTGTACTCTGGCTGGTCTGAATGAATGAATCATTTAACTCATTCTGACAAATATTTCAGGCACCAACATTTTGAAAGAATATTTAGACTTTGCTATGGCAATATGGCATAGGAATTATGTATATCATACTTTTAAAGAAAGAAAGGAGCAGCAGTCATTTAAAATTACAATGTAATTTTCTGTAGAAGTAAAACAGCAATCAGATGTATTTGGGGTGTGTACTAAGCCGTCCAATATCCAGTATGTGGACGTCTGTGGCCAGGACTGTATTGATATACTTTACTGTGAATGTATTGTAAGTATTGTTTTTCTCTCTGTTCTTGTTCCAGCAGGATGGGATCTCAGAGAGCTTACGCATTAAAGGTATGTACAAACCCTACTTCTCTCTCATTTCCTTTTACACACTCAAATATGCATTAACAAAAAGGTTGAATCAGGGTCTTATCAGGACTTGTTAAAGTAGTGTGTAGGACATGTTCCATGCAAGTGTTGTGGTATTTAAAGTACTTTCTTTAGAGGATTTTTGAATTGATAACATTTGATGAACTCAGAATGTATGAGGCATAATGAACACACATGGGGTTTCTATTTTTTACACTGGCTTTTATGCAAAAATGAGGAAGTACTGCAATTTTGTGGGTGTTTTGAGCTAGAGATTGTGTATTAATTCATGCTAAACAAAAATGTACCATTAGACTATTCCTTATATAAAAATATTACTCTTATTTAATTAATGAAATAATGTTTTTCTCGCCTGGGGTGCCAAGTGACTGCCACTGGTGCCCTTGAACAAAAAAAAAAAAACGGTGCATGGTGGCAGTATTTGGACTGAATGCATGTTTATTTTTGTGGAGCAAAATACTAGCAAACGGTCTGTGGCTTAAGGTGTAAATCACATGTTGGCTATTGCCCAGCAGTCATCTATAATTAAGATGGCACAAGAGTTAACCAGATGATGCCAAGAACCTACAGAGAGCACTGAAATGTGAAAAATCCATCTCGCTCCTCAGACTCTGTGTGAGGTGAAATCCCACCATAAATTTTATCTCAGGTCAGCTCAAAGGTGCTTGTGTTAGCAGCTCTTTTGGCTACAGGTAATATAATCAGACTTTAATAGAGAAGCAGACTGTATTACTGCAGAAGGTCAAAGCTGAGCTGGCCTTGTGATAAAAGACAGGATCTCACTTATCTACAACTGTTCAATCAAATGGATGCTCTCTGTCTTTGTCTTCTCCGCCTTTTAAAGTCAACATTAAAATTAAATTGATCTTATTTTTGGCATTATTGTGAGAGTTAATCTATGCTTGTTATTAAAAATGTCCTTCATCATTTTGAATCAAGTCTCTTTTCCTCTAAAACAATGTTAGGCCACTGTTGGATAATGATGGCCAACAGCCTAATAGATCATTAGTCAATGTTTTAGCAAGCTAACATTGTTCATCCAATAAGTTTAGATGGAGAAAATCAAGCCCGACCACCTATTTTTCTCATAATTTAGGTCAAATGGGTTGCGAACAAGAATTCACAGTGACTTTTATGCTTAGACACTGTAAAAAAAAAAAAGGATTTTTCGAAGTTGTAAATTCAACAAAGATTATTAAAGTATGTTTTACAAGAAAACATCAGTCTTTCTACTTCCAAATTTCACATTTATTCATTGTGTTACTTGCCATGTTTTAATTGTTTGTAAACTTTACCAACAGTTTCTGATTGCAGTAGCATGTTTGAGTAAAACTGTAAATCCTGCAACATTTATTTTATTTTTTTTCAGTGTACGTACTACATTTTGGGCACATTAAAAATCGTCATAATCCAAACAAAAAGGGATTCTCATAATCCTAAGAAAATGCACAAAATAGTCTTTTCTTTTTCATATTACCCAATTAAGAAAATCAGTGTGGAAATGCTCGGGCAGTTTATTCCGCACTCTACTTAAGTCTGTCTGGAAATAATTTTTTCAAGGTCTGTTTCAATTATTTATTAATCATTTTAATTATTCAGTCTAATTACTCCATGTTTAAGTGGATTAAATTCTGACTTAGGTATATTACCTTAATGGAGGTTTTGGAAGATTCCTCCTGCGACTGCCTGAAAAGCTTTTGATGAAGCTGATTCATTTCTTTTGATGAAGCTCATCTATTTTATAATTATTTCACCTTTTGAAGTACATTAAGCCTTAGTGGTGAATACATTCAGTACATTCAAGACAAACCTCTTTCAGCTTAATTTGTGACATGGCAAATGTTGCCTGCTTTGTGAATTCAAAGTGCAGACTACAGCACATGAAATATAGCTGGAAAGAATACGAAGCAAACTGAAATTGGCTGTCAGAATCTGGAAAAGAGAAAAACTAAGACAGCATGCACAAGCGCATAGCAGAATGCCCTGTAATTGGAATCTTAAATGAAGTGGCTGGCATATCCACAGTTCTACTGTGCAGTTGAACACAAAATATCTTACTACTGAGGGTGAAATCACATCTTTTTGGTTGAAGAATAGCTTTTTGTGTAATAGTATGAAAATTGGAGGTAATGTATTCGGACCACCAGCCACTCTACACTATTTCTCATGCCTAGCTCTCATAGCATGCAAGCAAGTTCTATACTTCTCACACAAAAGCTTTCAAAGGCAAAAGCTTTACAGACTTATTTCAAATATGCAACATGACGGGTGTGCCCGTTGAGCCCTTAGCATGCACAAAAGCAGTCCCGGTCCCCCGATTCTGGCTTTCTTTATATTGTCTCAACTTTGTCATTACGATTCAATTTAATAATGTGCACACAGGGATGCCTCTTTGGCCTGCAGTTGATGAAACATTTTGAAATGCTAAAGGCTTTAGTTCTAAATTGTATGTTAATCCTGAAATCTGTTTAGCTTCTTTGGGATTTCTTTTCACTTTTTGAAAGGAAACATTGCATTGTGGCTGGTGAGAATAGTGAGTGGTGCTAGACTTACTGCCTGGCTGCAGTCATTTTACTCGACAGATTTATTTTTGGGCAACTGCCCACTATTCGTATTCGACTAGCTACTGAACATCCCATGTGTACTTGTTCATGTGCGATCACTAAATGTAATTGAATTCTATTTATGCAGATTTTGCTAAATGCTGTATTGTTTAGTATGCCTAAAGAGGAGAGGAAGAAGGTATATGTAAGTGGATACTTGATAGAAGATGCAGGAATATTCAGTTCAGTACACACACACACACACTGTTTCAATAGTATAGACATGATGTAAGTAATATTAGTGTATTCTGAAAACACTGCATACTTATTTTATTTTAAGTAACGTTATTGTCATTACATTGAAATATCATACACACTAAAACTGTAAAAATTATTATTTAAAGTTTTACAGCTCAAATAATGCATGTTTTAATTGAAGATTTACTGTAAGCACTTAAGCTTTTTACAAAATTTGACCCTATTCACCTCCATTGTAAGTTTCACACTGTAACCTCACTTTTTGCTTTGAGAGAGATGAGTCAACTGCCGCCAGTGTGGTAAAAGTCCGAGCACTACTGCTTCTCAAATTGGTCTTTGACCATTAAGACCTTTAATTTAATTCCAGAATAGGCTCTCAACCCAGTAGGAAAAGTTAATATTGAATTTCATGAATATTTATAAGCAGAAAAGCCAATGAAGCGGGGGTCTAATATCAACAGCAGGATTTGCACATGGAAGGTAATGAATCTAAAAAGACTCATAAGGGAGATGAACGTTTCCGTTGTTGCTCTTAACAGATGTTGTCTTGGCGACACTGAGAGAACAACCCGACACCTCTTTTCACATACTTAGAGTGTTTTTAAAAGCCCCACTTTGGCAGTTCTTATAGCCCATCTACGAACCATTACCATAATGCTAATAAGTTATTTAATGCTTATTTAGCATTCAGCTAAAAACACAAGTAACGCCCCTGGAAAGTATAAATAAGATTATTTCAGACAAAGTGGAAATTGTTTTTTTGGGAGTCTTCCATTTTCTCCTTAAAAACCACTGTGAGGTTTAGTAAGTGCCAACATTTTTTTATCTCATTTCTCTATTGTTGCAGTTCTGGTGCATCTGGCCAGGACTGAATGTTGCCAGCTCAGTAAAGTAAACTGCAGTGGTGGCATACTATAAAAATAGATCACGAGATGAATGACAGTAGGGGTGTCCTCGACTAAGGATTTTCATAGTCGAATCGGAATTTTCGAATCTTGCCGATAGTCGAATCTTATGTTTGGGGGCGGGGGCAAATGCAAGAGTCAAGTCAGACATTCGACAGTCATAATTACTGACGTTAACAAACAGGGAAAATGTGTAACGGATGCCTCACAGATACAATTCATTTTTTGATTAAAAGATAGTTAACATTAAATGTCAGCGAAACCCAAAGAATTCACAACATTTTGTTTACAATAGTGCTCTCATTATAACGTTATGTAGGCTATACGACAGTAGTTACTAATGTTCTGCATTTCTGTTTTGAGCTGCGCGCGCTGAAGATGACCAGTAGAATGAAGCATTTGATAGCAGGTTTTTAATCAATGGGATTAAATTCATAATTTATCTCATATAGAATACGCTTTGCTATTTATACAACATAACACTATATTACGACTTATAGGCTATCTGCACAAAATGCCCTGCACGGCTCTGAATGAACTCCTGTTGTGGAGACGTTCTTCATGCAACAACATGCAGAAACACAGCAACTAAACTCAAGAAATTCACAGCGTTTTATTATAATAATGTTCTCATTATAATGTTATGTATATGATAGTCCCAGTCATATTTATTAATATTCTGCATTAATCACCGTAGTACTACAATGAAGCGCTTTACAGCAGCGCAACTCAACCAAATGAATCTTATACGAGATACATCCCTGCCGCCAAGATGTTCTTCTGTCGGATTTATTCACGTTAAAATATTTGGTCACACTTTATATTAGGTGGCCTTAACTACTATGTACTTACATCAAAAAATAAGTACAATGTACTTATTGTATTGCAAAACAGTTTTACTGCTATTGAGGTGGGATATGGGTAAGGTTAGGGACAGGTTTGGTGGTATGGGTAGGTTTAAGGGTGGGTTAAGGTGTAAGGGATGGGTCAACAGAGTAATTATAAATGTAATTACAAAAATTAATTACAGATGTAACTACATACAGGCATTTTTAAAAATATAAGTACAATGTAAAAACATGTATGTACACAATAAGTGCATTGTATCAAATGATTAATTTAAATGTAAGTACATAGTAGTTAAGGCCACCTAATATAAAGTGGGACCAAATATTTATTTAAAGCTTCTTTCTTTTCAGATACTTATTTACAGCATAATCTTAATAGGCTGTATATTAACTTATTGGGAGAAAACCGGTAGTTCTATGTGAAATCAGACAATTGAGCACCCCCGTATGGCTAAAATGGCATTGATCATAACACATCTGCGAATATTCGACTGTGAAATTAGGAGTCGAATCAGGCTCCTTCTATCGAAGCATCGAATCGTCGACTATTCGGGGTCATCCCTAAATGAAAGACTATATTAATAAACAGGATGGGTGATATTTGTCTCTTTAGCTTTAGGCCTAATGAGGAGAGTGGTATGTTGTGGCAGCTGAAAATGCAGAAATCTAAACTTTTTTGTTGTTCTTCTCCTGTAGTAACAGATGCCTGTCGATGTTATTGTATCTCTTGCTATGCCTTTCACTTTGCCACTCCTTTACTCACTTTGTTTGTACCCCTTTTTCCTGTTAAGTGGTTGTTTGGGGAGTTGTTTAAGGAGCCGCACGGACTCCAGAACCTAGTGAACTGCCTGCTGCCTACATTGGCAGTTTCTAAAGCAACATTTTAACTGCAATGGAGCATCAAGTGACTAATTTGGAACGCTCTACATAGGCAGCGACTCTGATAACACACAAAGCACACAAGAGACTATTGATTTCAATAGAATTTGGTATTAGCATGTTGCTTTGCTAAAAACAAAACAGGATGGCAAAGCATCCTAAATATTGGGTAAAATAGTCTGTATGTAAAATAGTCTAATGTATTTGTTCTTTAATCTAATGTATTTATTTGTTTGTTTGTTCATTAGTTTAATTAGTTTAATCTTTTTATATTTGGTTTTATTTTTTTACACTGTTTTTCACAACCTGATCTCACAGAATTCCGTGTAATGACCACGGACTTAATTAACCCCGAATCTGTGGTGGGCTCACAGAAGGCATCAGCCGTGGTCCATGCACGGATTCACTGGTTCAACACCAGTGCTGCATCGGACCACGTAAAAAGAGTAACTCCGATGCAGTTATATTTTGTATATAAATTTATACTTTCACTGGAGTACCTGACCCCACCCCTACCCTAAACCTACCCAGTTCTGAACAATAATGATGACGATAAATTTCCCAGTATCGCGTCGGCATATTGATGCTAAAGGTTTCCTATTTAAAGTGTTGAACCAGTGGATCCGTGCGTGGAGCACGGCTGATGCCTGTCACTGACTTACATTGGTATCACTTCTGTGAGCCCATCATGGAATTTTCGGCGATTCCGTGATGCCACCACAGATTCGGGGGTTAATTAAGTCCGTGGTCATTACACGGAATTCTGTGATATCATGTTGGTTTTTCATTTCCATAGACCCCCTAGAACTCCTTTGTGGCCCCTGCTCTTTTGCAATGCCCTGAAAGACAACCACAAGTAGAGATGATGCATATGGTGATAGTTGAATTGCTCAATGGCACAGAAATGGCTTAATGCTGTATGAATTAGCAGGGGGAGGTTTCTGCGGGATGTACAATTACTGAAGTGTGGTGCAGCCTCATAAATAGTGTAACTCAGTGGGACTTAATGACAGCTGCATTTTAATGGGGTTTAACTCCCCTCACTGTACAGATCTTAAGGAGTCCACCTCCTGAGCTTCAATTGATCTTGTAACCAATGACTTTGCCACTGTGCTGCTTCCTATTGAACACTGTAGCTACTGCTTTATAGGAACCAGTCTATAAGTGTATCCACATCTGGCCAGTCATTAACTGTAGGGTGCCTTTATGCTTATACTCAGTTTGTAATTTCTTAAAGTTCACTTGCATTTAAACAGTCATTAGATCTGTATAGTTGCTTAGTAGAACAGATTTTTTTCATAGCAGATCTTCTGAGACTGATTGGAGATAAACAATGTTGCCATCTAATGGTCGTTCGTTTGCTCACTGATGGATCTAGATATTAATACGGAAGATAGAGAAGAAGAAATAGCGGTCTTCAACTTTAAATAGGAAATCAGATTTTCCCTGGTCCTTTGAGGTGAAAGAGTCTCATACTGTACTATGAAATCTTGCTGTAGCTTGCTATAAAAGAAGACAAATTACTGAAACTAAGCTATTAATTTATTTTATATATTTGGTAATAAAATTTATATTTTGTATAATAATTTGTGTAAATTATACATACATCATATATGTTTATATATTTATTTCTTTTACATTTTTATATATTTATTTATGTACAAAATATAAAGGCGAGTATAATATACAGTCTCTTACTGGATATAAGGAAAACATTCCTGCACTGTCCATACTTTCACATACACATAGAAACGTTCACAATATTGACTTTGAGTTTGACTCAATCTCAGAGTTAAAAGGATGAAAAATAAATGAAAATTCAGCATTTGTTCCTTTGAGAAGCCTATTCTCTTTGAGGCACAGAATGTTGCTTGCATTGGGTAAATGTGATTAAAGGCCCATGCCCCTACATGGAAACATTATTGAATTCTTAATTTCTACATGAAAAAGCTTCCTGTTCAATTGCTGGAATATACCAGCATTGTGACGTAAGAGACAACATTTTTACTTTTTTTTAAATATATTTTATTCTCTAAAGTAAATCACTTAAAAGCTCCTGAGTGCTTGTACAAAATTTGTTCACAAAAAAAGTGAAATGCTTTACTTGGAGCATTTTTAGCAGTTTATTGACTAGATAAAAGCAATTACTCCCCATTGATTTTTGATTGTAGAACTGTGAATATTTCCTAGTGAGTACCATATATAATTAGTAATAAATATTCAGTTCATAAAAACATTTCCTTGAATAGAGCTTTCAAATAAGCTGACTCAAAATGACTATAAATAGTATTTGTGAACTTTAATTTAAAGGGACAGTTTCCCCAAAAATGTAAATTCTGTAATCATTTACTTACCCTCAGGTTATTTCAAACCAGTGTTAATTTCGTCGACGAAGATGACGACGAAAAATATTCGTCAACGAACCTTTTTTGTGACTAAGAGGAGACGTTGACAAGCTAAAATTAATATCTGATGATAAAAACTATGACGAAATTTGTGCCGCGTCTTCATTAACAAGACGAGACTAAAATGTTTTTTTGAGGACTACCGGACATTCAAAATACATCCTATAGGCTAAGTTAACTGTCTTGTCTTTCAAAATGTGTCTCTGTCATTGGATAAGGGGCGTTTGCATATCTAGGCAGCTGCAGTGGACGGATAGGCTACCAAAACGCGAACTAGTGATCTGAAACAATGGCCTCAGCACCCGAAGGGTTAGGGACTGGGTGACCAGACGTCCCGTTTTTCCCGGGAGTCACAATTCGTTGTCGATTAACTTAAAGTTAGTGAAGGCGGGATAGGCGGGATCGCGCTGATAGAAGTGCTCTCTCTCGCGCACGCTCCACTTCTTCAGTTCTCATACAGCACGCGATCAGTTCTCAACGCTCAGATACACACACACAGCAGTCCAAATGTCTCTTGTGAAGTAGAGTATCTCACGCAAATACAGTCGGTTATGGCTTAAGTGAACGTAAACAGCTGGGTGAAAATGGAATGTTTTCATGTACATGCATGCCTTGTCTTAAAGGGACAGTATTCCTAATTTAATACCTATCTGCATCATCAATGTTAACCAACAAAAGATGTTAAATAAATGTATACTTGTTAAGTATCTGTACTGTATCTGAAAAATAAGTTTCATTTGTATCTCTACCAAAAAATGAAAATTTATTCCAGTTTTTCCAAATTCAATCATTGATTCAAATTTCTCATAAGCTTAATTGATTTGGTCTAAAGAGAGAAGAATTGATGACTATTTTTGTTTGAATACTACACATCAAATAGCTACCAAAATAAATGCTGGTAACTGCAGTTTGACTAAAAGTAATGACTAAAAGTTGACAAAAATGCAATGACTTTTCGTCGACTAAAACTATGAAGGACTCAAATGACTAAAATGTGACTAAGACTATTAAGCATTTTCGTCTCAAAATAAAGACTAAGACTAAATAAAAAATGCCTGCCAAAATGAACACTGTTTCAAACCTGTATGAATGTATTTCTTCTGCGGAACACAAGAGAAGATATTTTGAACAATGTGGGTAACTGAACAGTTGATGGTCCCTATTAACTGTAAAAGTCAAAGGCGACCATCAACTGTTCGGTTAGAAAGAAACTCGTGTTTAGAACTACTAGAAGGTAAGTAAATGATGACAGAATTAAAATCTTTGTGTGAAAAAAAATAAAAATAATCCCCTTTAGGGGTCAGATTTTTAGGGTCAGACTTTGAATCGCTTCATCATAGAGTGATATTTGCATTTAATTTCATTTAAATAAGTGAATTATGCATGCAGTAATACTCTTCCTGTGTTTATTGTCCGACTAAGGCTTCTAGTTGCAGTGTGTTGATGGTGCTCCGTAGCTGCTCTCGTTCCATTCGGCAGATTTATTAGAGCTGATCTGTGTCAGGTAATAAAGGAAAATAAAATAATAAATGAGAAATAATGCCACAACTGATTCAAACTGA